>NC_053022.1:483109533-483409533 GCF_003073215.2 Triticum urartu | reverse complement strand
CGCTGACGCGGGTCTTCACCCACATCTACCTTCGCGACCCCAGCGCCGACCTCGACAGCCTGCTGGGGCCAGTAAGCGGCGAGGGTGCTGCCGCCGCTGCCGAGGCCGTGAAGGGTCGCGCGGAGGCTCTGCTAGGGAAGTTCCGGGCCTTCAGCACCAAGTCGAAGCAGGATGCTTCCGGTCCTGCCGCTCCATGAGGCGGGGCCGCCCGCGCTGCTCCACCGCCGCCAAGTGACTCCGCTACTGCTCCTGTCCTGCTTTTAATTCCTGCACATGCATCATGCCTCGGGGAGGTGTTTAAACTCGCGTTTGGTGTTGAGACAACAGTATGGACTGTAATATTTGCTTGTAAGTTCCTTGAATTTTATGCTTTTCTTCCCTACTTGCTTGTGTTCTATGCCGGCAGAGCCCGGCCCCGCGCGTACCTCACCCAGCATTAGCCCCGACCGGAAACCAGGACGAGACCAAATGAGTGAGGGGCTACGGAGCCAGTTAGGCTCCTGAGTCGCGATGCTCAGGAGTCCCCCTTGGCGCACGAACAACAAGTAGGGAGGTGTGATGTAGGTGAATCTTTCGTTTTACGTCTGCAGAGCCCGACTCCGCGCGTGCCTCACCCAGCATTAGCCCCGACCGGAAACCAGGACGGGACCAAAGGAGTGAGGGACTACGGAGCCAGTTAGGCTCCTGAGTCACGATGCTCAGGAGTCCCCCTTGACGCGCAAACAGCAAGTGATGAGGTGAGATGCGAGTGGGACCACCGTTCTACGTCTGCAGAGCCCGGCCCCGCGCGTGCCTCACCCAGCATAGCCTTTCGGAACTAAGGAGTGAGGGGCTACGGGACCAGTTAGGCCCCTGAGTCGTGATGCTCAGGGGTCCCCCTTGACGCTCAAACGGCCTTCATACCTTGGCTCCGCTCGGGGAGAGGCGCGCGACGAACCAGGCCCAAGGGGCCTGGCTAGGTGGCGTACGTCCGGGCATGACCCAGGCGCAGCCCCCGTGCCCAGCCTCCTCGCGCGGCGCTCCCGAGGGGAGGCGTTGCGATGAGGCCAGACACTGAGCTCTGGGCTCCCTGAGGTTGATGCGGCCCGGGGGCCACCCTCAGTTGTTTATCACCAGCGCGGAGCATAGCGCTTCCGCATGTGTACGGGCATAGCCGCTCCTCGGCAGTGTCGTCAGCCAGCACGGAGCACGGTGCTTCCACTGGTACGTGGGAGGGGGCTCCCCTCCGGGAGGAGCCCCCGGGGCATGTACAGCCCCGCCCTGACACGTGGCCGGCACAGTAGGGCTAGGTGAGGTGTATCTGGGCGCCCGTGAGCCAGCGCGGGACTCACGGGGCCCTACCTCTAGGCGGGTTGCGCCTGGCACTGGGCCTTATCTTGTGCTGTGTTCCTGCAAACTTGGTTAGATGCCAGCACTCTACGTCCTTGGGTCCCGGCCCTCGAGCTTGTCTCAGCCGTTGCTGGTATGCCAGGTCGCGATGTCGTGGACATGGCCAGAGGGTGAGGGCTGGAGAGCCAATAAGAGCCCTGAGTCGCGATGCTCAGGTACCCCCCCTTTAACATGCAAGTGGTCGACATGGAGAAGAAGAGATGCCATGGACAGGCATCGAGTAATCAAGCATGATGGGCGAATGCATAGCCAGAAATAAACGCAAGGGAGATACATTGCCGCTGGGCCTGGCCCGAGCGACTTGGGGATGATGCAGCCCGAGGGGCGCCCCCAACAAAGCAAGCTAACGACATGAAAATAAAAGGGATACATACCGCAGGGACGGACCCACGCGGCCTGGGAACGATGCAGCCCTGGGAGGGCGCTCCCAGCTGGAAATGAAACTTGTAAGATGTCACCTGAGGGTGCCGAGGGCGAAGGGATGTTGGCGCAGCAGACTCGGTAGGCTGCGGAAGCCTATCCTCACGAGCCCCCAGGCCCAGGGGCCTCGGGAGGCTCCGGAGGCACTGGTAGCTCTTCGCGAATCATCTCCATCTCTGCCAGGGCTGCGGAACGCCTATCTTCTTGAGCCTCCATGATCCCCCTCATGAGGCGCTGGCACGTAGCAACCGCGCTCGGCAAGCCGTAAGGCATGCGAATGTAGCTGTGGGGTGGATCCCCGCAGCGTCCCACTCGCGAGGGCCAGAGGCGCTCCATCGTAGCGACTTGGTTGAGCCCTGGTACGTTGATGCAGACACGCAACCCACCATCCTCGCCTGGATGGGGGGCCACAGCCGGTAGACGGCGGCAACCTCTCATGATCCTTGATTCCTGTAGTTCTTGAATGGCCTTGTCGACGAACTCATGTGGGTCTGACCTTCCTTGCCTTGCTCCTTCTTGAGGGAAACGTGCTTTGAAACACGCCTCCATGTGGTGCCCAAGCGCCTCCTTCGTGACCCTGGCCAGGTCGGTGGCCCTCCAGGGGAGAGCCCCCGAGCCCTGCCTGAGGAGGGCGTCGGGCGCGCTTTCCTATGCGATGGAAGGAGGTTCCCCCTGGCCAGATGCGGGCCCTGAGGGGCCCGCCTCCGGAGGGGTCGGTCCGGACGATGTCTTCTTCTTCTTGGGGGTGGCCTCGGGAAGCCTCCTGCTCCCGCGATCCGGGTCTTCCAGTGATGCAGCCTGAAAGGCTCGCTCTAGGGAACACACTGCATCCTTCTCTTCACAGGGCACCGTGATGACTCTGCCACTTCCTGGCATCTTGAGGACGTTGTAGCCATGGTGAGTCATGGCCATGAACTTGGCCAGCGCTGGGTACCCGAGGATGGCGTTGTACGGCAGGCGGATGTGGGCGACGTCGAAGTCGATGAGCTCGGTGCGGTAGTTGTCGCGGGCCCTGAAGGTGACAGGGAGGCGGACCTACCCAATCGGGACCGTGGAGCCGTCGGTGACTCCGGAGAAGGGCTTGGTTGGCTGAAGCTAGTCGTAGGGCACTTGGAGATTGTTGAACGTTTCCACGGACAGGACGTTGAGCCCTGCCCCACCATCGATGAGGGTCCTGGTGACCAGTACATTGCTGATGACTGGGGAGCAAAGCATCGGGAGAACTCCGGCTGTGGCCGCACACTTGAGTTGATCCGCTGAGCTCAATGTGATAGCGCATGCCGACCACCTGAGAGGGCGCGTTGCTTCAAGCCTGGGGAGGACTGCATTCACCTCGCGGGCAAACTGCTTGAAGATGCGTTGGGAGGCTGGGCTTGAGCTCCACCCAGGATGCAGGCGATGGCGCGTGGCTCCTGGAAGCCCCCAGCCGCCTCGTCTTGATGGCGGTCCTCGTTCCTCCTTGGCTGAGGCGGCAGTGGAGGGAGGCCTGCGTTGCCCTGTGGGCGATCCTCACGAGGCTGATCCCTCCAGTCCCCCTCGCGAGGCAGGTCTCGCCAGCGATCCTCGCGAGGTTCATCGCGCCACCCTTGGAGCGGGCCGCGGTCTTCCCAGTGTCCTGGGTTTCTTCCTCCTCCTCGGCCGTAGCCCCGATCGGTGGGGTCGGGACGACGGCCGATCCTTCCTTCTCGCACGGCGCGGAGTTCTTGGCATTCGTTGGTGTTGTGGCTGTGGAGGTCGTGGTACAAACAGTACCGGGTGCCCCTGGAGGACTCAGGCAGATCTTTGCCCCGCTTGGTGTCTGGTTCTGCTGCGAGCACGACAGCCCCCTTGCGCTTCATGTCCTTGGCCTTGGGCTTCTTCTCCTCTGGGTCTGCGGCAGGCAGCTCGAGGAGGGAGAGGCGTCCCTCCTCAGCCCTGGCGCACTTGGTCGCCAAGTTGAACAGCTCCAGGGAGGTGCAGAGGTCTTCATGCATCACCAGCTCCTCCTTCATCTTGACGTCGCGCACACCATCGGAGAAGGCCGAGATGATGGCCTCCTCGGACACCTTGGGGATCTTGAGGCGCGCGCTGTTGAAGCGCTGGATGTACTTTTGCAGGGTCTCTCCGGGTTGTTGCTTGATGTGGCGCATGTCGCTCACGGCGGGTGGCCGGTCGCGAGTACCTTGGAAGTTGGCGATGAAGTGGGTGCGCATCTGGTCCCAGGAAGAGATCGTGCCTGGAGCCAGATTCAGGAACCAGGTGCGAGCTCCTTCCTTGAGCGCCATGGGGAACCAGTTCGCCATGACCTTTTCGTCCCCGCTGGCAGCTTCGATGCCCAGCTCGTAGAGCTGGAGGAACTCTGCAGGGTCAGTCGTGCCATCGTAACGAGGAGGCAGGTCTGGCTTGAACTTGCCGGGCCATGCGATGCTACGCAGCTCGGTGGTGTAGGCACGGCAGCCTGCGGTGGCCACGAAAGGCTTCGGCTGGTGGAGAGCTTGGTCTTGAGGGTCCCCACGCGCTGCAGCTAGGAGCAGCGCGGGGTCTTGGCGTGCCGGAGCTGGAGCAGGGTCGCGTTGTGCCGGAGCGGGGAGCGCCCGGGCAGCTCCTTGCGGGCAAGGGACTTCTTGGCAGCTCCGTTCTTGCTGCGCTGGCACCTGACGGAGCGGGTTCCGCCCAGGGGCCACGCGCCTTGGAGCCATGGCGTCTTCTTGGAGAGGAGGCGGCTGGTACGCCTCTGGAGCTTCGTTGCCCGCGCGGGGCGGGGTGTGGCGCAGCAGAACAGACGGCGCGGGAGAGCCCCCTGCGGCGCGGACAAGCTCGGCGACGCGGCCGAGCCACTCTTCGTAGACGTCGTCGACGGGACGGTAGCGCAAGAGCTAGCTTGCCGCGAGGAGCGCAGCTCAAGCCTCCAAGGGTGCGCGGAGCGCGCGAGACGAAGAACCAGCTGGTGCGAGCGATGGTGTAGCGGTGCGGCCGTCTTGGCGCACGGATGGATGCTGAGACGACGCTTGCTGCTCGCCCCCCGCTGGGCCGGTGGCGGCGTTGATGGCGGGAGACGGGGAACGACGAGGACGTCCACCGACGGGCGCTGTCTGGGCGACGCGGGAAGCGATGGCGGCCCGGCGCTCGGCGCGGGCCCGACGAGCGTCGGACATGGATGCGACGGTCGGAGGAGAACGGGGCGGTGGAAGACGAATTCCGGCACACCCCTACCTGGCGCGCCAAATGTCAGATTTCGGGTTTCGGCAGACCCTTAAGGTTCGAACACTGGGGTGCGCGCGGAGATTATGCCTTCTACCTCCCCGTCTCGCAAAGATCTAGACTACTGAAAGAACTGCACAAGAGACACAAGGTTTATACTGGTTCGGGCCACCGTTGTGGTGTAATACCCTACTCCAGTGCGTGGTGGGTGGATTGCCTCTTGGGGGTGATGATGATGAACGATACAGGGAAGAACTGCCATGCGAGGGTCTGTTCTTGGCTGGGGTGATGAACTGCTGGGAGGAGTTCAACCACCCTTTCTCTCTCTCTCTCTCACTCACTCATTGCCTTACTCTTACTCGCCGGCCGAACGAACTAGCGAACGAACCGAACCCCGCCGAACCCCTTGCTATGTGGGCGGCTGGTCCTATTTATAGAGGCCCTGGTCCTCTTCCCAAATATCGAGCAGGAAGGAAGCCAACAATGGCGGGCTAATTTGAAGGGGGACAACAAGTATCAACTATCCTGACAAAAGCAGTCTTCGCCTGCGCATAGCTCTGGTGATGACGCCGTCCTGGGCTCCACGGTGACCTCCGCCTCGTAGTCCTCCAGGTCTTGGTCTCGTTGCACCGAAATGGCAACCTTTGCCTGATGCCTCGGTACTTCGTGGCTGCGCTTGCCCCCTTTGCACCAAAGAGGAAAGGAGGACGCTGCGCGGCCTGGCACCCGCCTGGCGCCCTGAGTCGTCATGGCTTGCGTCACGGGCACCTCGCGAGGTACCCCGCCTTGATCTCTCCGCCTTCTCACGAGCCAGCCTGACGAGGCCGTGCATGAGGAAGCTCCGTGTCATCCGCCCCGCAAGGCTTGGCCCCTCGCGAGGGTCTTGAGTCTTGTGTTGATGAAGATGGGCCGTGCTGGGCCCCCTTTGAGCCACGCCGCAGGCCACAGGCAGGCAAGTCTGGGGACCCCCGTTCCCAGAACGCCGACAGTTGTGCCCGGCTATTGCGACCTTTGAACGCGGAGCAGTCGTGTGCACCAGGAAGCGGCGCGGGCGATGCTCTCTCGGCCGGCGCGCCGCTTCAATGCCGGCGCCAGTGAGAGGTCGCGTCCGCTCTGGCCGGGCATGAATGCGGCACTGACCGTTTCGGGCGAGAAGCACGCGCGGGTGATGAAGAGGGTCCGGGTTGGTCAGGAGCGGCCGTGGCAGCGGTCCGGATGCCCACAAACAAGAGATGATGTACGTTAATATTACCGCATATATAATTAACAACGTAAATAATGTGCCAGTTGGACAAATATGATTGGAGATGGAATTTTATGTAAACACGGATATGCATGTCTATGTCTATGTGTGTGTGCGCGACGACTCTCACGACCTGGAAGCGGGGGCGTGTTTTTGATCGAGTTTTCTTTCTTGGTACATTAAAAAATTGTCCGCCAGTTTTTGTTTCTTTTTTTGGGAACGCGCATATTCTATTTAAAACCACTGTTATGGAGAGATTGTTTTACTCCATTATAGACTCTTGTTTGATAGAGTTTCTCGCATCTCGCTCTCTCACCCTCTCCATATCAAAACAAGATGACAGTGTCCACACTATCTCTCTCCTCACTGGTGGTCACAGATCCGGCCGAATCCCATCCGCTGCGGGAGGTGAGGAGGTGCAGCGTTAAAGTTGTCGCCCTCGGCGATGGAGGAAGCCGATGCCCACCGTCCTCTCGGAGCCGGCGCTGGCGCGGACGAAGGTCCTCTGCGCCCTTGTTCGCTGCCGTCGTGTGGGCAGATCCCGCCCGCCTGCCTAAGCGACATCTCTCCCACCGTAGGTATAACTTCTTGTACTGGTCCAGCTCCCTAGGTCGCTGCATGCGGGTTTTCTTCTATGCGACTACTCCCCAGCTCCCCATGTATAGTAGCTAGGGTTCGTCGGCTGGTCCAACATCACCTACTATTATAGAGGAAATGCCACTCGAAAAGTTTTCCTGATTTATGCCTCGGTGGAGGTATACATGTTGTTTCGACAAAAAGTACATGGTGGTTGTGAGGTCATTGTCCATATGCTCCTATTGCTGTTGCTAATCTAATACTATCACTGGTTAAATGAAGAAATGCTTTTTTTCTCGGGTATCCTGGTTTAGTTCCCATCGAGATAATCATGATGCTTCTGTTTGTTGGTGTACTTTTCATAATTCTTATTGACAATTGAGATGTTGTTGTTAATCTTGTAAAACAAAGTAACAACACTATATCCCTTTTTTATATTTTTGGAAACAGCGATGCGTATCTCCATACCCGGGCATGTCTTCCTCAATTTTAGTGGAACTGCACAAAATTGGATGGCCATTGTTGTTCCGCCTCATTGTCCTCTGCCACGTGGTTCTTCCTTCCTCAAGCTTGACTACTGAGAAGAAACAAACCACAGTGAGGATTTGTCGAACTTCATAGGTGCCTCACCCAAACTTGATGCCAAATGGATGATGCATCACCACGATGACCTATCGATGCTCATGGTTGCACCTCATGGTTGCTTCGGCTGGTGAAGCTGATCGATTTTCAATGAAAAACAAGTTGTCTTCCATCAGTGCTCTTTGCTTGTTACCCACAAAGATGATATCCTTCGTCAGTTCACCTTGGTTGCGTTGGAGATGCAGTCGTCTTTCACGTTGGTGCAGTTTTATCACACAATTGGCTATGAACCAAATATTTCCTCGAAGAAGGATCGACGTTGGTACTAAGAGCATAAGTTTTGTATTGATTTCTAAGCCTTCTCACAACTTTGTCTCCAGATCCCCTGTAATTTTATTTGTCCAGCTATTAACTTTGATTAAAAATGGTGTTGACTAAAACCCCGGATGGACGTAGTAGCCCTCCATTTTTATTTACTCTGCATATTAGATTTGACTGAAGTCAAACTTTGTAAAGTTTGACCAAGTTTAGGTCGAACACAACAAACCATAATTATTAGAGAGGGCAAACTATACATACTCTCAAACCTTTCCGATAATTGAAATTAAAATTCTTTATTTGTACACACTCTCACACGTTTCCGATAATTTGGCGCATGTGTGGTTGTTCACTTAAGGGAGGCTAGTGTACCGCACGTGAAGGACAGGAAGTGCGACCAGGACGCGTGGACAGTAGTTTTCTTCACTGGTACGTTAAATAAAGAGTTTCGTTTCGTACTTACACAATTTAAAACGATTGTTATGGAGAGAATAAGAAAACCACTCCACTATATATTAGTCGTATACATGAGTACTATATGGACACAACTTCATTGACTTTAGTGCACCTGCCTTTGGGTTTATGACAGGTGGGCCCAAAATGTGGCTGGCCCACCTGTCATACAGCCAAAAGCAGGTGCAGTTAAGGCACCGGAGCTCAGTCCGTACTACAGTATATATATAAGCTGGAGCCTCAGTGCATGTTCCCTAGGGTTTGCACTCTCCACACTCTCGCCGCACTACACACACACACACACACATATATATATATATACATACACACACACAAGCTGGAGGCTCAACGTTCCTTTGCTAGGGTTTGCTATATTCACTGTCTCTCACCCTCTTCACCAGATCTAAACAAGACTGCAGTGTGGCCTCTGTCTCTCTCACCCCCCCTCACAGCTGGCGAAGGAGGCGTCCGGATCCCGTCGCACCGGGAAGGGGAGGAAGTGCAGTGTTCACTTTATCGCCCTCGGTGAGGGAGGCAATCCACTACCGGCTGCGCTTTTATCTTTCACCCAACGCGTGTGCGGGAGGGCCACCGACCCCTTCTTCCTCGCTGCCGTACGTAGTGTGGGCAGATCCGACCTCCCGTCACACGCCTTGCCACATCCTGACGACCCTAACGTATAGGTTTATTTGAAACCGTCATTGGTCTAGCTGCATGCTGATCTTTTTCGATTCTATAGTCGAATCTAGGTCTTGGTTCAAAGAGGAAAGAAGGGTGCGATGGGGTGGAGCATGAATCTAGGATGTGGTTTAATGAGGAAATGAGGGAGGGAAAGTAGTATAGACTAGCTATCCAGCCGCTTTGTTGGTCGAAAAGGGAAAAAGGGGGTAACCTAGTACACACATCTGTAAGGAACCGAACTCTTTGTTGAAAAGGGAAAAAAACGGGGGGGGGGGGGGTTGGGTAGTTTGTGCACGACTAGATTTGCTGCCCTCACATCGGAAAAAGTTTCAAAGAGAACAAATATGGGACCGATGCAGATATGCTGCTTGGCTACATACTCTGCATCACCCATTTATACGTGTGGACGCACATGGTGCTGGCATGTCCCGTGTCCCATCCACATGATCGTGCAGTGTGTTTTGAGATGTTGTGCTACTTGTATTGGTACTGTTTTAAATAAATGTTGAATTGAAGCTATTGTATTTTAAGCAATGCCACTCTCAGAATTAACTACTGAACTATTTTAAGAGAATTTCTCTGTTAATATGAATCAATGCATCCGTTTTAGAAATGCTACTGTCCTATACTTTGTTTTCCATCAATATAAGGTAGATGCTTCTTTTTGTGGCCGCATGTTTCATCCTCCTTTATTGGCAGTAATTGTTTCCTTTTTTGCCTCTGTTAAATCAGGGATATGTATTCAACTTGTTGCTATACCAAACTTAAATGTCACACCGACGACTTTACTTGATTTCAGAGTAACTGCACAAAACGAGACTGGGTTTCCTATTCGTGTTGGTAGATTCGTACATGATCTTGTGTGCGTCATGACAGGTTGGTAGTTGCCTTCATCCACATGATCGTGCAGTGTGTTTTGAGATGCCGTACTACTTGTATTGGTACTGTTTTAAATAAATGTTGAATTGAAGCTATTGTATTGCTGTCTTTTCCCATTAAGTGGTGAACAAAAATGGGACCAACCCATACATTATGCTTGTGTAACATCCCAAATTTTCAATTTGGAATGTTATACATTAGATCATCATGCATATCATATTTTCTTGCATTTTGGTCGATCCTAGAAATTTCACGCAACTCAAGGACCCTCGGAGAGAGTTGGAGATTTCGTTATTTTCATATTTGAGTTTTCTCAAATTTTGAAAAGAGGATCATTTGATTTATTTATTTTATCTTCAATTATTTTTCCGGTGTCAAAATATATGAGAGAGGGAATAATATGACTTTCCCAAATTTAGGAAAAATGAAGATTTAATAAATAGATCAATTTTGGGTTTGCCGGAGTTTTGTTTGCGTTTTATTTGGATAGGGAAAAAATGCGCGTTTTCAAAAAATTGCATTCTAGGTCCGGAGTAAAGTTCATTTTGTTCGTCTCATTTTTAGGAGTCGGGGAAAATTTACCTTAGGAATTTTGGAGTCCGTTTAGTTTCTTTTTCCTTGTTTTTCTGCGCGCGAAACTATTTTTTTTTTTAAAAAACTCCCGCCAGGCCAGCCGGGCGAAAGGCCCAGCCAGCCGCCGCTGCGCCCCAGCCTCCCTGCGCGCGCCAGGCGAGGCAGCCGCCGCCGCTCGAGGCCGAGTCCCAGCGGGACTTAGGCCGGTTAGCCCCCCTCTTTCCTTGTTTCTTTTTTTTTGCTTGCCCCCTACCCCAAGTAAATCCCCCCCTCACCTATATAAATACCCCTCTACCCCCCTCTCCTCACATCAATCCCAAGCCCCTCTCCTCCTAAGCCACAGCAAGCAGCAGCGCGCAGCCCCAAGCCGCCGCCGCCTAGCCGCCGCCGCCCGGAGCTCGCCTCCCGAGGTAGCCGCGCCTCTCTTTTTCATCCCCGGTCCGGTTTTTCCTAAAAGAACCGTTCCGTTTTCTCTCTGATTCTTTCCTTTTTCTTCCGGTTTTTGTTTCGGTTTTCTTCCGAAACCCTAGATCGGTTTTCCGTTTCTTTTTCGGTTTCTTTTCCGAAAACCCTAGATCGGTTTTCGTTCTTCTTTCGGACTGTTCGTCTCAACGAACGTGATCACCGATTCTTTCCCGGTTAACGACGCCCGTTCGTTTGACCGTTCTTCGTTTTCTTTCTCGTCGGATTTATTCCGCGTTCTTTCCGATCGCGATCTCAGATCCGATCTTCGTTCTAGTCTTTCTTCTCGCTCGTTTATCGGAATCAGGTGATTCAAGCGCCTGGAGTTTCGTCTCGGAACCACAGTTCCGTCTAATCAACTTGAACAAGTTTTTGCCCCGGTAAAATTTGACCTAGTTTCAACTTGCTAGAACTGAGTTGTTTTCTTCCGCCGTTTGTTTTCCGTCGTTTGTTCGGTTCGTTCTTTCTTTGCAACCGGAGTTCTTAAGTTGAAATTTCTGGTTCGTTCTCTCGTTCGAGTTTTACCTGTGCATTAGATGAGTACTTATTGTATGCTTGTTGTTTGTCTGCGATAGATCACCCGGATTGCGCCGCTTGTTACTTCGATTCCCTAGGTCTCGTAGATCATCAGCAAGGCAAGTAATACTTTGATCATACCTTTTCTACAACCCATGTTTTATTGTATTAGATCAATCTTCTCACATTGCATGATTAGGATCTAATTAAATTGTGGGATGGGAAGTAGATGAGGTAGTACCTATCACCTGTATTATTATGAAACCTTTGGGAGTTACTTCTACGTTTGCTTATTATGCCATGCTATGCTAGTAGACGTGGATTGGGTGAGTGATATCCATGACAGATATGAGTATGGTTAATTAATGGTTTATCTAAGGTGGCAACTTAAACACACATCTGGGTGGATTGAGGCACCTGATGTCTATCAGGACTTGCCTATTTTTTTCCGAACCGCCACCTAGGCTCAAAGGGATCATAAGATCTTTCATGCTAGAAACTTCCGTGTGCAGCCACAAGCCATTATGGGCTCTGGCATAGTTGACTAAGTTGTGCGAACTCTTACAGTGGTAGACTAGCAGATGTAGGGGTTATAGGTGGTACGGTCTACCCGATCGTAAGGTGCTAGCACTTCTGAAAGACTATGTCTCGGTCATCCGTCTCTCAAACACCATGTAGTGCGAGAAAACAAACGAAGGCGATCGAGTCTTGTGGGGAAAAGTGCACAAACCTGTGCAGAGTGTACAAACTAATCATGATTAGCTGTGTCCCCGGTTATGGACAACTTGAGTATCTAGTACTTGAATATCATGTGAATCTCAACATGTTACTCTAATTAATGTTGTTGGGTTTTAATTGTTCACTTAATTGGGATCGGAATGCTGTCAACCATTCTCGATGTTTAACAACCACCATGATAGTTAAATAAATTTATTCCTTTGCAGTAGGGAAAAACTGGCTTTACGCAAAACTGTAACCATAGAGCTTTGCACCAGCCATATATGCATATAGTATAGCTGTTCATTTCCATTACTCTCTATGTGTTACATTGCCAGCATATTCCATGTGCTGACCGTTTTCGGGCTGCAACTTCTCATGTTGCAGACTTTTCAGACGACGAGTAAGGTGCTTTTAGGTCGTGGTCCTATACTCAGTGATGCCGTTGGAGTTGATGGACCCATTTATCTTCCGAGTCTTCCGCTGTTATCGACATTAGATGGCCTTAAGCCATTTTTATTGTAATAAGTTCTCTTTGAGACAACGATGTAATAAGTGTGTGATTGCCACTCTGCTATAAATCCTTCGATGTACTGTGTGGTGTCAGCATTACTGATCTAGGGATGACACCCGAGCACAGTAGACTTGATCCATTCGGGTCGGGTCGCCACAGAGATGGTATCAGAGCACACGCTGACTGTAGGACACGACCACTAAGTTAAAGCCATAGATCACCATTCTCTTCTCATTTTCTAACTCCTCATCTTTTCTACTCTTTTAGGATGACGAACGTGAAGATTAAGTACGCTCAACCGGATGAAGGCACGCCATTTGGATTTCACCTGAAGGAAGTCACCAAGTACCTGAACATTGGATTACCAAGCTTCACGGGAACCTTCAATGCCACTCTGCCTGAAGAGGAGCGCTGGAAGATTCAAGCTCACGTTCTGGGAAGGACATTCCCGCCAATCACGAAGCCTATAGATAGTGTTTTCAATACACCAACCTGGAGTCTGGGCAAGAGCATGGCAGCTCATATCACCATAGGACGCATTGGAGAAGTTTACCAAGAAGACCTCAAGGACATTATCTACCAGATTTGCGGACGCCGAGATGAACAATGGGAGTTAGTCAGCACCAATAAGGATAGATCCATTGCATCATTCATCCAGGAGTTAAACCAGCACATTCGACGCCACGAGAACCAGATGTGCAATGACATGATAGAGTTGAAGAATGCAAAGGCAAGGATCATCGAGCTAGAAGGAGAACTGAAGTCTACACGGAAGGACTACATGGACGAGATCGTAGCTCTAGCAAGACACAATGGCGATCTTAAGCAGGAGATTGAAGAACTCAAGGAGAAGTTAGGATCCAGGAAGGAAGACAAGTACGTCGCATGTCCGGACAACTACATCATCATCGACGACACCGATTCAGATCCAAGTGAACCTGACTTTGAAGACGAAGCCGGAGCAGATATCATGGAGTCTTCCACCGGTTCAAATTTCTAGATGACCACCAGATAGTAGTAGTATTCCCCCATGTAAACATTAGTTCGAGCACTTTTGTGATAGTTTTAGATCGTTTGTAAGCCCTTGTTTGATTGAATGAAGTGATTTTGTGTGCATTTGCTCATGTGCATTTGGGTAGTGTATTCCCTTTAGACCTCACTCTCTTCTTAATTCTCGTCTTTTTCTAAACCCTCAGATGCCTCCGAGATGTGATAATGGATTCCCACCGGAACTCACTCAGTTGATCCAGCAGCAGAATCAATTGATGCAGATGTTAGTCCAGAACCAGCAGAACAACAACAACAACCTACCACCACCACCACCACCTGTTGACCACTTAGCTCGTTTCCTTAGGCTAAATCCGCCGGTGTTTTCCAGTAGCACCGAGCCGATAGTAGCAAACGATTGGCTCCGCAAGATAGGAAGGGAGTTGACCACTGCAGGATGCATGGATGGTGAGAAAGTGAAGTTTGCCGCTCACCAGCTTGACGGACCCGCGGCAGCATGGTGGGAGAATTTCACAGCCACTTACCCAGTTGACACTGTCACATGGGATCAGTTTCAGCAAGCTTTCCGCACTGCCCATGTTTCAGCAGGAGCTATGGCCATAAAGAAGCGTGAGTTTCGCAACTTACGCCAAGGAGGAAGGACAGTTGGCCAGTACGTTGACGACTTCAGCAAGTTAGCATGTTATGCCCCAGATGACGTTGCTACGGATGCAGCTAAGCAGGAGAAGTTTCTGGAGGGATTGAATGATGAACTAAGCATGCAGTTGATGGTAGCGAGTTTCAACAACTACCAGGAGTTGGTAGATCGTGCCATCATGATTGAAGGGAAGCAACAGCAGATTGAGAACCGCAAGAGGAAATATGGACAGGGGAAGTATAACTCTGGAGCCCAGCAGAAGCCCTGTTTTGCCCCTAAACCGGGATTTCAGTTTCAGCACACCCATGGAGGAGGTAGCTCGCACAACCATAATGGCCACAAGAATGGTAATGGAGGAAGCAACGGCCAGAATCGGACCACCCCATCCACCCCAGCCAAAAAGGACTTGAGCCACGTCACTTGTTATAAGTGTTCGAAGCCAGGGCATTATGCAAATGAATGTCCTGAAGGCCAGAATGGAAATGGCAATGGAAGCTCTGGGAAGAAGCCGAACCCTTTCAATAGGGGACAGGTGAACCACGTTAATGTGGAGGAGGTTGAAGATCAGCCTGATGCAGTAATAGGTAAGTTTTTGGTTAAGTCATTTACTGCACTCGTTCTTTTCGATACTGGTGCATCGCATTCATACATATCAAGGGGATTTGTGGATAAATATAACCTGCCAACCCAAGCCCTTAGGTCACCCATGTTAGTAAGCTCACCAGGAGCGGAGTTTATGGCTAGACGATGGTGTGATCGGTTACCATTAAGGATTGGTAACTATGTGTTTCCCTCAGACCTAATAGTATTGGAATCTCAAGGATTGGATGTGATATTAGGCATGGATTGGTTATCAAAGTATGAAGGGAATATTGAGTGTGCTAATAAGTCAATTTTGCTTACCACACCAGAAGGAAGAAGGATCAAGTATGTATCCCGGCATGTGCCAAACAGGACACAAGTAAACTGCCTAACAGGAGTTGTGCAAGAAGAAGTACCAGTGGTAAAGGATTTTCCTGATGTATTTCCCGAGGAATTGCCAGGCATGCCACCGGATAGAGACATCGAGTTTTTGATTGAGTTATTGCCAGGTACAGGCCCAATATCGAAGTGACCGTACCGGATGCCAGCAAAGGATTTGGTGGAAATTAAGAATCAGATTAAGGAGTTATTGGATAAAGGTTACATTCGCCCAAGTTCTTCACCTTGGGGATCACCCGTACTTCTAGTGGAAACGAAGGATGGATCATTAAGGATGGTTGTAGATTATCGGGGATTGAATGAAGTAACCATCAAGAATAAGTACCCACCGCCAATGATCAACGATCTGTTTGATCGATTGCAAGGAGCTAAAGTGTTCTCCAAGATCGATTTGCGATCAGGGTACCATCAATTGAAGATTCGAGAGCAGGACATACCTAAGACAGCATTCACCACGAGATATGGACTGTATGAGTATACCATTATGTCATTTGGATTGACTAACGCACCTGCCTATTTTATGAACCTGATGAACAAAGTGTTTATGGAGTTTTTGGGTAAGTTCGTTGTAGTGTTCATTGATGACATCCTGGTTTATTCAAAGGATGAAGAGGAGCATAAGGAACATTTGCGTTTGATTTTGGAGAAACTAAGGGAACATCAGTTATACGCCAAATTCAGCAAATGTGAGTTTTGGTTGAAGGAAGTTGGATTCCTCGGACACGTTATATCCGGAGAAGGTATAGCAGTTGACCCCACTAAGGTTGAGACCGTAACCGAATGGGAAGCCCCAACAACAGTTGGAGAGATCCGGAGTTTTCTTGGACTTGCAGGATACTACCGGAGATTCATTGAGAATTTCTCAAAGATTGCAAAGCCTATGACTGAATTGTTGAAGAAGGATACTAAGTTCAAATGGACTGAGGAGTGTGAGGCTAGTTTCCAGGAATTGAAGAAACGCTTGGTTACGTCACCAGTATTGATCTTGCCA
Source organism: Triticum urartu (assembly GCF_003073215.2). NCBI lineage: Eukaryota > Viridiplantae > Streptophyta > Magnoliopsida > Poales > Poaceae > Triticum > Triticum urartu. Next base: position 483,393,413 of record NC_053022.1, on the reverse strand, counting down.
GATCAGACCAAGGATTATGAGGTGTATTGCGACGCTTCACGTCGAGGACTTGGAGCAGTGCTTATGCAGGAAGGAAGAGTTGTTTCGTATGCTTCACAGAAACTGAAGCCTCATGAGTTGAATTATGCCACGCATGATTTGGAGTTAGCAGCCGTAGTGCATGCATTGAAAACGTGGAGACATTTCCTCATTGGAAATCATTGTGAGGTGTACACGGATCACAAGAGTTTGAAGTACATTTTCACTCAGAAGGAGTTGAACCTCCGACAAAGGAGATGGTTGGAGCTCATCAAGGATTATGACATGAGATTGCATTACCATCCCGAAAAAGCTAATGTAGTAGCTGACGCATTGAGCCGTAAGAGCCATGTCAATACTTTAATGACGGGAGAAGTACCAAAGGAGTTAGCAGAAAACCTTCGTGAGCTATGTTTGGAAATAGTTCCGAGAGGCTATGTAGCAGCATTGGAGATTCAGTCAACATTGATGGATAAGATCAGAGAAGCTCAGAAACCTGACAAGGACATTGCTTCTATAAAGGAGAAAATGAGTAAAGGAAAAGCAAAGGGATTTTGTGAGGATGAGCACGATACCTTATGGTTTGAGGACCGTGTTTATGTGCCCAATGACCCGGAGATCAGGAAGTTGATTTTGCACGAGGCACATGATTCACCGTATTCGATTCACCCAGGGAATACCAAGATGTATTTGGATTTAAAGGAAACATTCTGGTGGACCGGAATGAAGAAGGATATTGCAGCATATGTAGCAGTTTGTGACGTATGTCAGAGAGTAAAGGCAGAGCATCAGAAGCCAGCAGGATTGTTACAACCATTGCCGATACCCGAATGGAAGTGGGAAAAGATAGGCATGGATTTTATCACAGGACTACCCAGGACGAAAGCAGGCTATGACTCGATATGGGTAGTAGTTGATCGTTTGACTAAGGTAGCACATTTTATTCCAGTTAAGACCACTTACACCAGTGCTAAGTTGGCAAAGATATACATGACTAGGATCATTTGTTTGCATGGAGTTCCGAGGAGTATTGTGTCAGATAGAGGAACCCAATTTACCTTAAAGTTTTGGAATCAGTTGCATGAAACTTTAGGAAACAGACTAGAGTTCAGCACAGCTTTTCATCCACAGACAGATGGACAGACTGAGAGAGTCAATCAAATTTTGGAAGATATGCTGAGAGCTTGTGCACTAGATTATGGATCTAGTTGGGACGATAACTTGCCATATGCGGAGTTTTCTTATAACAACAGTTACCAAACCAGTTTGAAGATGGCACCTTTCGAAGCTTTATACGGAAGGAGGTGCAGGACACCGTTGTCATGGGACGAAGTTGGAGACCGTCAATTCTTTGGACCAGATTTGATTAAAGAGTCTGAACGGAAAGTTAGGTTGATTCGCGATAGGCTCAAGGTAGCCCAGTCCAGGCAGAAGAGCTACGCAGATTCTAAACGCAAGGAGACAGTTTACGAAACTGGAGACAGAGTTTATCTCCGAGTATCCCCACTTCAAGGAGTTAAGCGCTTTGGAGTTAAGGGAAAATTAGCACCGCATTTCGTTGGACCATATAAGATCTTGCAACGTATGGGAGAAGTCGCTTATAAGTTGGAATTACCAGAGGAGCTGTCAGGAGTTCATGACGTATTCCATGTTTCTCAGCTGAAGAAATGTCACGCCGAGATGGCGGAGATACCGCTAAGAGATACCATGCCGCTTGAAGCGATTCAGTTGAAGGACGACTTAACGTATGAGGAGAAGCCAGTCAAGATTCTCGATTATGCCAGCAGAGTTACTCGCAGCAAGGTTATCAAGTTTTGCAAAGTTCAGTGGAACCACCACTCAGAGGATGAAGCCACCTGGGAAAGAGAAGAAGATTTGCTCAAGGACCACCCTCACCTATTTTCTAGCCAACCCGAATCTCGAGGGCGAGATTCATCTTAAGGGGGGTAGGTTTGTAACATCCCAAATTTTCAATTTGGAATGTTATACATTAGATCATCATGCATATCATATTTTCTTGCATTTTGGTCGATCCTAGAAATTTCACGCAACTCAAGGACCCTCGGAGAGAGTTGGAGATTTCATTATTTTCATATTTGAGTTTTCTCAAATTTTGAAAAGAGGATCATTTGATTTATTTATTTTATCTTCAATTATTTTTCCGGTGTCAAAATATATGAGAGAGGGAATAATATGAATTTCCCAAATTTAGGAAAAATGAAGATTTAATAAATAGATCAATTTTGGTTTTGCCGGAGTTTTGTTTGCGTTTTATTTGGATAGGGAAAAAATGCGCGTTTTCAAAAAATTGCATTCTAGGTCCGGAGTAAAGTTCATTTTGTTCGACTCATTTTTAGGAGTCGGGGAAAATTTACCTTAGGAATTTTGGAGTCCGTTTAGTTTCTTTTTCCTTGTTTTTCTGCGCGCGAAACTATTTAAAAAAAAAAACTCCCGCCAGGCCAGCCGGGCCAAAGGCCCAGCCAGCCGCCGCTGCGCCCCAGCCTCCCTGCGCACGCACGCCAGGCGCCAGGCGCCAGGCGAGGTAGCCGCCGCCGCTCGAGGCCGAGTCCCAGCGGGACTTAGGCCGGTTAGCCCCCCCTCTTTCCTTGTTTCTTTTTTTTGCTTGCCCCCTACCCAAAGTAAATCCCCCCCTCACCTATATAAATACCCCTCTACCCCCCTCTCCTCACATCAATCCCAAGCCCCCTCTCCTCCTAAGCCGCAGCAAGCAGCAACGCGCAGCCCCAAGCCGCCGCCGCCTAGCCGCCGCCGCCCGGAGCCCGCCTCCCGAGGTAGCCGCGCCTCTCTTTTTCATCCCCGGTCCGGTTTTTCCTAAAAGAACCGTTCCATTTTCTCCCCGATTCTTTTCTTTTTCTTCCGGTTTTTGTTTCGGTTTTCTTCCGAAACCCTAGATCGGTTTTCCGTTTCTTTTTCGGTTTCTCTTCCGAAAACCCTAGATCGGTTTTCGTTCTTCTTTCGGACCGTTCGTCTCAACGAACGTGATCACCGATTCTTTCCCGGTTAACGACGCCCGTTCGTTTGACCGTTCTTCGTTTTCTTTCTCGTCGGATTTATTCCGCGTTCTTTCCGATCGCGATCTCAGATCCGATCTTCGCTCTAGTCTTTCTTCTCGCTCGTTTATCGGAATCAGGTGATTCAAGCGCCTGGAGTTTCGTCTCGAAACCGCCGTTCCATCTAATCAACTTGAACAAGTTTTTGCCCCGGTAAAATTTGACCTAGTTTCAACTTGCTAGAACTGAGTTGTTTTCTTCCGCCGTTTGTTTTCCGTCGTTTGTTCGGTTCGTTCTTTCTTTGCAACCGGAGTTCTTAAGTTGAACTTTGTGGTTCGTTCTCTCGTTTGAGTTTTACCTGTGCATTAGATGAGTACTTATTGTATGCTTGTTGTTTGTCTATGATAGGTCACCCGCATTGCGCCGCTTGTTACTTCGATTCCCTAGGTCTCGCGGATCATCAGCAAGGCAAGTAACACTTTGATCATACCTTTTCTACAACCCATGTTTTATTGCATTAGATCAATCCGCTCACATTGCATGATTAGGATCTAATTAAATTGTGGGATGGGAAGTAGATGAGGTAGTACCTATCACCTGTATTATTATGAAACCTTTGGGAGTTACTTCTACGTTTGCTTATTATGCCATGCTATGCTAGTAGACGTGGATTGGGTGAGTGATATCCATGACAGATGTGAGTATGGTTAATTAATGGTTTATCTAAGGTGGCAACTTAAACACACATCTGGGTGGATTGAGGCACCTGATGTCTATCAGGACTTGCCTGTTTTTTTTCAGACCGCCACCCAGGCTCAAAGGGATCATAAGATCTTTCATGCTAGAAACTTCCGTGTGCAGCCACAGGCCATTATGGGCTCTGGCATAGTTGACTAAGTTGTGCGAACTCTTACAGTGGTAGACTAGCAGATGTAGGGGTTATAGGTGGTACGGTCTACCCGATCGTAAAGTGCTAGCGCTTCTAAAAGACTATGTCTCGGTCATCCATCTCTCAAACACCATGTAGTGCGAGAAAACAAACGGAGGCGATCGAGTCTTGTGGGGAAAAGTGCGCAAACCTCTGCAGAGTGTACAAACTAATCATGATTAGCCGTGTCCCCGGTTATGGACAACTTGAGTATCTAGTACTTGAATATCATGTGAATCTCAACATGTTACTCTAATTAATGTTGTTGGGTTTTAATTGTTCACTTAATTGGGATCGAAATGCTGTCAACCATTCTCGATGTTTAACAACCACCATGATAGTTAAATAAATTATTCCTTTGCAGTAGGGAAAAACTGGCTTTACGCAAAACTGTAACCATAGAGCTTTCCACCAGCCATATATGCATATAGTATAGCTGTTCATTTCCATTACTCTCTATGTGTTACATTGCCAGCATATTCCATGTGCTGACCCGTTTTCGGGCTGCAACTTCTCATGTTGCAGACTTTTCAGACGACGAGTAAGGTGCTTTTAGGTCGTGGTCCTATACTCAGTGATGCCGTTGGAGTTGATGGACCCATTTATCTTCCGAGTCTTCCGCTGTTATCGACATTAGATGGCCTTAAGCCATTTTTATTGTAATAAGTTCTCTTTGAGACAACGATGTAATAAGTGTGTGATTGCCACTCTACTATAAATCCTTCGATGTACTGTGTGGTGTCAGCATTACTGATCCAAGGATGACACCCGAGCACAGTAGACTTGATCCATTCGGGTCGGGTCGCCACAGCTTGTTGCTTTGTTACAACAAACTCTGCATCACCCCCTTTATAAGTAGATGGAAACACATGTTGTTGTTGCGCCCACTCTCCCTGGAACTGTTTATGCTTTTTGTTAATCTAATACCGCTGGTAAAATTAAGCAATGCCACTCTCAGAATTAACTACTGAATCTTATTTCAGAACTACAACACTTGTTAGGGATTGGCGGGATTACCATTTTTTTGGCCGCATATTTCATCCTCCTTTATTGGCCAGTAATTGATTCCATTTTTTCCTCTGTTAAAACAGGGATATCTATTCAACTTGTTGCTATTGCGACATTTTGCTTCGCTTTATTTTGGTGGAACTGCACAAAATGAGACCGGATTTCCATATATGTGTTGAGATCTCTCTCAGATCTTCCTCATGAGTTGTTTCAAATCTTGGTCTTGAAAGGTCAGTACCGACTTTCCTCAGAATTAACTACTGAATCTTAGTTCAAAACTGCAACACTTGTTAGGGATCGACAGGAGTACCATTTCTGTTAGTGATCGGCCAGAGTACATGTTTAAGAAATGTATTGTTCAAATAATGTCTCTGTTATTATATATCAGTTATAGTGTTTTACAAATGGTACTATCCTGCTCTGTAGTTCTTTCTACATGTTTAACCAAGGTATTGTTAAGATAATGTCTCTGTTAAAATGAATCAGTCGCATTGTTTTAGGAATGACACTTTTCTGCTTTGTTGTTCTTTATACACGTTGAAACAAGGCATTGTTAAGATAATGTCTCTGTTAATATGAATGAATCACACTGATTGAGAATTGCTACTCTCTTGCTTTGTTTCCCATTAAGATAAGGTAGATCAGTAGATGTTTTTCTTCTGGGAGTACAAGTCATCAACCGTTATTTCTCAGTAATTGTTTCCCTTATACCTTTTGTTGCTTACAGGGATATCAAAATTAAAGCTCGGTTTTATTCTGACTTTGATTTTAGTTGAACTGCACAAAAGGAGCCAATGTGTCTAAGGCAAACTGCTGCATTAGTGGGTCCAGTTGGTCTTACCACTTTGTAGAAAGAAGCAGTCACTGTTTGCACTACATTACACAAGGAATGATCGAGAAGCTTTATAGAGTATTAGTAGACGCTGGTGACATGACTAGTCTGCAGAGAGCATAGGAAACTCTACAACACGTGGAGTGCACTGGGCAAAAAGTGCCCAAACAAGTACGGGAAGCCAAGACAGGACTCCAAATCTGTCAATGTCATTCTAAGCAACAATGATGGGGCATCTGGGTATGGTAATCTGTTTACCGTACTTTCAGTTTGTTAGTCCACCGATTGGTGGGTTGACACTGGGGCTAATATTCATGTGTATGCTGCTGTGTCTTTGTTTTCTTGCAGCATATAAATACGATATCCACAGGGATGCTCAGCTTGATTTTAGTAGAACTGCACAAAATGTCCAGATGGTTTGTGTCCTCCATAATATTTCATCATGCACAATACATCGAATGGTTCTCTAATCATTCGTCGTCACCTTGAGCCACCGGACTATATGTTTGAATGGTGCTGCCAGCGTCGGCCATTAAGAAGGGTAAGAAGAAAGACAAAATTAGAGATGGCTACTTTACTTGTGGTTCGGAGGAACACTGGGCAAACAAGTGCCCAAACAAGTACCAAGAAGTCAGGACAGGACTCCAAGTCTGTCAATGTCACTCTAATCAACAATGATGGGGCATATGGGTATGGTAATCTGTTTACCGTACTTTCAGTTTGTTAGTCCACTGATTGGTGGGTTGACACTGGGGCAATATTCATGTGTGTGCTGATGTGTCTTTGTTTTCTGGCAGCATATAAATACGAAATCCATAGGGATGCTCAGCTTGATTTTAGTGGAACTGCACAAAATTTTAAGATGGTTCGTGTCCTCCATAATACTTCACATCATGCATAATACATCGAATGGTTCTCTAATCATTCGTCGTCACCTTGAGCCACCGGACTATCAGATGACAAATAATGACAAACCCTGCCCGTTCCACAATCATAGGCATTACATATTTTGAATGGGAAAAGCTTGTCAAATTTGACATTAGTTTAATATATTGGAATTGGAAAACCTTGTCAAATTTTCCTCATTGATGTTAGCCACAAGACATGCAATTGATATTTTTGAGTGGGACGCCCTTTGCTGTGAGCAACGTCGGTCGTTTTTTCCTATTCCTGTCTTCATCTCAGAAGTAAATATTTACTCCGTTGAGATGCATAGTCACATGAATGTTGACTTATGTAAGATATTTTAAGAGTTTGTTCTGAATATTGTCTATGTAATGCCAGGCCTTGTGTTTGATTGCAAAGTTGAGCTTGGAATGTTGTGGCATGCGGCATCACGAGCTGTTCACCGTGCCTCCAGAGAATAATGCTTCGTATTGTTTTGCATGTCGATATAATGCCAGTGATTTGCTTGTTAGGAAGATCATCCTCTTCTGTTGTTTCCGTGCTTAAGAAGTTCATCGTCTTATGTTTCATTCATAGCCTATACGACAAGTCGGGTAGGTTAGATGTGAAACCATATGATCTTCTGACCAACTCATCATCTTAGGCCGTGATTGGATCGTCGTTTTCCAACCAAAACCACTTGTAAAAGTGACGCTTGTAAATAAAAGCAGATGGTCTCGGGCGAAGCGCTTTGTTGGTCGATTTTGACTAGCAAAATATACACCGGTCTCTCAAATTACACGCGTAACCTGCCGGTTTTACTTACAGACCTCGGGTCCTCGGTTTCATTACGCCTTTATTTTACGCGTTGTTTCTGATGACGAGTAAATTACACTTGTATCTTAATACAGGTGTGAAATAAACCAGAGCTCCCAAGCGCGACCTTACTGTTTCATGCCGTCTCAGTCTCTCGAAGGTGCTCATACGTGTTCGATGATCCTGGCTTCCTGAATGAGCAGCAGGCACTGTATCAGACCATCCGTAGGGCCCGCGAGGCCCTCTCTGTCATCCTTCGAGTTGTTGCGCTAGCCATGGCGCTGAGCATTGTTAACATGGTCAATGAACATGAGGATTCAGGAGATGACTTTATTTTGACTGGATGACAGTAGGGACCCACTAGGGCCATAGCTGTACGTACGCAAGTGCCTCCTTATTATGTACAACTATATTTTTTTGCCTCCTCCTGGTTTCCTGACATCACGATCCCACACCATTGTCAACCTATGTAGTCAATATAAACGAGAGAATTGCACAAGGTGCGGCCGACAGCTGGGACCAAGCAGCTCGAGCAGTATTTGTGTTTTTGAGGCATGAGCACTGCAGAGTTTTTCTTGGTGATGTTTTCGTTGTTGTTTAGAGGAGAGCGGGGTATTAAATGGGCGGGCTGTGACCCGTCTAGCCCAGAACAGATATCCAGCCTAGATATTAATTTTTTTTCAAGATGAAAATGGCTAGCCCAGCTATACGTTTCTTGAGGAATACCCAGGCAAGGTCAACTTGTTATTCTGTGCCCCGCTGGGCTGCAAATCTTTCCTAGGAGGGATGCATTAGGCTTAATAGGAAAATGGGATTTAAAAAATAATAAATGGGATGTAATTATAAAAACTGGGCAGTAACTATAAAAAATGCACCAAGCACGAAATTAGTTTATAAAATATTATTTATGGATTTTGAAAATCTTAATTTTTAATTGTTGCGCGTGCAATGTTTCGTTAGATTTTTACGTTATAAAAAATTATATTTAATCTGACTAGAAATTTCAGGAAAAAAATATTTCGGATCCCATCAAAATGTGGGAAATTTTTATTGAATTCTGTCTTGAATGGTTGGTTGAAATTATTAATCATTGTCCTAGCTAGAAAATGGCTGTACTTTTAACAAACTGTAAATGGGCTATAGTAAATTCCATTAGAATTCAAAAATGGGTTGTACATTCTTACAAATCGCAAATGGGCTATAAGTTCTATGCCACACACTTGTGGGCCTACTAAGTTGACGCGTCCCCTAAAAAAAGAAGTTGACGCGTATGCAATGCTTTGTCAACTTATTATAGTCAACACACGGTTCTAGTAGCAGTGGCCATTGGATGTCCATCCAACAGATGCTGTGCTTCTTCTTCAATATCAGATATTCTAGCTTCAGCCGCCCAAAAAATGGTTCCTCCCCCTGACATCCAGGGCGCACCGTTTCGGAAGCTAACCCATGGGCCTACTAAGTTGACGCGTACCAAGGGCTTTGTCAACTTAGTCAATATGAACGATTCTAGCTGCAGTGACCGTACGATGTCCATCCAATGGCTGTAGTGCTTCTTCAACCTCTGGTCTTCTTGCTCCAGCCACCCAAAGCAGCGCCGGTCGTGCCGCCTACTCCTACCTCCCGTGGCCGGCTGTGCTGCTGTAGAGGCCTCACCACCGCTACTACTCCCACCGCTGGCCAGGCCATCCCTCCACTCACCCACACCCCCTGTTATTCCGCGGCGATGACAGCCTCACACCGCAGCCGAACCAGTGAACCCTTGTACTCCTCTCCGCGTGGGCTTCCACTGCCGCGTCTTCCCCGGCTCCGCGTCGTCCCCTTCCTAGGCCTCGCTGCTCGCCGTCGTCCACCGCCCTGGTGCTCTCGGCGTGGCGTGGTCAACGTGGTCAAGGAACGACTTCCATCGGAAGAGTACTGTACGTGGAGAGGTTGACAACTGAGTCCACGGCAACTGCAAGGAAGTGCCTCCTTATTGCATGGAAAATAATTATTCCTCCACCTGACAGCAGGGACCCACCGGACGGGCCACCGTATTTGGTGAAAAAACGTCCCCCCTGACTGCTGGGACCCGCCGGACGGGCCACCGTATTTCGCAAAAAAAATGTTTCCCCCGCTGTCAGCTCGGACCCACCGGAAGTGCCTCCTTATTATGCACAAAAAAATGAATACTCTCCCTACTAGTTGGGACCCACCTTGGTGGGAGGCTAACTTGTGGGCCTACTATGTTGAAGGGGACGGAGTGCTTTGTCAACTTAGTCAATATGAACGATTCTAGCTCCAGTGACCGTACGATGTCCATCCAACGGCCGTAGTGCTTCTTCAACCTCTGGTCTTCTTGCTCCAGCCGCCCAAAGCAGCGCCGGTCGTGCCACATGCTCCTGCCTCCCGTGGCCGACTGTGCTGCCGCGGAGGCCTCACCGTCCCCTACTATTCCCACCACTGGCTAGGCCCTTAGGCGACGGCAGCCTCACACCGCAGCCGAACCGGTGAACCCTCGTACTCCTCTCCGCGCGGGCTTCCACTACCGCGTCTTCTCCGGCTCCGCGTCGTCCCCTTCCTAGGCCTCGCCGCTCGCCGTCGTCCACCGCCCTGGTGCTCTCGGCACGGAATGGTCAACGTGGTCAAGGAACGACTTCCATCGGAAGAGTACTGTATGTGGAGAGGCTGACAGCTGGGTCCACAGCGGCCGCAAGGAAGTGCCTCCTTATTACGCGCAAAATAATTATTCCTCCACCTGACAGCAGGGATTCACCATATGGGCCACCGTATTTCATGAAAAAACATTTCCCCCTGACTGCTGGGACCCACCAGCTACATCTTCGCACGCAAGGAAGTGCATCCGGGCAAAAAAAACGATTCACCCCCCTGACTGCTGGGACCCACGGGCTACATCTTCACAGGCAAGGAAGTGCCTGACAGTCGGGACCCACCTGGTCGAAGCGTACATAGCGTTGTCATTCTGGTCGCGAATGTGTACATACATACTGGTCGATGTAGAGGCATGCACGTGTCGTAGTAGAGGCACACACGTAGCATTTACACGTACGTACAACAGCTAGTGTGCAAGAAAGAAAATACGGCCACATACGTACATACGGGCAGGGTCTCAAACGCCTACTCGCACATAGGTACGGCCATGGCTCGTGTACATGGCTGGGTCGGAACGGAGAAACAACATCGTCGTCGTGTTCACGGGGAGCCAATCAGCTGGGTCGGAACGGAATGCGTCGTCGTGTTCATCGGGAGGGCTTGGATGGAACAGCCAATGGAAACGAGGCCTGGCATACTGCAGAACGGAGGAAACGGCCTTGTGTTCGACCGACCAAGGTCGAAACGGGACCCTGTTCATCGGGAGGGGTCAGGTGCACCGCAAAACAGAGGAAACAGACCTCTTACGGTCGAAACAGGGGTCTTTTTCATCGGGAGGGGTGTGGCGTACCGCAAAACGGAGGAAACGGACTTGTGTTGGAGCGCTACGGTCGAAACGGGGGTCCTGTTCATCAGGAGGGGTGTGGCGTACCGCAAAATGGGACTCCATGAGATACTGTTCATCTCCACCGTCGACTCACTCCAGCCTCCACGGGCTACTGTTCATCCACCATCGACCTCGTCCAGCCTCCACCTGCGACTGTTCATCCACGGGCTCCTGTTCATCCAGCCTCCACCGCGCGCTACTCCACCGGCTACTGTTCAATCATCCCTCTCCACGGGCTCCTGTTCAACCACCCCTCCACGGGCTACTGTTCATCCAGCCCTCCATCATCCACTGTTCATCCAGCCCTCCAGGGGGTGGTCCTGTTCATCCTGCCCTCCACAGGGTCCTGTTCATCCAGCCCAACCGGCTCGATTGATCGGGGTCTTGTTCATCCAGAGGCAACACCACGGGGTCCTGTTTATCCACCCCATCGGGAACTGTTCATCCAAACCCCCCAGCAACACTCACTGTTCATCCAGAGGCAGCATCGATCGGCTTCAGTTAGCAGCAGTAGCGAAGGAATCGCTCCATCGGGTTCAGTAACGCATAGCTAGCAGTGCAATCGCTCGGGTTCAGTTAGAGCCCAACGCCTCGCTCAGGTTCAGTTAGATCCCAACGCCTCGCACCCGGGCGCATGCGTGTACGAGAGAAACGCGCATCGCTCGGCCCCGACCACCCACCGTAACCGGGAACACCCCGATATTTTCCTCGCCCTCGCTTCTACCACATTTTTTTTCCATCATGGACGGCCCAAAGAATGTCATGCAGCTGTGTCTCCGGCCCGCCTAGGACGAAAAGCCCATTTTCTGTCATGATTTTTTGTCATAGAAGTAGGAGCCCACCACATCTATGATGATATTGGGTTTTGTCACAATTATCATCATAGAAGTGTCATAAGTATGACAGAAAAAAATGTTCGTTCGGCCCAAAATGTCACGGATGTGTCTTTTTTTGTAGTGACAGGTAGTAAAGGTAAATTCTCTCTATAGATTTGATGAAGGTGATATTCCTCATAATAAGTCTGCTAACCAATGCTTGGATGAGTTTGATAATTTTATTGTTAAACAAGAAAACTTCAATGCTTATGTTGGTAGACAATTGAAATGTAATGCTTATATGATTGAACACTTGAATGATTATATGTCTAGAGTTAAAGGTGAACTTAAACTTATTAGTAAACATGCTTCTATGGTTACCACTTAAGTAGAACAAGTGCTTAAGGCTCAGAATGATTTTCTCAGTGAATTAAATGATAAGAAAAATGATAATGTTGTTAGAGTTATGACTAGAGGGGGTATAATGACTCAGGAAGCTTTGTATCCTGAGGGCCACCCTAAGAGAATTGAGCAAGATTCTCGGAGAACTAATGTTGATGCACCTAGTCCTTCTAAAAGGAAGAAAAAGAAAATGATATGACCTTGCATGCTCCTAGTGAACTTGTTGTTGACACACCTGAGAATCCCAGCGATATTTCTATTTCTGATGTTGAAACACAATCTGGTAATGAACATGAACCTAGTGATAATGTTAATGATGATGTCCATGTTGATGCTCAACCTAGCAATAACAATGATATAGAGATTGAACCTGCTGTTGATCCTGATAACCCACTATCAAAGAATCAACGTTATGATAAAAGAGACTTTGTTGCTAGGAAGCACGGTAAAGAAAGAGAACCATGGGTTCAAAAACCCATGCCTTTTCCCCCTAAACCATCCAAGAAAAAGGATGATGAGGATTTTTGAGCGCTTTGCTAAAATGATTAGACCTATCTTTTTGCGTATGCGTTTGACTGATATGTTTAAAATGAATCCTTATGCTAAGTACATGAAATATATTGTTACAAATAAAAGAAAGATACCGGAAGCTGAAATCTCCACCATGCTTGCTAATTATACTTTTAAGGGTGGAATACCTAAGAAACTAGGAGATCAAGGAGTACCAACTATATCATGCTCTATTAAAAGAAACTATGTTAAAACTTCTTTATGTGATCTTGGAGCCGGTGTTAGTGTTATGCCTCTCTCTTTATATCATAGAATTGATCTGAATAAGTTGACACCCCCTGAAATATCTTTGCAAATGGTTGATAAATCAACTGTTATACCTGTCGGTATTTGTGAGGATGTGCCTATTGTGGTTGCAAACGTTACTATTTTAACGAACTTTGTTATTCTTGATATTCCCGAGGATGATAGTATGTCTATTATTCTTGGTAGACCCTTTCTGAATACTGTAGGGGCTGTTATTGATTGCAACAAAGGCAATGTTACTTTTCATGTTAATGGTAATGAGCATACGGTACACTTTCTGAGGAAACAACCTCAAGTCCACAGTATTAATTCTATTGGAAAAAATTCAATGATTATTATTGGAGGTTTTGAATTTCCTCTTCCAACTGTCAAGAAGAAATATGATATTATTATTGTTGGGGATATGCAAATCCCTGTTGAGGTAACCTAGTGTTATTCGAAAATTCTCTGTTTTCATGCGATTCGAAAAGAGTTTGTTAACAAGACTTGATCAACCTTGTTAGTGGATTCCTTTTGATGAGCATGAGATGGATGAAGTTAGAAAGCACAACTCTCTGTACCCTCTTTTTACATTCTGTTATTTAGATTAAATAAAGCAGAAATTGTATTTCTGTCTTTTTCTGAATTATCCTTGCAATAAAAAAATACCTCGAAAATAAAAGTTCTCCAAATGTCCTGAAAATTTTATATGATTTTTTCTAGAATAGTTAAGAATTATTGGCACTGAGAACACACCAGGGGGACCCACCATGTGCCCACGAGGGTGGAGGGCGCGCCCCCTGCCTCGTGGACCCCACATGGGCCCCCTCCACTTATTCCTGCACCTACACACTTCATCTTCCGCCAGAAAAAAATCCTCCACCAGCTCAAACCCGAGTTCTAGCTCATCTTACTGCCATTTTCGATCTCCTTGCTTAAAGCTCCATTCACAAAACTGCTTTGGGGGATTGTTCTTTGGTATGTGACTCCTCCAATGGTCCAATTAGTTTTTGTTCTAGTGCTTTATTTATTGCAATTTTTTGCTGCTTAGGTGACCCTGTTCTTGAGCTTGCTTGTCAAATTTATGTGGTCAAAAGTAGTTTTATTGCATTATATGGCCTCTAGGCACTTGTGGGAGTAGTTGCTATCAATCTTGTTGAGTTTGGTTCACTTTTATTTTGAGTTACTAAAAATTTCAGAAATTTTTCAGAGGAGGAAATATGTTTAGGAAAATGTACCAAGGCGGGTCCTCAAGGAAGCAGGCACCTAGGCTCGCGATACGTGAGCCAGACTATGAACTACCAAGAGAAGCTCAAGTGTGGCCTTGTGAATGGCCGTCAGAAGATTTTATGGTCCGTGCAGGCATCAAGGAAGAATTTGACGCGTATGTGCGTAACGCTGATCTTGAGAGCTTTGTGTCAGATAAGTGTCCCGCAATACCGCTACCTAACTGATTTATTTGTGAGAAAGTTTAAATTTACATCCTCACTCAATTCTCACACATTTTTATTTGATCTTTATGATAAATCATATATCATGGACCTAGAAGATTTTAATACTGCTTGTAAACTCCTGCACTGGGGCAATGTTAGTGAACCTCGCAAATCTGAATATAAAGATTTTCTTGCTAGTATTACTATGGGGGAATCTAGGGAAATCACACAAGCTGCCATAGGGAGCATTCATTTTCCTTCTATACATTATTTTGCTCTTTTCGTGGGTAGGTGCATTAACGGTAAAGATGAGGCTTGTCACATGTGCGTTCCAGATCTTAGTGTCCTCAAGAGTGCGGTATTAGGTGATAAACAATATAACTTGGGGGCTGTTGTTGCATGTAGGTTGCACCTTAATACTTTAAGTGCAGACTTGTTTGGTGAAATTTATGCAACTCGTGTAGCTAATTTTCTTGAGATACCCTTACATGAGAATGATATAGGATTGCCTCCTGCTTATCTAGATTATAATGCTATGGGTCGTCATCAGTTTGTTGAGAGGAATGAACAGTTCCTCCAGTACCGACTAATCTTTGACAGACGGCGCACCATCCATGTTACTCTCCCTGCTCCTGCTTTCTTTGACTTTCAGACAAAAGGGAGATATGTTATAACCAGGGAGGAGGCGAACGAGTACGAGAGGAGGACAGAGGCAGCTCGCCTCCAAGTTGCAGCTCGTCAGGCAGTAGCTACTGCATCTTAGTACGACCCCAGTTACAACTTTGGATATCCACCAGGCCAGCCGTGGCCATAGACCAACTTAGGCAAAAAGCCTAAGCTTGGGGGAGTACGTATTTCTCATAAACATTACATTCATGTTCACACACTCATGCCAGTTGTCGGAGCTCATACTTTTTCATTGTAATATCCATGCTAGTTTATTTTCTTTTCCAACATTCTTCTTATGTGTTTGAAAATTTTTAATAAAAATCAAAAAATTACTTGTAGCTTTTAGTTAGTTTACTTTCCATGCTTGTAGTAGTAGTAACTAAAATAAAACCCAAAAATATTTCTCGTTCTTCTTTTGCTTGTTGGGAGCTTTCCCGTGTAAATAGTTTTGTTTCTTTTCTTTTCTTTGGGGGTCGAGAGGAGAAGACCATGATGAAAATGTTGAGTGGCTCTTATATGCATTATTGTTGATTTAACCAAGAGCCCATATTATCTTGTCTTCTCCCTTGTATTGAATGCTTGCAGATTCTAACTTAGTCCAATGCACGTCCACTATTATTATTATCCACACCGTTCGGTCGTGCAAGTGAAAGGCAATAATGACGATATATGATGAACTGATTGAGATGAGAAAAGTTGGTAACTCGACCTATCTTATTCTTGTAAATATGATTAGTTCATCGTTCCTGATTCAACCTATTATGAATGAAACATGTTTGCAATAACAATTAGAGATTATAGTTGCTCATGCCATGCTTAATTAGCTAGGAGTCTATAATGGTTTACCTTGCATGCCAACATGCTATTAAAATGTTTGCGATGTGGTATGATAGGGTGGTATCCTCCTTTGAACGATTCGAGTGGCTTGACTTGGCACATGTTCACGCATGTAGTTGAAACAAAATCAACATAGCCTCCATGATATTTATGTTCATGGTGAATTATATCCTACTCATGCTTGCATTGAGTGTTGATTAATTTTAATGCATGTTCATGACTGTTGTCGCTCTCTAGCTGGTCGCTTCCCAGCCTCTTTCTAGCCTTCACTTGTACCAAGCGGGAATACTTCTTGTGCATCCACTTCCATAAACCCCAAAGTTATTCCATAGGAGTCCACCATACCTTCCTATATGCGGTACCTACCTGCCGTTCCAAGTAAATTTGTATGTGCCAAACTCTAAACCTTCAAATGAAATTCTGTTTTGTATGCTCGAATAGCTCATGTATCAACTAGGGATGTCTATATCTTCCATGCTAGGCGGGTTATTCTCAAGAGGAGTGGACTCCGCTCCTCACTCACGAGGAAATGGTCGGTAATCGGGATGCCCAGTCCCATGCTCTAACCAAATCAAAATAATTGCAAACAAAACTCCCGCAGGATTGTTGTTAGTTGGAGGCACCCGTTGTTTCGGACAAGCCATGGATTGATGTGTGTTGGTGGTAGGGGGAGTATAAACTTTACCATTCTGTTTGGGAACCGCCTATAATGTGTGTATCATGGAAGATATCAAGATCTCTCGGTTGTTATGTTGGCAATGAAAGTATACCACTCAAAATATTATTTATCTCTATTTCGAAATCGAGCTTTGGCACCTCTATAAATCCCTTCTTCCCTCTGAGAAGGGCCTATCCATTTACTTTTATGTTGAGTCATCATCCTCTTATTAAAAAGCACCGCTACCATTTGCATGTATTACTGTTAGTTTACATTGAGTATGATTGTGACTGGATCTCTTTTACCATGAATTACAATGTTTAGTCAGCCGTTGATCTTCAAAGGTGCTCTGCATTTATGTTTTGCGGTCTCAGAAAGGGCTAGCGAGATACCATCTTGTTATATCATATTATGATTGTTTTGAGAAAGTGTTGTCATCCGAGATTTATTATTATTGCTCGCTAGTTGATTATGCCATTGATATGAGTAAACATGAGACCTAAGTGTTATTGTGAATATGGTTAGTTCATAATCTTTGCTGTAAACTTGAATGCTGGCTTTACATATTTACAACAACAAAATCGAACAGAGTTTGTAAATTTTTTTCTTTATCACTTTCAGTTTGTCAACTGAATTTCTTGAGGACAAGCAAAGGTTTAAGCTTGGGGGAGTTGATACGCCTCCATCGTATCTACTTTTCCAAACACTGTTGACCTTGTTTTGGACTCTAACTTGCATGATTTGAATGGAACTAACCCGGACTGATGCTGTTTTCAGCAGAATTGCCATGGTGTTATTTTTGTGCAGAAACAAAAGTTCTCAGAATGACCTGAAAATTCACGGAGAATATTTTTGGAATATATAAAAACACTGGCAAAAGAATCAATGCAAGGGGGCCCACACCCTGTCCATGAGGGTGGGGGCGTGCCCCCTATCTCGTGGGCCCCCTGATGCTCCACCGACCTCAACTCCAACTCTTTATATTCACGTTCGGGGAGAAAAAATCAGAGAGAAGGATTCATCGCGCTTTATGATACGGAGCCGCCGCCAAGCCCTAATCTCTCTCGGGAGGGCTGATCTGGAGTCCGTTCGGGGCTCCGGAGAGGGGAATCCATCGCCATCGTCATCATCAACCTTCCTCCATCACCAATTTCATGATGCTCACTGCCGTGTGTGAGTAATCCATCGTAGGCTTGCTGGACGGTTATGGGTTGGATGAGATTTATCATGTAATCGAGTTAGTTTTGTTAGGTTTTGATCTCTAGTATCCATTATGTTCTGATATTGATGTTGCTATGACTTTGCTATGCTTAATGCTCGTCACTATGGCCCGAGTGCCATGATTTCAGATCTGAACCTATTATGTTTTCATGAATATATGTGAGTTCTTGATCCTATCTTGCAAGTCTATAGTCACCTATTATGTGTTATGATCCGTTCGCCGAAGTGACAATAATCAGGATACTTACTGGTGATGACCGTAGTTTGAGGAGTTCATGTATTCACTGAGTGTTAATGCTTTGGTCCGGTACCCTATTAAAAGGAGGCCTTAATATCCCTTAGTTTCCAATAGGACCCCGCTGCCCCAGGAGGGTAGGACAAAAGATGTCATGCAAGTTCTTTTCCATAAGCACGTATGACTATATTCGAAATAGATGCCTACATTATATTGATGAACTGGAGCTAGTTCTGTGTCACCCTATGTTATAACTGTTGCATGAGGAATCGCATCCGACATAATTATCCATCACTGATCCATTGCCTGCGAGGTTTTCACATATTGATCTCCGCTTAGTTACTTTACCGTTGCCACTGTTATGCTTGCTATAAAACTGCTACTATTACTTTTGCTACCGTTACCGTTACTTCTATATTACTTTGCTACTAAATACTTTGCTGCAGATATTAAGTCTTTCTGGCACAGTTGAATTGACAACTCAACTGTTAATACATGAGAATATTCTTTGGCTCTCCTTGTGTCAAATCAATAAATTTGGGTTGAATACTCTACCCTCGAAAACTGTTGCGATCCCCTATACTTGTGGGTTAGCAATGGCGATGATGAAGTTACCGACGCAGGGCTTCGCCTAAGCACTACGACAATATGATCGAGGTGGAAATATGTGGAGGGGGCACCGCACACGGCTAAGAAATCAACTTGTGTGTCTATGGGGTGCCCCCTTCCCTGTATGTAAAGGAGTGGAGGAGGGGGCCGGACGGCCTCATGGGGTCTGCCCCAAGGGGGGGGGATCCTACTCCTACTAGGAGTAGGTTCCCCCCTTTCGTAGTCCAACTAGGAGGGGATGGAAGGGAAGAGGGAGCGAAGGAAAGGGGGCCCGGCCCCCCTCCTAATTCGGATTGGGCTTGGGGGGGGCCTCCACATGGCCGCCTCCTCCTCTCTTCCACTAAAGCCCATGAAGGCCCATTAACCCCTCGGGGGGTTCCGGCAACCCCCCGGTACTCCGGAAAATGCCCAAACTTATCCGAAACCTTTCCGGTGTCCAAACATAACCTTCCAATATATCAGTCTTTATGTCTCGACCATTTCTAGACTCCTCGTCATGTCCGCGATCACATACGAGACTCCGAACAACCTTCGGTACATCAAATCACATAACTCACAATACATATCACCATCGAACATTAAGCGTGCGGACCCTACGGGTTCGAGAACTATGTAGACATGACCGAGAATCATCTCCGGTCAATAACCAATAGCGGAACCTGGATGCTCATATTGGTTCCTACATAATCTATGAAGATCTTTATCGATCAAACCACATGAAAACATACGTTGTTCCCTTTGTCATCGGTATGTTACTTGCCTGAGATTCGATCGTCGGTATCATCATACCTTGTTCAATCTCGTTACCAGCAAGTCTCTTTACTAGTTCCGTAATGCAACATCCCACAACTAACTCATTAGTCACATTACTTGCAAGGCTTACAGTGATGTACATTACCGAGAGGGCCCAGAGATACCTCTCCGACAATCGGAGTGAAAAATCCTAATCTCGATCTATGCCAACTCAAAAAACACCATCGGAGACACCTGTAGAGCATCTTTATAATCACCCAGTTAGGTTGTGACGTTTGATAGCACAATAAGTGTTCCTCCGGTATTCAGGAGTTCATAATCTCATAGTCATAGGAACATGTATAAGTTATGAAGAAAGCAATAGCAATAAACTAAACGATCAAAGTGCTAAGCTATCGGATGGGTCATGTCAATCACATCATTTTCTAATGATGTGATCCTGTTTATCAAATGACAACTCATGTCTATGGTTAGGAAACTTAACCATCTTTGATTAATGAGCTAGTCAAGTAGAGGCATACTAGTGACACTATGTTTGTCTATGTATTCACACATGTACTAAGTTTCCGGTTAATACAATTCTGGCATGAAAATAAACATTTATCATGATATAAGGAAATATAGATAACAACTTTATTATTGCCTCTAGGGCATATTTCCTTCAGTCTCCCACTTGCACTAGAGTCAATAATCTAGATTACATTGTAATGATTCTAACACCCATGGAGTCTTGGTGCTAATCATGTTTTGCTCGTGAGAGAGGCTTAGTCAACGGGTCTGCAACATTCAGATCCGTATGTATCTTACAAATCTCTATGTCTCCCTCCTTGACTTGATCGCGGATGGAATTGAAGCGTCTCTTGATGTGCTTGGTTCTCTTGTGAAATCTGGATTCCTTTGCGAAGTCAATTGCACCAGTATTGTCACAAAAGATTTTCATTGGACCCGATGCACTAGGTATGACACCTAGATCGGATATGAACTCCTTCATCCAGACTCCTTCATTTGTTGCTTCCGAAGCAGCTATGTACTCCGCTTCACATGTAGATCCCGCCACGACGCTCTGCTTGGAACTGCACCAACTTACAGCTCCTCCATTTAATAAAAATACATATCCGGTTTGTGACTTAGAGTCATCCGGATCAGTGTCAAAGCTTGCATCGACGTAACCATTTACGACGAGCTCTTTGTCACCTCCATAAACGAGAAACATATCCTTAGTCCTTTTCAGGTATTTCAGGATGTTCTTGACAGCTGTCCAGTGATCCACTCCTGGATTACTTTGGTAGCTCCCTGCTAAACTAATAGCAAGGCACACATCAGGTCTGGTACACAACATTGCATACATGATAGAACCTATGGCTGAAGCATAGGGAATGACTTTCATTTCTCTCTATCTTCTGTAGTGGTCGGGCATTGAGTCTGACTCAACTTCACACCTTGTAACACAGGCAAGAACCATTTCTTTGCTTGATCCATTTTGAGCTTCGTCAAAACTTTATCAAGGTATGTGCTTTGTGAAAGTCCAATTAAGCGTCTTGATCTATCTCTATAGATCTTGATGCCCAATATATAAGCAGTTTCACCGAGGTCTTTCATTGAAAAATTCTTATTCAAGTATCCTTTTATGCTGTTTAGAAATTCGGTATCATTTCCAATCAACAATATGTCATCCACATATAATATCAGAAATGCTACAGAGCTCCCATTCCCTTTCTTGTAAATACAGGCTTCTCCAAAAGTCTGTATAAAACCATATGCTTTGATAACGCTATAAAAGCATATATTCCAACTCTGAGATGCTTGCACCAGTCCATAAATGGATCGCTGGAGCTTACACACATTGTTAGCACCTTTTGGATCGACAAAACCTTCTGGTTGCATCATATACAACTCTTCTTTAAGACATCCATTAAGGAATGCAATTTTGACATCCATTTGCTAAATTTCATAATCATAAAATGCGGCAATTGCTAACAAGATTCGGACGGACTTAAGCATCGCTGCGGGTGAGAAGGTCTCATCGTAGTCAACTCCTTGAACTTGTCGAAAACCTTTCGCAACAAGTGGAGCTTTCTAGATAGTAACATTACCGTCAGCGTCAGTCTTCTTCTTGAAGATCCATTTATTCTCTATGGCTTGCTGATCATCGAGCAAGTCAACCAAAGTCCACACTTTGTTCTCATACATGGATC
Organism: Triticum urartu; assembly: GCF_003073215.2. NCBI lineage: Eukaryota > Viridiplantae > Streptophyta > Magnoliopsida > Poales > Poaceae > Triticum > Triticum urartu. The sequence goes on along the minus strand of NC_053022.1, from coordinate 483,371,818 downwards.
CCATCTCATATTTCATGACCTCAAGACATTTTGCGGAATTTGGGCTCATCATCGCTTCCTCGTAGTTTGTAGGTTCGTCATGGTCAAGTAACATGACCTTCGGAACATGATTACTGTACCACTCTAGTGCAGATCTTACTCTGGTTTACCTACGAGGTTCGGTAGTAACTTGATCAGAAGTTTCATGATCATCATCATTAGCTTCCTCACTAATTGGTGTAGGAATCACTGGAACTGATTTCTGTGATGAACTAGTTTCCAACAAGGGAGAAGGTACAGTTACCTCATCAAGTTGTACTTTCCTCCCACTCACTTCTTTCGAGAGAAACTCCTTCTCTAGAAAGGATTCATTCTTAGCAACGAATATCTTGCCTTCGATTCTGTGATAGAAGGTGTACCCAGCAGTCTCCTTTGGGTATCCTATGAAGATACATTTCTTCGATTTGGGTTCGAGCTTATCAGGTTGAAGTTTTTTCACATAAGCATCGCAGCCCCAAACTTTAAGAAACGACAACTTGGGTTTCTTGCCAAACCACAGTTCATATGGTGTCGTCTCAACGGATTTAGATGGTGCTCTATTTAAGGTGAATGCAGCCGTCTCTAAAGTGTAACCCCAAAACGATAGCAGTAAATCAGTAAGAGACATCATACATCGCACCATATCTAATAAAGTACGATTACAAACGTTCAGACACACCATTACGATGTGGTGTTCCGGGTGGCGTGAGTTGCGAAACCATTCCGCATTGTTTCAAATGAAGACCAAACTCGTAACTCAAATATTCTCCTCCACGATCAGATCATAGAAACTTAATTTTCTTGTTACGATGATTTCCACATAGCTTTCTCTAGGAACGCATTAAAATTCAAAGGAACAGTAGCACATGCCATTTATCTACAACAACATAGACATGCAAAATACTATCGGGTACAAAGTTCATGATAAATTAAAGTTCAATTAATCGTATTACTTAAGAACTGCCACTTAGATAGACATCTCTCTAGTCATCTAAATGATCACATGATCCATATCAACTAAACCATGTCCGATCATCACGTGAGATGTAGTAGTTTTCAATGGTGAACATTGTCGGCGTTCTAGGAACGGGGGTCCCCAGACTTGCCTGCCTGTGGCCTGCGGCGTGGCTCGAGTGGGGGCCCAGTGCGGCCCAGCTTCATCAGCTCAAGCTCAAGACCCTCGCAAGGGGCCAAGCCTTGCGGGGCGGACGACGGGAGGCTTCCTCAGGAGCAACCTCATCAGGCAGGCTTGCGAGGAGGCGGATATATCAAGGCAGGGGTGCCTCACGAGGAGCCCGTAACACAAGCCATGATGATTGAGATTAGGCAGGCGCCGGCCTACGCAGCGTCCTTGTTTCCCCTTCGGTGCAAAGGGAGCAAGCACAGGCCAAGGCATCGGGCAAAGGTTACCATTCCGGTGCAACGAGACCAAGACCAGCAGAGCGGCAGGACGGAGGTCACCATGGAGCCCAAGACCAAGACTAGCAGAGCGAGGCCGTTCTTCCCCCTGTATTGTTCATCATCAGCCCCAGAGGCAATCCACCACACCACACACTGGAGTATGGTATTACACCACATCAGTGGCCTGAACCAGTATAAACCTCATGTCCCTTGAGTGTTCTTCTTTCCAGCCTAGATTTCTTGCGAGCCATAGAAGCGCGAGTCGGTAGGGGAAAGATCTCCGTGCGCACCCTAGAGTTCGAACCTTAAGGGTCTGCCGGAGCCCGAAATCCGACAAACATCACTATGTTGATCATATCTACTATATGATTCACGCTCGACATTTCGGTCTCTGTGTTCCGAGGCCATATCTGCATATGCTAGGCTCTTCAAGTTTAACCCGAGTATTTTGCGTGTGCAAAACTGGCTTGCACCCGTTGTATGTGAACGTAGAGCTTATCACACTCGATCATCACGTGGTGTCTCGGCACGATGAACTATAGCAACGGTGCATACTCAGGGAGAACACTTATACCTTGAAATTTAGTGAGAGATCATCTTATAGTGCTACCTCGTACAAAGCAAAATAAGATGCATAAAGGATAAACATCACATGCAATCAATATAAGTGATATGGTATGGCCATCATCATCTTGTGCCTTTGATCTCCATCTCCAAAGCACCGTAATGATCACCATCATCACCGACTTGACACCTTGATCTCCATCGTAGTATCGTTGTCATCTCGCCCACTATTGCTTCCATGACTATCGCTACCGCTTAGTGATAAAGTAAAGCAATTACATGGCAATTGCATTTCATACAATAAAGCGACAACCATATGGCTCCTGCCAGTTGCCGATAACTGTGTTACAAAACATGATCATCTCATACAACAATTTATATAATCACGTCTTGACAATATCACATCACAACATGCCCTGCAAAAACAAGTTAGACATCCTCTACTTTGTTGTTGCAAGTTTTACGTGGCTGCTACGGGCTTCTAGCAAGAACCGTTCTTACCTACGCATCAAAACCACAACGTGGTATAGTGATTGCTTTTTGTTGGCGTTCTGGGAAAGGGGTCCCCAGACTTGCTTGTCTGCGGCCTGCGGCGTGGCTCAAAGGGGGGCCCAGCGCGGCCCATCTTCACCAACACAAACTCAAGACCCTCGCGAGGGGCCAAGCCTCGCGGGGCGGACGACACGGAGCTCCCTCAGGCACGACCTCGTCAGGATGGCTCGCGAGCAGGCGGAGAGATCAAGGCGGGGTACCTCGCGAGGTGCCCGTGACGCAAGCCATGACGACTCAGGGCGCCAGGCGGGTGCCAGCCCGCGCAGCGTCCTCCTTTCCTCTTTGGTGCAAAGGGGGCAAGCGCAGCCGCGGAGTACCGAGGCATCAGGCAAAGGTTGCCGTTTCGGTGCAACGAGACCAAGACCAGGAGGACTACGAGATAGAGGTCACCGTGGAGCCCAAGATGGCGTCATCACCAGAGCTTTGCACAGACGAAGACTACTTTTGTCAGGATATCTGATGCTTGCTGTCCCCCTTCAAATTAGCCCGCCATTGTTGGCTCCCTTCCCGCTCAATATTTGGGAAGAGGACCAGGGCCTCTATAAATAGGACCAGCCACCCACCTAGCAAAGAGGTCGGTTCGGTCGCGTTGAAGTGTCTCTAGGGATCGACTGGTTAGAAAGAGAGAGAGAGAGAGAGAGAGAGAGAGAGAGAGAGGGAGGGAGAGAGAGAGAGAGAAAGGTGACTGAACTCCTCCCAGCAGTTCGTCGCCTCAGCCAAGAGCAGACCCTCGCGAGGCTGTTCTTCCTTGTACCGTTCATCATCATCAGCCCAAGAGGCAATCCATCCACCACCAACTAGAGTAGGGTATTACACCACAACGGTGGCCCGAACCAGTATAAACCCTGTGTCTCTTGTGCCTTTCTTCCCATAGTTTTGATCCTAGCATGGCGGAGGGGTGCAGGTAGGTAGGAGGCAAAATCTCCGCGCGCACCCCAGTATTCAAACCTCAAGGGTCTGCCAGAACCCGAAATTCGACATTTGGCGTGCCAGATAGGGGTGCGCCGCAATTCGTCTTCCACCGCTCCGTGCCCCGTCGCATCGTCATCACCATGCCCGGTGACCAGGAGGGCATCCCAGACCCATGGGCGGCGTGGCCCGCCCGCGCAGAGCCGCTCGCCTCGGGCAACCCCGTGCCCCAGGCAGCTCGCGGTCCGCAGGGCGCTGCGGGCCACGGGCGACGCGGACAGGCTTCGACTGCTCTCACACCGCGGCAGGCGCGGTCGGCAGCAAGGGCCTCTAATCACGCCGCGACCACGACACCGTACACCCGCCGGGAGCAGGCGAACTCGAGGGCCGCGCTCATGGTGGCCCGAGAGCTGCTGCAGTGCAGACTGCTGGAGGGCGGCCACGACGTGCTGCTAGAGCGAGTGGCAGAGCTCCTGGGCTTCGCCGCCTCGGGGGCTCACCCCTTCTCCACCCAGCTCCCATCTCAAGCCCAGGGCGACCCGCGCGGGGGCTCCGCGCGCGCCCGCGGGCTCCAAGGCTACCCTGACGCCAGCGAAGCTGTCACCGCCGGACCGGCGGCGGCGCTGTCCCCGCCCCCGGTCCGCGAAGAAGAAGGACTCAACGCGACCCACGACCCCAGTGGGCGGCCGCGCTGCCACCCCACGGTAGGCGCGTCAGGCAGGACCGCATGGCACGCGGGACATTACGGCGTGGCGTTCGGAACGACGGCGCCGGAGGAATACGTGCCCCTCATGATGGACCAAGGACACCCTCAAGAGAACGGACAAGGCTCGCTCCTCAGCCCAAGCTGGGGGACGAGGCACTAGAAGCTGAGCCTTTCCAGGAGCCCCGGGACGGTCCCATTGGCCACGCTGGAGGCAACGAGTACCGGGTACCGCTAACTCTTCAGGGGCAGGTATACGCTAACCATGGATCACAGGAGGTGCAGGTTGCCACAGCGAGCAGTTGCCCCCCTCCTACAGTCTCCTACCCCTCGGGAGGAGGGCGCAGGGGGTTGCGGGAGAGGGGCCAAGATCCGACATCACCACCGCGGCGTTCGTAGCAAGGTGTTCTCAGGAGGTAGGCCCTCTGCTGGGGAGGTGCCTCAGGGCCTGCCCCTGGCGGAGGACCCGTGGTCGTCGGGGGAACCGCTGGCGACCGCTCTACCCCATCGGGCGGCGTCCTGGTTTCCGGTCGTTGCTGATGGCACTAGATTGTGGCGCAAGGCGGGGCCCTCGTCTGGCGATATGAAGCAAGGCCAGTACCTGTGAAGAAGGCCCAGTGCCTATGAAGCTCGCCGCCCCGTGACACTCTCACGTAATAATGAGTGGGGCTGTACACGCCCAGGAGTCTCAGGGGTGCCGGCCTCAGGCCCTAGGGCTCCCTCCCACGCCCAGTGGCAGCACTTAGCTCTGTGCTGGTGAGAAGATGTCCAAGACTAGACTAAGTGCCGGACGCGGCCTTTTGTTTGCTTTCATTGCCTTTTCCCTTTGGTTGTCGCTTTCCCCGCTGGTTGCAAGTTGGATTCGAATTTGAGATTTGCGTGTGTTCGGGGAAGGGGTGCTTAGTCTCGTTCGAGCAATTTCTCGCGTTTCGGTTACTACTTCGCCTCAGCTGCCTCCCCTCGCGAGCTGGGTCAGGCCTAGCTTGCGCGCAGCCCAGACTGCCACCGCCGCGTCCTCTCAGGAGGGCGTCTTACTGCAGATCCAACGGATTCGATCAGGAAATACTCAGGGCACCATAGCCTCCTACGGGCTGCCCCAGGGCCAGCACGGGACAAAGGTAAATTAGTCAACCAGCGCGTCGCTTAAGCCAACCACTTGGCGCGGGCGCATGGGTAATGTAGCTCCTACTGATACGATAAACACAAGTTTTACATGAGGGGCTCCCCCTCCAAAATGCTCTCACAGCTATCAGGCCAAAACCTGAGTTCTATTCATGCAGGGTAAGCAGGAACGATGCACAATCAGTTGGATGAATCTCCCAATGCGTCCTCAGGAGCACCACCCGGGCCGTTGCTGGCGTCGCTGAACTCGCCCTCGCTGCCCGCGTTGCCACCAGCGGCGTCAGGGCCGCCCATCACGCCGCCCTCATCGGCCGCCACGATCGTGTCGTCGTTGTCCGAGGCGAAGGCCCTGATAAGAGCCTCCACATTGTCTTCCACCCAGTGCGCCAGCTCACCTCGGACGGCCTGGGGGACTGGAGCGATGGCGGCGTCGAAGTCGAAGTGGGGATCCATGCTCCGAAGATGGCTGAAGACACGAGAAAAGGCGCGCCTGAGCAGGGCACAGCTCCTATCCTCCACCAACCTGTCGGCCCTGATCGACCGTGCCTCTAGCTGCGTCACCACGTCAGTGAAGAATTGAAGATTGCCCCTGTAGTTGACTGTGTGCGGCTCGCAGACGGTCTCCTCGCAGATGTTACCCAAGGCCGCGTTGGCCCTCTCCCGGAGCGTGGAGAGCATGGGGCTGTGCTCATGCTCCAGAAGCCGCCGCTGACGTATCTCGTCCGCATTCTGGCGCGCAACGGCCTCAGCCTCCTCCACCCGCTGGCGAAGAAGGAGCACCTCGGCCTGGGAGGTGGTTAGCTCACCTTGCGCCACCTCAAGGGCGGCCCGGGAAGCATCGGCCCACCGCGTCACCTCCTCTAGCTTGGCCCTCAGGGCAGCAGTCCTGCCTTCGGCTTCGGCCCAGATCAACCCCAACTTCTCCTTGAACTCGTGCTCAAGGTTCAAGTGCGCCATCGCCACCCGACGTCCGACCTCCTCCAGGACACGGGCTTCCTGTGCAGCGACATCGTCCTCCGCCTGTGTCACCAAGCGCTCCCTCGCCTCTAGGCGCTCGTACTCGCGGGTACGTTCGGCGGCTTCCAACGTCAGCGCCTCCTCACGCTTCTGGAGCTCTGCTGAGTCGCCAGAGGCCACCTTCATCGACGTGAGGGCTGCCTCGCGCATCTCCACCTGCTCCTCCAGCGAGTGGCACCAGGCCAGGAGCTCCCGAGCCCGCTCCTCCGCAGCCGTTCGCCTCCGGTCAGCCTCCCGAGCTTCCTCAACAGCCCGAGACCGGGCCTCCCGAGAGGCCACCAACGACGCCGTGGCCTCCGCTTCATCAAGGTCGCACTAACAGCGCGCATGGGCGATGGCGCCCTCCAGCTCGCGCCTCTCTTCGGCCAGGCGCAGGCCCTCGGCCTCAAGGCGCGCGTCTTCATCAGCAAGCTCCTCACCAAGCAAGCTCACTGCGTCAGTCACCCTTCGAAGGAATCCTTGGCGGAGAGCGCGACGCTCCCGAGCGCGCTCAAGCACGTCTTCCACACCATCATCTGCCCCAAGCAAGCGCCGGGGGCTGCAAGTCAGCCCTCCCCCTACGGGCTGGGGGCTGGCGCCCTCGCGACGGCCGGGCACGCCGCATCAGAAGCCCGGCCTGGGGCCAGCCCGTACCCAGGAGAAGAGCGTAGGAGGCGCCTCAGCCAATCGCAGTCTACAACCAGGTGGGAAGCCCATGGCAGGCTGGCTATGCCACGAGAAGGCTCGCGAAGGAAGATTGCGAGGTGCGCGGGGCCATGATACGCCTCGGGATGGTTCGCCTCTTCGATCGCCCTCACCACAAGGGCCCCGCTGCTCGGAGCGCTCGAGGACTGTGGAGGGGGCGAAGCCAAAGGGGACGGCTCCTCGGCCGTCTCAGCAAGCTCGGCTGGAAGGGGCCTGCGGAGCAAGGATCAGTAAGAGCAATAGAAGGATCAGGAGCAGGGAAAGGAGAAGGCTTACTCATCAGTGGCGAAGTACTTTCTGTGCTTCAGCAGGCGACAAGGGTAACCGTCGCCCAGGGCCTCTCTTCTCTTCCGGAGAGCCCCAAAGTCCACGCGGAAGCGGCCTAAGAGTCGGGCGCAGGGATCGACGTGCGACGAAGATGGAGCGTCAAGACGATCAGCGTCAGGGGTGCCTGCCTGATGTGCGCCGCCAATCGCCTCCCCAAGAGAAGCGGCTGGAGCCTCAGGGGCCCCAGTCGCAGGCACAGAGGGCAACTGTTTGTCACCCTCAGCCTCAACGGCACCGGCCCCAATAACTGCTTCCTCATGAGCCTCGCCCGGTGCTGCCACCACGCCGGGAGCCCCCTCGGCCTCTGGCGCCTCGTGCCTCCCTGCTCCGCCACTTGAGGAAGAGTCGCCTTGGCTGATTGGAAGGGCAGTCACCACCACTGGATTCTCGCGAGGTCCCTGGAGGCCGGTAGGGCGCAGCCCCCACTCATCAAAGGCAGACATCTGCTTCACAAAGTCGACCCTGCTTTGGCAGAGGTACAGCAAGGCCCCTTCCTACCGGACACTTCCGGGGTTGGGGTCCCCAGCCAGGGTCAAGAGCACCGTCTTCAGCACCTCAGGAGCCAGGTCCTCTTCCTGGAGCCTCATACCATCCTCACGCCCGCGGAAGGCCCACATCCGGCGAGAGTGTCGTTGAAGGGAGCAACACGGCATAGCAGAAACTCCTTCACCACCTTGGGCGCCGTCACGCCAAGCGACCTCAAGAGCGCGAAGCGGCGCCAGACGAAGACGAGCCGGGGGCTCTCGAGCATCTCCTGGCCCCAACCCGAATTGGGGACAGCAGGCGAAGTCGGCTCCGATAGCAGGGGCTGGGCACCCTACGTCCACATACAGCCACCGCTCGCGGAACCCAACCGCGGGCAGGGGGAGCTTGAAGTCAATCCCAGAGGCCGCAGTCTCAGACGCGGCAACGAAGCTCACGCACGCCCAACATTGGGTAGGGTCGACAAGATGCAGCGAGAAGAAGTGGCGCAGCAAGGCAACCGAAGGTGGGATGCCCACCATGGCTTCACAAACAAAGGCGAAGACCGAAAGGAGGGTGATGGATTCAGGACTCAGATGCATCATGTGGATCTGGTAGTGGGAGAGCACGGCATTGAAGAAATTAGAAAAGGGAGGAACCAGCCCGGCCCACAGGGCGTCGGCAAAATACGGGACCTCGATAGCTATCCTGTCGATGGAGAAGTGGGACGCGGGCCAGGCCGTCGTCCTCCCGCATTCATTGAAAATGGTGGTCAGAGCCAGGCTGACCTTGCCCAAGCCCTCGGCGGGGGCCGCCAACGGCGGCGGGCGAGGCGGAGATACGGATTTCTTCCCCCTTCCCTTCTTCGTCGGGGCCATGGCGATAGGAAGGGGAGGGGGAGGATTCGAGATTGAATTGAAAACAGAAACCAGGGTTTGAGCGGAGGAAGGACAGGGAGTGCTCGAGCGATAAAAGGGGAACGGCTGTGTACGACTACGGGTCCGCCTAGCAAGGCACAAAATAAGGAGGGCGTGGGGGAATAGTGCCGCCCACGTCCAATCAACTGCCGCGCGGCGCCTAAGGCCGCAGGCTGTTAGGGCCTGCGGCGCTTCGTTCTTGCCCTTCCGCCTCCCTGCACGGGCAAGCCCGGGCGCACCTTGGGCCCAGGGGCTACTATCGGTGTTCTGGGAACGGGGGTCCCCAGACTTGCCTGCCTGCGGCCTGCGGCGTGGCTCAAAGGGGGGCCCAGCGCGGCCCATCTTCACCAACGCAAACTCAAGACCCTCGCGAGGGGCCAAGCCTCGCGGGGCGGATGGCACGGAGCTCCCTCAGGCACAGCCTCGTCAGGCTGGCTCGCGAGGAGGCGGAGAGATCAAGGCGGGGTACCTCGCGAGGTGCCCGTGACGCAAGCCATGACGACTCAGGGCGCCAGGCGGGTGCCTGCCCGCGCAGCGTCCTCCTTTCCTCTTTGGTGCAAAGGGGGCAAGCGCAACTGCGGAGTACCGAGGCATCAGGCAAAGGTTGCCATTTCGGTGCAACGAGACCAAGACCAGGAGGACTACGAGACAGAGGTCACCGTGGAGCCCAAGACGGCGTCATCACCAGAGCTTTGCACAGACGAAGACTACTTTTGTCAGGATAGCTGATGCTTGCTGTCCCCCTTCAAATTAGCCCGCCATTGTTGGCTCCCTTCCCGCTCAATATTTGGGAAGAGGACCAGGGCCTCTATAAATAGGACCAGCCACCCACCTAGCAAAGAGGTTGGTTCGGTCGCGTTGAAGTGTCTCTAGGGATCGATTGGTTAGAAAGAGAGAGAGAGAGACAGAGACAGAGAGAGAGAAAGGTGACTGAACTCCTCCCAGCAGTTCGTCGCCCCAGCCAAGAGCAGACCCTCGCGAGGCTGTTCTTCCTTGTACCGTTCATCATCATCAGCCCAAGAGGCAATCCATCCACCACCAACTGGAGTAGGGTATTACACCACAACGGTGGCCCGAACCAGTATAAACCCTGTGTCTCTTGTGCCTTTCTTCCCATAGTTTTGATCCTAGCATGGCGGAGGGGTGCAGGTAGGCAGGAGGTGAAATCTCCACGCGCACCCCAGTGTTCGAACCTCAAGGGTCTGCCGAAACCCAAAATCCGACACTTTTTGATCTTCAGAAAGAACCCTGTCCATTGAATCCGATTCAACTAAAATGGAGAAACTGACACCCGCCAACCACCTATGTGCATAGCACGTCGGTAGAACCAGTCTCATGAATGCGGTCATGTAAGGTCAGTCTGGGCTGCTTCATCCAACAATACCACCGAATCAAGAAACAACTAGTGACAACAAGCAATATGTATATACCCACGCCCACAACTCCTTTGTGTTCTACTCGTGCATATAACATCTACGCATAGACCTGGCTCGGATGCCACTGTTGGGTAACGCAGTATTTCAAAAAATTTCCTACGATCACGCAAGATCCATCTAGGAGATGCATAGTAATGAGCGGGGAGAGTGTGTCCATGTACCCTCGTAGACCGAAAGCGGAAGCGTTAAGTAACGCGGTTGATGTAGTCGAACGTCTTCGCGATCCAACCAATCAAGTACCGAACGCACGACACCTTTGTGATCTGCACACGTTCAGCTCGGTGACATCCCTCGAACTCTAGATCCAGCTGAGGCCGAGGGAGAGTTTCGTCAGCACGATGGAGTGGTGATGGTGATGATGAAGTTACTGACACAGGGCTTCGCCTAAGCACTACGACAATATGACCGAGGTGGAAATTTGTGGAGGAGGGCACTACACACGGCTAAGAAATTCGGATTAGGATTGGGGGGGGGCACCCCTCCACTTGGCCGCCTCCTCCTCTCTTCCACTAAAGCCCATGAAGGCCCATTAACCCCCCGGGGGGTTCCGGTAACCCCCCGATACTCCGGAAAATGCCCGAACTTATCCAAAACCTTTCTGGTGTCCAAACATAACCTTCCAACATATCAGTCTTTATGTCTCGACCATTTCAGGACTCCTCGTCATGTCCATGATCACATCCGGGAGTCCGAACAACCTTTGGTACATCAAATCACATAACTCACGATACATATCGTCATCGAACGTTAAGCGTGCGGACCCTACGGGTTCAAGAACTATGTACACATGACCGAGACTCATCTCCGGTCAATAACCAATAGTGGAACTTGGATGCTCATATTGGTTCCTACATATTCTACGAAGATCTTTATCGGTCAAACTGCATAACAATATACATTGTTCCCTTTGTCATAGGTATGTTACTTGCCCGAGATTCGATCGTCGGTATCATCATACCTAGTTCTCGTTACCAGCAAGTCTCTTTACTCGTTCCATAATGCAACATCCCGCAACTAACTCATTAGTCACATTTCTTGCAAGGCTTATAGTGATATGCATTACCGAGAGGGCCTAGATATACTTCTCCGACAATCGGAGTGACAAATCCTAATCTCGATCTATGCCAACTCAACAAACACCATCAGAGACACCTGTAGAGCATATTTATAATCACCCAGTTATGTTGTGATGTTTGATAGCACACTAAGTGTTCCTTCAGTATTCGGGAGTTGCATAATCTCAGAGTCATAGGAACATGTATAAGTTATGAAGAAAGCGATAGCAATAAACTAAACGATCAAAGTGCTAAGCTATCGGATGGGTCATGTCAATCACATCATTCTCTAATGATGTGATCCTGTTTATCAACTGACAACTCGTGTCTATGGTTAGGAAACTTAACCATCTTTGATTAACGAGCTAGTCAAGTAGAGGCATACTAGTGACACTATGTTTGTCTATGTATTCACACATGTACTAAGTTTCCGGTTAATACAATTCTAGCATGAAAAATAAACATTTATCATCATATAAGGAAATATAAATAACAACTTTATAATTGCCTCTAGGGCATATTTCCTTCATTAGGGATGCCCAGTCCCGAAATGAAAAATGAATTTACTTTATGTTGTCAAACAATAAATTCCTTGGAAAGTGTTGGTATGAAAGGCACCCATGGATACTGTTAGCCATGGAAAGTGAAAGTATGGTGGAAAAGGAATAAACTTTATTTTTTGTTTGGGAACCGCCTATGATATATCTAGTATGGAAAGTGTTGGGAACTCTAAGTCATTTTCGTTGGTGGGAAGGACACACCTCCCAAATGTTTTTATCTCTAAGTTTTTTGCTTTGAGCTCTGGCACCTCTTCAAATCCCTACTTCCCTCTGCGAAGGGCTTTTCTTTTACTTTATGCAATTTTTATTTTGAATTTGAGTCTCCATCTTCTCTTACAAAAGCACCAACTAGGAGGCACTATGATCGTACTTGAGCATTGGGTGTAGTTAATATGCGAGTGTGTTTCATGAATGGATCAATGATTGAGCATGATGGGCTAGGGATAGCTTATTTTAGCATTGATATTTTTAAAGACATGGTTGCTTGTTGATATGCTTGAGTATTTAAGTTATCATGTCAAAACTAGACTATTGCTTTGAGCAATATAAAAGTCCAAATGTCCATGCTATAAAGAAAAGAATATGATATGACATGTTAGGCAGCATTCCACATCAAAAATTCTGTTTTTATCACTTACCTACTCGGGGACGAGTAGGACTTAAGCTTGGGGATGCTGATACATCTACAATGTATCTATAATTTTTGATTGTTCCATGCTGTTATATTACCAATTTTGGATGTTTTATAATCATTTTATATCATTTTTGGTACTAACCTATTGACATAGTGCCAAGTGCCATCTGATGTTTTTTGCATGTTTTTTACATCGCAGAAAATCAATACCAAACGGAGTCCAAATGCAGTGAAACTTTACAGAGATTTTTTATGGACCAGAAGGAACCTAATGGGCCAAGGCAACGCCTGGGAGGGTGCTCCGAGGAGAGCACAACCCACCAGGGCACGCCAGGAGGCCCATGCGTGCCCTATTGGGTTGTGCCCACCTCGGGTGCCCCCCAGACCGCCTCTTTGCTCTATAAATACCCCAATATTCCAGAAACCCTAGGGGATTCAACAAAAATCAATTCCAGCCGCCGCAGAGTCCAGAACCACCAGATCCAATCTAGACACCATCATGGAGGGGTTCACCACTTCCATTGGTTCCTCTCCGATGATGCGTGAGTAGTTCTTTGTAGACCTTCGGGTCCGTAGTTAGCAGCTAGATGGCTTCCTCTGTCTCATTTGATTCTCAATACAATGGTCTCTTGGAGATCCATATGATGTAACTCTTTTTTGCGGTGTGTTTGTTGGGATCAGATGAACTTTGAGTTTATGATCAGATCTATCTTTTTATATCCATGAAAGTTATTTGAGTTTCTTTGATCTCTTATATGCATGATTGCTTATAGACTTGCATTTCTTCTCCGATATTTGGGTTTTGTTTAGCCAACTCGATCTATTTATCTTGCAATGGGAGAGGTGCTTTGTAGTGGGTTCGATCTTACGGTGCTTGATCCCAGTGAAAAAACCGAACCAACACGTATGTATCCTTGCTACTAAGGATAAAACAATGGGGTCTATCTCTACATAGATAGATCTTGTCTACATCATGTCATCATTCTTATTGCATTACTCCATTTCTCCATGAACTTAATACACTAGATGCATGCTGGATAGCGGTCGATGTGTGGAGTAATAGTAGTAGATGCAGGCAGGAGTCAGTCTACTAACCTTGGACGTGATGCCTATGTAATGATCATTGCCTGGATATCGTCATGATTATTTGAAGTTCTATCAATTGCCCAACAATAATTTGTTTACCCACCGTTTGCTATTTTTCTCGAGAGAAGCCACTAGTGAAATCTACGGCCTCCGGGTCTCTTTCTCATATTATTTGCCTTCACGATCTATTTTCCTTTGCTTTTATTTTCAGATATACTAAAACAAAAATACAAAAATATATTGCTGCAATTTATTTTATTTGGCATTCGATTTATCAACATTTACAACTCTCTCACGTCCCTTTACCAATTTCTGGCACCGTTACCCGAAAGGGATTGACAACCCCTTTTACACATCGGGTTGCGAGTATTTGTTATTTGTGTGCAGGTGCTGTTTACTATGTGTTTCTTGGTTCTCCTAATGGTTCGATAACCTCGGTTTCACATCTGAGGGAAATACCTACCGCCGATGTGCTGCATCATGCCTTCCTCTTTGGGGAAATACCGACGTAGCTTCAAGCGACATCATGCCCCCTCTGGGGCACCCGAGTTGCTGCTCTGGCCCATCCTGGGTGTTCTGGTCCATCAAAAATATCCAAAAAGTTTTGTGGTGTTTGGACCCTGTTTGATATTGATTTCCTATGATCTAAAAAAACAAGCAAAAAACATCAACTGGCACTGGGCACTGGGTAAATAGGTTAGTCCCAAAAAATGTTATCAAGTTGCTATAAAATGATTGTAAAAAATCCAAGAATGATAATAAAACAACATGAATACTTCATCAATTATTGATACGTTGGAGACGTATCAGAGATGAAGCCAAGGGGGTGCCCCAAGTAGAAGGAATCCTACTTGGAGTCCCTCCCAAGCTGCGCGCCCCCCGGCCATATAGAACCGAGGGGGAAGGAAAGAGGGGGAGAGCGAAGTTAGTAGGAATCCTAATCGACACTTTCCTTGCCCTCCCCTCTTTCATTCTCCTCCTCATAGGGCTGGCCTGTGTAGGGGCACACCAAGGCTGGTGTGTTCCCTCATTTGGCCCATAAGGCCCATATCTTTGTCGGGGGTGCCCAAAACTCCTTTTTGGTGAGCCGATAAGCACCTAGTACCCTTCGGAACATTTTCGGTGTCCGAATACCATCGTCATATATATCAATCTTTACCTCTCGACTATTTCAAGACTCCTCGTCATGTCCGTGATCTCATCCGGGACTCCGAACAACATTCAGTCACCAAATCACATAACTCATATAATACTATATCGTCAACGAACGTTAAGCGTGCGGACCCTACGGGTTCGAGAACTATGTAGACATGACCGAGACACCTCTCCGGTCAATAATCAATAGTGGAACCTAGATGCCCATATTGGCTCCTACATATTCTACGAAGATCTTTATCGGTCGAACCGTTATGACAACATACGTAATTCCGTTTGTCCATCGGTATGTTACTTGCCCGAGATTCGATCGTCGATATCTTCATACCTAGTTCAATCTCGTTACCGGCAAGTCTCTTTACTTGTTCCTTAATACACCACCTCGTGACTAAATCCTTAGTCATTTGCTTGCAAGCTTATGATGTGTATTACCGAGAGGGCCCAGAGATACCTTTTCGATACTCGGAGTGACAAATTATAATCTCGATCTATGCTAACCCAACAGACACTTTTGGAGATACCTGTAGAGAATCTTTATAATCACCCAGTTACGTTGTGACGTTTGATAGCACACAAGGCATTCCTCCGATATCCGGGAGTTGCATAATCTCATAGTCGAAGGAATATGTATTTGACATGAAGAAAGCAATAGCAATAAAAATGAATGATTAATATGCTATGCTAACGGATGGGTCTTGTCCATCACATCATTCTCCTAATGATGTGATCCCGTTCATCAAATGACAACACATGTCTATGGTTAGGAAACTTAACCATCTTTGATTAACGAGCTAGTGTAGTAGAGGCTTACTAGGGATACGGTGTTTTGTCTATGTATCCACACATGTATCAAGTTTCTGGTTAATACAATTCTGGCATGAATAATAAACATTTATCATGAATATGGAATATAAAATAACAACTTTATTCTTGTCTCTAGGGCATATTTCCTTCAGTCTCCCACTTGCACTAGAGTCAATAATCTAGTTCACATTGCCATGTGACCAACACCCAAAGGGTTTACTAGAGTCAATAATCTAGTTCACATTGCCATGTGACCAACACCCAAAGGGTTTACTAGAGTTAGTAATCTAGTTCACATCGCTATGTGATTAACACCCAAAGAGTACTAAGGTGTGATCATGTTTTGCTTGTGAGAGAAGTTTAGTCAACGGGTCTGCCACATTCATATCTGTATGTATTTCACAAATTTCAATGTCTACAATACTCTGCATGGAGCTACTCTAGCTAATTGCTCCCACTTTAAATATGTATCCGGATTGAGATTCTAAGTCATCTGGATCAGTGTTAAAGCTTGCATCGACGTAACCTTTTATGACAAACTCTTAATCACCTCCATAACCGAGAAACATTTCCTTAGTCCTCTTAGGTAACTAAGGATAATTTTGACTGTTATCCAGTGATCTACTCCTGGATCACTATTGTACCCCTTGCCAAACTCATGGTAAGGTACACAACAGGTTTGGTATACAGCATGGCATACTTTAAAGAACCTATGGCTGAGGCATAGGGAATGACTTTCATTCTCTCTCTATCTTCTGCCGTGGTCGGGCTTTGAGTCTTACTCAACTTCACACCTTGCAACACAGGCAAGAACCCTTTCTTTGACTGATCCATTTTGAACTTCTTCAAAATATTGTCAAGGTATGTGCTTTGTGAAAGTCCTATTAAGCATCTCGCTCTATCCCTATAGATCTTGATGCCCAATATATAAGCAGCTTCACCGAGGTCTTTCATTGAAAAACTTTTATTCAAGTATCCTTTTATGCTATCCAGAAATTCTATATCATTTCCAATCAATAATATGTCATCCACACATAATATTAGAAATGCTACAGAGCACCCAGTCACTTTCTTGTAAATACAGGCTTCTGCGAAAGTCTGTATAAAACCACATGCTTTAATGACCTCATCAAAGCGTATATTCCAACTTCGAGATGCTTGCACCAGTCCATAGATGGATCGCTGGTGTCGGATCTCGGGTTCCAGCAAAACCCTCAAGATTCGAACACTGGGGTGCGTGCAAAGATCTCCCCCTACCGATCCACGTCCTAGATTCGCTAAGATCTCAAGGGCTAGCTCGACGAACTCGCAACATGAAGGACACAAGGTTTATACTGGTTCGGGCCACCGTTGTGGTGTAATACCCTACTCCAGTGTGGTGGTGGTGGATTGCCTCTTGGGCTAAGGATGAACAGTACATGGGGAAGAACAGCCTCCTGAGGAGAGGTGTCCTTGTGCTTGGTGAACTTTTGGTTGTCCAGGTCTCTCTTCTCCTGGCTCTAGATGAGATCGATCCGATCCCCCGATCCTCTCCCCCAGCTATGGTGGTGGCTAGTCCTATTTATAGTGGCCCTGGTCCTCTCCCAAAACATTGAGCGGGAAGGGAGCCAACAATGGCCAATTTGAAAGGGGACAGCTAGTACAGCTTATCCTGACAAAAGTAGTCTTCGCCTGCCAAAGGCTCTGGTGGTGACGCCGTCTTGGGCTCCACGGTGACCTCTGTCTTGCCGTTCTACTGGTCTTGGTCTCGTTGCACTAATATGGAAACCTTTGCTTGATGCCTCGGTACTCCGCGCCTGCGCCTGCTTCCTTAGCACTAAAGAGGAAACAAGGACACTGTGCGCGCTGGCGCCCGCCTGGCGCCCACCTGGCCTTGGTCGTCATGGCTCACATCACTGGAACCTCACAAGGTTTGCCTTGCCTTTAACTCTCCGCCCCTCGCGAGCCAGCCTAGTGAGGGCGCTCCCGAGGAGGTCTTGTGTCATCCGCCTCGCGAGGCTTGGCCCCTCGCGAGGGTCTTCAGTGCTTGTTGGCGATGATGGGTCGTATGGGCCCGCTCACAGAGCCATGCCGTGGGCCGTAGGCAAGCAAGTCTAGGGATCCCCATTCCCAGAACGCCGACAGTAGCCCCCAGGCCCAAGGCGCGCTCGGGCTTGGCTTCAAGGTGAAGCCAAAGGTCAAGTGCAGAGCGCCGCGGGCCCCAATAGCCTGCGGCCTTGGTCGACACGTGGCGGTTGATTGGACGTGGGCGTCTCCGCTTCCCCATGTTGCCTCGTCAACTCCCCGATTGTCAAAAGGCTGGCGTAGACAGCGCTTGCATTCACTGCTTCCTTTCGCCTTGATCAGATCCCCTTTCTTGCTCCCTGCTTTCGAAATCTCCAGATCTACTGCCATCCTTTCCCGCATCAGCGACCAATGGCGCCTCGGAGGATCAAGCCCACCTCATGCTGGCTTGGTATGAGCCAGCCCTCGACGCGCCTAATGTCTCGGAGAAGAACCTCGCTGCCACACACTTGCTGACGGCAGAGGAGAGCAACGAGAAGGGGAAGACTGGGCTCCAGGCCCACTCCGACGTGCCAGAGCCCGAGGGAAGCACCTTCTTCCCCTTCTTTACGAGCAGCATCATCACGGGGCTGGTTCCCCCCTTTTCTGACTTCTTCTTCGAGGTCCTAGACCACTACGGACTGCAGGCGCTACATCTTCATCCCAACTCTATCCTTCACTTATCGATCGTCGCCTACTACTGCGAGGCGTACCTCGGCGTGATGCCGTCTGTGGCTCTGCTGTGCCACTTCTTCTTCCTCCGCATAAATGATGGCCATACCTCCGGGTGTGCTAATTTCATCACGGCCGGCAAGGCAAACTCAATCTCGAAGACTAGGAAGAAGGTCGACGGCTTCCGGGGCAAGTGGGTCATGATGGACGCCAAGTGCGTCCACCCACGCTTGACGATGCCGACGAAGATGCCCCAGTCCGACAAGGGGTGGTCTCGTGCGAAGCTCACTGACGAGCGGGCGGTGTCGGTGCTGGAGCAGATGAATGCAGACCTAAAGCCGGGCAATGCAAAGGCGACGAAGGTGACAGGGGCCATGCTCCTGAGGGAATTTCTGATGCTACGCGTAGCCCCACTCTAGGCACGTACGCGCCCCTTATGGGAGCTTGGGAACGAAGAGGACAAGGTTCTCCTGAGTCCGAATGCCTTGTTCGGTGATGAGCTGGCTGTGGCTCTCTGCATCCTGGTCGGGGAGGACCAGGAGTACCCACCGAATGTCTTCACTCCCTTGTTCCGCCGCAAGGACGGGGTGCTGGTCGTGGCCTCCAGGCCGACCTTTGACGGGCGCGGACTGGTGCCGCTGGCGCCCACCGGGGCTCCTGCGGCGTTGTCGCCGATGGAGCTGTCTTCTAGTGCGTCCCGCGGGGAGGAAGAGGAGGAGGAAGACTCGGAGGTGACCCCCGAAGGGATGAGGGAGACCTCCCCCTTGAGCAAGGCTGACATCCTCCGCACCCTTCCTGACGACGACGATGCTGACGCCCTCCAGGGGAAGGGAGAGCCGCCCGTCATCCCGACGAGGGACCGATCAATGTTAATCTCCCGAGACGCTGCTTCTGCTCCAAAGCCGCCTGGAGCCGCTTCCGGCCCAGTTGCCGCTCCTGCTTCTGCTTCCGGAGCTGGCGTGCCCGTGCCTCGGGTCACGAAGCTCTCAGGCTTCAAGCTCACCAAGCGGAGGGTGGACTACGCTGCTGTGGACCAATAAGTGTCCCCATCTCGCCTTGTTCTTGCTGTTGATGCTTGTTTCTGACTCTTTGTTGTGTAACCAGGCTGAAGCCTGCGGCGAAGAGGAGAAGGGAGAGCGAGGTGGTGCTGCTCGAGTCCGTGTCGCCTCCAGCGACCGCGCCCCTCTCCATGAGCAAAGGTGGGGACGGTGCCCGTGCTTCCCCAGCCCGATCATCCTCGCGAGGCCGGGTGGAGCATCCTCGGGAGGAGTTAGCCCCCGAAGCGCCGCTGACTCAGGAGGCGCCAGCGCCCGCCTCGGGTGCTGAGGTCCGAGAGGCTCAGGAGCCTCCTGCCTCCCAGGCCATGGTGATGACGCCGCCTCTTCCTCCTTCTTCTGCCATGTTGCTAACCCCAGGTTCCTCCGCTTCTCCTGACGTCCTGGAGCGGGCCCTTTCTGAGATGGCCCGGCTGCGAGAAGATCCCCAGAGCGCCGAACCCCTCCTGGCGGCTGGTCTCCGGTTGGCTCCATTCTGACGTGGCAGTCTGAGCGGCACTGAGCCAGGCCGCGACGACCTCCGAAAAGGAGAAGCGGGCCTTCGCCTAAGCTGCGGCCGATCCTGAGGCGGCGCTGAAGGACACCGAAGCCGCCCACGACCACTGCCGGGCGCTGGAGGATGAGCTGAAGAGTCTGCGCGATGAGCGCGCAGAAGAAGCCTGCGGGCGCCAGGCGAAGGAGGAGGAGATGAGGGCCCGGGAGGACGCCATCAAGAACTGCGACGCCGAGCTGGGGGAGTTGGCGAAGGCGCATGCCACTGATCGCAGCCGGCTAGAGGAGCTAGAGTGGAAGGGGGAGGCTGGAAAGGCCGAACTCGATGCCAAGGCGAAGGTTCTGGCCGAGGACCGCGCGGCCTTCGCGCTTCTGGAGAAGAGGTCTCGCGAGGCCCTGAAGTCGCTCTATGAGAAGGGCTTGGAGAAGCCGTTGGCCACCAATGAGGATGGCCCCACCCAGTTGCTTCCCTACTTGGTCGAGATGCTTGAGGAAGTCGTGTGCGGCATCGGCCCCACGGCAGAGGCAGAGGCTCGCGTCCTTTCTTCAGCCGCGCTGCCACATGTCTTCAACCACCTCCATCTTTGCGATCCTGCTGCCCGCCTTGACGAGCTGCTAGAGCCCGTGGCTGATGAACACTGCTCAGCCACCGCCGCAACCGTGAAAGGTCAGGTGGAAGCTCTGCTGGAGAAGTTCGACGCCTTCGCCCCCGTGCCTTCGACCGGTGGTGCAGGTGAAAGCGACGCCACCCAGGAGGGAGCACCTCTTGCAAGTGCCGGCGGTGTCGAGGGATGACTGGCTTGCGGCTCCTTTCCTGTTGAAACTCCTGCAGCATGTAGCGTGCCTCGTGGAGGCGTTTAAACTTGTGCTTGACGTTTGAGAGAACAATATGTCTTGCAATATTTGTTTTGGGATTTTGCGATTTTCTTCCTATTTGCTTTATGTTCTACGTCGACATAGCCCGGCCCTGCGCATACCTCAACTACCGTTGGGTCGACCGGAGACCAGGACAGAACCAAGGAGTGAGGGGCTACATGACCAGTTAGGCTCATGAGTCACGATGCTCAGGAGTCCCCCTTGACGCGCAAACAACTTATAGGAAGGAGATGTGAGGATAGGATTAGTGTTCTACGTCGGCAGGGCCCGACCCCGCGCATACCTCAACCGTCGTTGGACCGACTGGAGACCAGGACGGACCCAAGGAGTGAGGGGCTACGCGACCAGTTAGGCTCCTGAGTCATGATGCTCAGGAGTCCCCCTTGACATGCAAACACCCTTCATACCTTCGCCCTCGCCGAGGCTTGGGAGGGGCGCGCGACGACCGGGTCCGAGGGACCCAGTGGGGTGGCGTACGCTTGGGCGTGACCCGAGGGACATTTTCTCTTTTTTTATGGCCTCTTTTCTTCCCCTTTTTTATTTTTTTATTTTTCGTCCGGACTCTCATCCCGACTTGTGGGGGAATCATAGTCTCCATCATCCTTTCCTCACTAGGACAATGCTCTAATAATGATGATAATCACACTTTTATTTTTCTTACAACTCAACAATTACAACTCGATATGAGAACAAAATATGACTCTATATGAATGCCTCCGGCGGTGTACCGGGATATGCAATGACTCATGAGTGACATATATGAAAGAATTATGAATGGTGGCTTTGCCACAAATATGATGTCGACTACATGATCATGCTAAGCAATATGACAATAATGGAGTGTGTCATAATAAACGGAACGATGGAAAGTTGCATGGCAATATATCTCGGAATGGCTATGGAAATGCCATAATAGGTAGGTATGGTGGCTGTTTTGAGGAAGGTATATGGTGGGTGTATGATACCGGCGAAAGGTGCGCGGTATTAGAGAGGCTAGCAAAGGTGGAAGGGTGAGAGTGCGTATAATCCATGGACTCAACATTAGTCATAAAGAACTCATATACTTATTGCAAAATTCTACAAGTTATCAAAGCAAAGTATTACGTGCATGCTCCTAGGGGGATAGATTGGTAGGAAAATACCATCGCTCGTCCCCGACCGCCACTCATAAGGAAGACAATCAATAAATAAATCATGCTCCGACTTCATCACATAACGGTTCACCATACGTGCATGCTACGGGAATCACAAGCTTCAACACAAGTATTTCTCAAATTCACAACTACTCAACTAGCATGACTTTAATATCACCATATTCATATCTCAAAACTATTATCAAGTATCAAACTTATCACAGTATTCAGCACACTCATAAGAGATTTTTTTATTCTTGAATACCTAGCATATTAGGATTTTAAGCAAATTACCATGCTATTAAGACTCTCAAAATAATCTAAGTGAAGCATGAGAGATCAATAGTTTCTATAAAACAAACCCACCACCATGCTCTAAAAGATATAAGTGAAGTACTAGAGCAAAACTATATAACTCAAAAGATATAAGCGAAGCACATAGAGTATTCTAACAAATTCTAAATCATGAATGGCTCTATCAAAAGGTGTGTACAGCAAGGATGATTGTGCTAAACTAAAAAGTAAAGACTCAAATAATACAAGACGCTCCAAGCAAAACACATATCATGTGGCGAATAAAAATATAGCTCCAAGTAAAGTTACCGATAGAAGTAGACGAAAGAGGGGATGCCTTCCGAGGCATACCCAAGCTTTGGCTTTTAGGTGTCCTTAGATTATATTGGGGGTGCCATGTGCATCCCCAAGCTTAGGCTCTTTCCACTCCTTGTTCCATAATCCATCAAATCTTTACCCAAAACTTGAAAACTTCACAACACAAAACTTAAAGTAGAAAATCTTGTGAGCTCCGTTAGCGAAAGAAAATAAAAGACCACTTGAAGGTACTGTAATGAACTAATTATTTATTTATATCGGTGTTATACCTACTGTATTCCAACTTATCTATGGTTTATAAACTATTTTACTAGCCATAGATTCATCAAAATAAGCAAACAACACACGAAAAACAGAATCTGTCAAAAACAGAACAGTCTGTAGTAATCTGTAGCTAGCGCAAGATCTGGAACCTCAAAAATTATAAAATAAATTGCTGGACGTGAGTAATTTATATATTAATCATATTCAAAAATAATTAACTAAATATCACTTCTCAAATAAAAATGGGAGCAGTTCTTGTGAGCACTAAAGTTTCTGTTTTTTACAGCAAGTTCAACAAGACTTTCCCCAAGTCTTCCCAACGGTTCTACTTGGCACAAACACTAATTAAACACAAAAAACACAATCAAAAAAGAGGCTAGATAAATTATTTATTACTAAACAGGAGCAAAAATCAAGGAATAAAAATAAAATTGGGTTGCCTCCCAAGAAGCGCTATCGTTTAACACCCCTAGCTAGGCATAACAAGCAAGAATAGATCTAGGTATTGCCATCTTTGGTAGGCAATCCATAAGTGGATCTCATAATAGATTCATAAGGTAATTTAATTTTCTTTCTAGGAAAGTGTTCCATGCCTTTCCTTAATGGAAATTGGAATCTAATATTTCCTTCCTTCATATCAATAATTGCACCAATCGTTCTAAGGAAAGGTCTACCAAGAATAATAGGACATGAAGGATTGCAATCTATGTCAAGAACAATAAAATCTATGGGCACATAATTCCTATTTGCAACAATAAGAACATCATTAATTCTTCCCATAGGTTTCTTAATAGTGGAATCCGCAAGGTGCAAGTTTAGAGAGCAATCATCAAAATCACGGAAACCTAACAAATCACACAAAGTCTTTGGAATCGGAAACACTAGCACTCAAATCACATAAAGCATAGCATTCATAATCTTTAATTTTATTTTTAATAGTTGTTTCCCACTCATCATAAAGTTTTCTAGGGATAGAAACTTCCAATTCAAGTTTTTTCTTCATAAGATTGCATCAAGGCATCAACGATATGTTTAGTAAACGCTTTATTTTGACTATAAGCATGAGGAGAATTTAGCACGGATTGCAACAAGGAAATACAATCAATCAAAGAGCAATTTTCATAGTTAAATTCCTTGAAATCCATAATAGTGGGTTTAGCAACATCTAGGGTTTTAATTTCTTCAATCCCACTTTAATCAAATTTAGCATCAAGATCAACAAATTCCAAATTCTTGGAACGCCTTCTAGGTAAAGGTGGATCATATTCAGTCCCATCATTATCAAGATTCATATTTCAAAACTAAGATTTAATAGGGGACACATCAATAACTTTTAGATCTTCATCTTTATTTTCATAGGAACTAGAAGAACACGCTCTTATAAAGGCATCTTTCTTAGCACGCATCCTAGTGGTTCTTTCTTTGCACTCATCAATGGAAATTCTCATGGCTTTGAGAGACTCATTGATATCATGCTTAGGTGGAATAGATCTAAGTTTCAAAGAATCAACATCAAGAGAAATTCTATCAACGTTCCTAGCCAAATCATCAATCTTAAGCAATTTTTCTTCAATCATAGCATTAAAATTCTTTTGCGAAGTAATAAATTCTTTAATATTAGATTCAAAATCAGAGGGCATCTTATTATAATTTCCATAAGAATTGTTGTAGGAATTACCATAATTATTAGAGGGATTACTAGGATAAGGCCTAGGATTAAAATTTCCTCTATACGCGTTGTTACCAAAATTGTTCCTACCAACAAAATTCACATCCATAGATTCATTATTATTCTCAATCAAAGTAGACAAGGGCATATCATTAGGATCAGAAGAAACACTCTTACTAGCAAATAATTTCATAACTTCATCCATCTTTCCACTCAAAACATTAATTTCTTCTATCGCATGCACCTTTTTATTAGTAGATCTTTCAATATGCCATTGAGAATAATTAACCATAACATTATCTAGGAGTTTAGTAGCTTCTCTTAAAGTGATTTCCATAAAAGTGCCTCCCGCGGCCGAATCTAAAAGATTTCTACAAGCAAAATTCAATCCGGCATAAATTTTTTGAACAATCACCCACAAATTTAAACCATGAGTAGGGCAATTACTTATCATTAATTTCATTCTCTCCCAAGCTTGTGCAACATGTTCATGATCAAGTTGCTTAAAATTCATAATATCGTTTCTAAGAGAGATGATCTTAGCGGGAGGAAAATACTTAGAGATAAAAGCATCTTTGCACTTGTTCCATGAATCAATACTATTTTTAGGCAAAGACGAAAACCAAGCTTTAGCACGATCTCTAAGAGAAAAAGGAAATAGCTTCAATTTAACAATATCATTATCCACATCTTTCTTCTTTTGCATGTCACACAAATCAACGAAGCTATTTAGATGGGTTGCTGCATCTTCACTAGGAAGGCTGGAAAACGGATCTTTCATAACAAGATTCAGCAAAGCAGTATTAATTTCACAAGATTCAGCATCGGTAAGAGGAGCAATCGGAGTGCTAATAAAATCATTGTTGTTGGTATTGGTGAAGTCACACAATTTAGTATTATCTTGAGCCATCGTGACAAGCAAGCAAACTAACACACAAGCAAACAAAAAGCAAGCGGGCAAAAAGAGGCAAATAGAGAAAGAGAGGGAGGATAGAGAGAGAGAGAGGGCGAATAAAACGACAAGGGTGAAGTGGGGGCGAGGAAAACGGGAGGAAAATGGCAAATAATGTAATGCGGGAGATAAGGGTATGTGATGGGTACTTGGTATGTTGACTTTTGCGTAGACCTCCCCGGCAACGACGCCAGAAATCCTTCTTGCTACCTCTTGAGCACTGCATTGGTTTTCCCCGAAGAGGAAGGGATGATGCAGCAAAGTAGCGTAAGTATTTCCCTCAGTTTTTGAGAACCAAGGTATCACTCTAGTAGGAGGCTACGCGCGAGTCCCTCGTACCTGCACAAAATAAATAAATCCTCGCAACCAACTCAAATAGGGGTTGTTAATCCCTATAAGGCCACTTACGAGAGTGAGATCTGATAGATATGATAAGATAATATTTTTGGTATTTTTATGATAAAGATGCAAAGTAAAATAAAGGCAAAGTAAATTGCAAAGGAAATAACTAAGTAGTAGGAGATTAATATGATGAAGATAGACCCGGGGGCCATAGGTTTCACTAGTGGCTTCTCTCGAGAGCATAAGTATTCTACGGTGGGTGAACAAATTACTGTTGAGGAATTGACAGAATTGAGCATAGTTATGAGAATATCTAGGTATGATCATGTATATAGGCATCACGTCCGAGACAAGTAGACCGACTCCTGCCTGCATCTACTACTATTACTCCACGCATCGACCGCTATCCAGAATGCATCTAGAGTATTAAGTTAAAAACAGAGTAACGCCTTAAGCAAGATGACATGATGTAGAGGGATAGACTCATTGAATATGAAGAAAACCCCATCTTGTTATCCTCGATGGCAACAATACAATATGTGCCTTGGTGCCCCTACTGTCACTGGGAAAGGACACCGCAAGATTGAACCCAAAGCTAAGCACTTCTCCCATTGCAAGAAAGATCAATCTAGTAGGCCAAACCAAACTGATAATTCGAAGAGACTTGCAAAGATAACCAATCATACATAAAAGAATTCAGAGAAGATTCAAATATTATTCATAGATAGACTTGATCATAAACCCACAATTCATTGGTCTCAACAAACACACCGCAAAAAGAGATTACATCGAATAGCTCTCCACAAGAGAGGGGGAGAACATTGTATTGAGATCCAAAAAGAGAGAAGAAGCCATCTAGCTACTAACTATGGACCCGTAGGTCTGAGGTAAACTACTCACACTTCATCGGAGGGGCTATGGTCTTGATGTAGAATCCCTCCTTGATCGATGCCCCCTCCGGCGGAGCTCCGGAATAGGCCCCAAGATGGGATCTCGTGGATACAGAAAGTTGCGGTGGTGGAATTAGGTTTTTGTCTCCGTATCTGATCGTTTGGGGGTACGTAGGTATGTAGGAGTAAGGAGTACGTCGGTGGAGCAACAGGGGTCCCACGAGGGTGGATGGCGCGCCCCCTACCTTGTGGCCTCTTTTCTTTCTTGACGTAGGGTCCAAGTCTCCCGGGTCTTGTTCGTTGAGAAAATCACGTTCCCGAAGGTTCCATTCCGTTTGGACTCCGTTTGATATTCCTTTTCTTCGAAACCCTAAAACAGGCAAAAACAACAATTCTGGGCTGGGCCTCCGGTTAATAGGTTAGTCCCAAAAATAATACAAAAGGGGATAATAAAGCCCAATAATGTCCAAAACAGTATATAATATAGCATGGAGCAATCAAAAATTATAGATACGTTGGAGATGTATCACATGACAGTTGTGCTCTCAGGTTCTAGCGCTTGTTTTAGAAGGTGATGACACAACATAAAAGTAAATATATAGTCCCTTCATAGAGGGAAGCAGTGATTTGCAGAGGTGCCAGAGCTCAAGTTTTAAAATAGAGATAAATGGTATTTTGAGACATGCACCATTCTCATTTACTTCACGGCTATCAGTTATCAATATCTCCCATGCTAAACAAGCTAGTGGCGGTTCCCAAGTGATAAAAAGTAATAGTTTTGACTCCATTGGGAGTTTTTGTTTGATTATTCGAGCGATTAACTCTTTTTGTATTTTGCAATTTGGGACTGGGCATCCCTATTACCGCCCTTTTCTCGTGTGATGGTGAGTGAATAAACACTCCACCTGAGAATAATCCGCTTAGCATGGAAGATACCGACTACCTCCTGTCGTTCCAAGAACGATCCAGGCACACAAAACAGATATATTTTTAGAAGTTTTTAGAGGTGTCACATGCAAATTTACTTAGGACGGCAGGGCAATACCGCATATAGGTAGGTATGGTGGACTCACTTGGAATAACTTCGGGTTCAGGGTTTTTGATGTACAAGCAGAATCCCCACTTAGTACAGGCAAAGGCTGGCAATTAGATTGAGAAGTGGCCAGCTAGAGAGCAATAATGATCATGATCATGCATTATGCGTAAGTAACATTGGACACTAGCATGAGTAGGATATGAATACCATGAACATAAATATCATAGAGGCTATGCTGGTTTTGATTCAGCTACATGCATGAACATGTGCCAATTCAAGCCACTCGAACATTCAGAGGAGGATACCATATCATCATACTACATCACAATCATTTTAACACAATGTTGATATCCAAGATAAATAATTATTCACTACAGCTACTTATGCATGGCATGAGAAACTATAATCTCTAATTGTCACTGCAAACATGTTTAATCATAATGGGCTGAATCATGGATACTAGGTTAAACATATTTACACAAACAGAATAAGTCGAGTTCATACTAGTTTCTCTCTGCCACGTCCAGTTCATCGAATATCGTCATTATTGCCTTTCACTTACACGACTGAACGATGTGAAAATGATAATAGTGCAAGAATGCCATGGACTAAGCTGGAATCTGCAAAACATTTTATTCGACAGGAGAAGACAAGGTAAAATGGGCCCTTTATTAGTTCAACAATTATTCATATGAGAGCCACTCAACATTTTCATCGTGGTGTTCTCCTTGGTACAACTCGAATAAAAGGAAAAGAAATTCAGATAAACACACTGAAATATTTTTGGTATTTTTGGTTTTCTTGAACAAGCAAATAAAAGGAAAAAAGCAAAATCAAGAAAAACTATTTACACGAGAAAGCTCCCAGCAAGCAAAAGAAGAACAAGGAAATCTTTTTGGGTTTTTCTTTTTAATATCACTACTAAGCATGCATGGAAAGTAAACTAGCTACAACTATTTTTTTTGTTTTTCTAAAGTTTTTCAATCACACAAGAAGAAAGCAAGAAAAATAAAATCTAAACATGGATGATACAATGAAAAAGTGTGAACACCGAGAAGATGAATAAGTGAACATGAATGTAATGTTAGTGGGAAACACGTACTCCCCCAAGCTTAGGCTTTTGGCCTAACTTTGTAGTCAATCAATAATCTGGATGGTGGTAGGGGTACAGAGGAGCGGGCATCCACTGATCCCACATTCGGTGTCAAAACCGGCAAATATTGGGTAGGGGGTCCCGAACTGTGCGTCTAAGGATCGAGGGTAATAGGAGGCAAGGGACACGATGTTTACCCAGGTTCGGGCCCTCTTGATGGAGGTAAAACCGTACGTCCTGCTTGATTGACTTTGATGAGTATATGGGTTACAAGAGTTGATCTACCGCGAGATCGCAATGGCTAAACCCTAGATGTCTAGCCTGTGTGATTGTGACTCCCTGTACGGACTAAACCCTCTGGTTTATATAGACACCGGAGGGGGCTAGGGTTGTACAGAGTTGGTTTACAGAGAAAGGAATATTCATATCCGCACGCCAAGCTTGCCTTCCACGCAAAGGAGGGTCCCATCCGGACACAGGGGAAAGTCTTCTATCTTGTATCTTCGCGGTCCATTAGTCCGGCCCATGTTGCATAGCCCGGACGCCCGAGGACCCCGTAATCCAGGACTCCCTTAGTAGCCCCCAAACCAGTCTTCAATGACGACATGTCCTGCATGCAAATTGTCTTCGGCATTGCAAGGCGGGTTTCTCCTCTGCAGATCTCCAAGAATCTGAACCAAAGGACTGTACTCGGTTTTACATCTTCGGTCTTCTTCGGCCTTCGGCTTTACATTAAATGATATATCCTTCATTTGCGCCATTGCCGCTCCATCTCCCACGTGTCAGGCGAATACGAAGGGTCCAAGAATTTTTACACATAACACTCGGGCCGTGTAGGGAAGGCATCTACTTAAGGAGATTGAATCTCAGATTCCATTCCATACCAGGCGGAAAATCCTCAGAGCTTGCCACACGAAACCACGCAAACATGGCCATCGCTCCCAGTTCTTCCCACCCCCACGGTCCACAAAACGGCGATTGGGAGAGTTGTTCTGTATTCCACGCCCAGCTGACTAAGCTCCAAATGCAGGGATATCTCCCTCCTGCGGATCCAGTCCTCGTTCGGGCGGGATTAACCTCTTTTACTGGCGAAGCCTTGGCAGAAAATTTCCCTAATCCTTTAGAAAGGGAGCGGGTGTTCTTCGTTTCCTTTTTATTAAGAGGCGTTGGATTTCCAATCCATCCTTTCCTCCGAGGTCTCCTGGAGTACTATGGCCTCCAACTACACAACCTTACGGCAGACTCCATTTTGCACATCGCAGGCTACATCGCTCTTTGAGAGATGTTCCTAGGCCGTGGGGCCCATTTTAATTTATGGAGGAAGCTTTTCTGCCTCGTCCCTCGCTCTCAAAAGGGATCCATATTCGAGGTGGGCGGCGCCGAAGTGTGGCATATAGCCGGGATAGGATACCTATCCGACACTCCAAAGAAGGCATACGAAGAGTGCCCCTCAGAGTGATTTTATATTGAAGATGTCGTTCTATCCGACCCAATCCGATGAGGCCTACCCGCAGTTTCCAATGCTCCGTTAAAGAAGCGCCACAGCTGGCGCCCCCGAAGCCTCGAGGAGGAAGACAGTACGGAGGTTCAGAGGCTAATGGACAAGATAAAGGCACTCGCCCAATCCGGATTGTCTATTATTGAGGTAATGGCAATTTCAATAATGCGGGGTGTTCAGCCACTCCAATCCAGAGGACCCCCCACGTGGCATTACAATGGAGAAGACGACGCATCACAATGCAGACGCAAGGGTCCGGACAACTTCACCGCCTTGGCCGCCATGTTGGCTGATATTTTTAAGGGGGAGAAAGAGGAATTCACTCGTCTTAAGTGCCGAGGTGGCTTTTCCATGTACAACCCTCCCAGCTGGGTAAGCCTTCGCTCAGTAATTCTACTTAGTACTCCTCCTGAGCCGTACCCAGCTGAACTTAACCCCACCATTTCTTGACAGGAATGGAGGAAAGTTGTCACGGAGATCTATAGCCGCGCCCCGCAGCTGGAGGACCATAATCGGGACCTGGATCCCAGATTCAAAGAAGATCCGGATATATCCGTAGAGCTCAAGGAGGGGATTTTCTATCATGTGAGTTATGATGGCATGGAAGTGGCCATTATAGCCGATTACCCTGGCCTTCTCCCTTCCTCTCACGTAAGTACCCTGAAGACGTCTCCTCAAAAAGAGTTTTCTCAATGTGCTTCACCCACTGCACTATGTTGTGTTTTAAAGGGGCAGCGCTCGTCTCGTCACTCCATACCAGAGGTATCCCTTAAAAGGGGGGAGCCCATGCGAGGTGGGTCTTCGAAGAGAAGGGTGGATGATGACATTGTCCAACATTCGTCGAAGAGGTATGGTTTTTAATGTGCCCCATGGCAATCGTACCGAATTGTAACGTTCCTTACTGCACCATATT
Organism: Triticum urartu; assembly: GCF_003073215.2. Taxonomy (NCBI): domain Eukaryota; kingdom Viridiplantae; phylum Streptophyta; class Magnoliopsida; order Poales; family Poaceae; genus Triticum; species Triticum urartu. The sequence goes on along the minus strand of NC_053022.1, from coordinate 483,340,872 downwards.
TTAGGAAGAGCGTTCGCTGGACTGTATCCAAAGACGTCGCCGGACATATGTCCACTAATCTGACCCCAGCACCCGCCTCCAGGGCTAGAGTTGATGCGGGTGCAATGCTGGATTGTCCTCTCTCCGATGATTCAGATAACATGTCCGTCACCAACTCCGAAGTGGAGAGTGCGATGAACCATCAGCGTCGAAGGGACGCTATGCGTGACCCCAAATTTACGGAAGAGGCATTGAATGCCTTTAGCTCGGCGGATTCATACATCCAAGCTTCTCGGAATGGGCTTTCTAGGGCCACTTACCAGCTTTCAAAGGACATGCGGGTAAGATCGTACTGCGTAGATTTAATAATCATGTGCCAGTAGCCCCCGAGACTTGTAACAGTTGAAGCAACTGATTTTAGGGATCATTTGTGTAATCAGGTACTCACAGAGAAGAACAACATGCTGTCTCGGGAGCTGGAAAATTGTCGAACCCAGTTAACTACTATTACCGCCAAACTGGAGAAGTCTAAGGAGGCACCGACTAGTAATGTCCCCTCCTGCCCGAAAAATATGATCATGTGCCAGTAATGTTTTTTTTCAAATAAACACCATTGTGTTTACGATGGTAGGATTGTCCGGTCAGCTGGAAGAGCGACTGAAGGCCGCACAAGTGGCTAAAGAACATGCTGAAAGGAAATAGGCCGCTAGTCAGCGCGTACTAATACGGACCAGGAATGAAAAGAACAAGCTACATGATGCCAACACCCAGCTGGGCGAAGAGCTGAAAGACGTGCGAGCCCAACTGGCGGACGCCTTGAAGGAGAACCGGAAGCTGAGAGGCGGCATATTCAATATGATGTTTGACTTACTTCCGCACAGCTCGCTAATGAGAATCCTAACAAGTTTATTGCTATAGGTGTGCTGACTGGGCGGCCCGAAGAAGAGGCGTCCAGATTTCAAGGCAACCTGCTACAAGAGCTATCGAAGGTGCACGAACGAGTTTGGAAAGCAATGAGAAACATTGCTAAGTTTTTATGGCCAGCTGATTCTCCTCCACGAAGTATGGAGTAACTTGTTAATTTGTTCAAGGGAGCTCGACACCGTTTTGGGCTATGGAAGATATCAGCCTGTCGAGAAGGTGCGCGGGAAGCCGGGGCCATGGTGAAAACACGGTACACCGGACTTGATCCGAATCATATGGCGTGAGTCGGACCTCAAGGATTCGATGGACAGGAAATTCCGTTCAGCCTGGTGTACGACCAAGTGAAGAAGGCCGCCAAGTTTTCTCAGCAGGATTGTAAACTAGATGACCTGTTAGAGGGTCTAGAGGAAGAAGAAGTTTTTGAGTCCCAGTAGCAATGTACTTTTATTGACAAACTTGTCTCCAACCGAATTTGTAAATTTATTGTCATGGCAGACTTTCTACTTTAACCTCCGAAAACCTTAGGTTTGGAGTGTTTCCGAATACTATACTGCAGGTAAACACCAGAGTATGTTTGGAAACCAGTGTAGCGATCCGACCTTAAACGGCCAAATCTCTGTGCATAAGTGTCATCTCTGGATCAGTAATGCTGACACACACATAGTACTTGAGAATTTATAACAGAGTGCAATCACACACTTATTACATCGTATAACTCAAAGAGAGTACTTATTACAATAATATGGCTGAAGGTCATCTAAAATAAGATAATTGTGGAAGCTTCGAGGGTAAATGAGTCCATCAACTCCAACGGCATAGCTGAGTGCACGACAATGACCTAGCGCACCTTACTCTTCGTCTGAAAACTCTGCAACATAATACGTTTCAGCCTGTGTAGGTCAGTACATGGAATATGCTGGCAAGATAACACTACAGAGCAAAGAACAAATAAACAACTATAACTATATGCATATATGGCTGGTGGAGGCTCTATGGTTATCATTTGCATAAAGCTAGTTTTTCCCTACAACAAAGGAATATATTTTATTTAACTACAAAGTTTGTTGAAAACATTGAGAAGGTTCCTCCAACTCAATCCCATAATAATAATTATCAACCCAACAATTTAATTATGTAAAGTGATGAGATCAAATCAATGATTCAAGTACCAGATACTCAAGATGTCCATAACCGGGGACACGAGTAACCATGATTAGTTTGTACACTCTGCAGAGGTTTGCGCACTTTTCCCCACAAGACTCGATCTCCTCCGTTGGATTTCTCGCACTACATGATGTCTGAGAAACGGATGACTGAGACACAGTCTTTCCAAAGAGGTCCCCTTAACTGATAGATAGGCCGATACACCTACAATTCCTTACATCTGCTAGCCCATCATGGAAAGGATTCCCACAACTTACTCAACTATGCCAGAGCCCATAATGGCTTGTGGCTGCACACGGAAGTTTCTAGCATGAATAATCTTATGATCCCTTTGAGCCTAGGTGGCAAACCGTAGCATGATCACACGGGTACTCCGGGATATCCCAGGACAACACTGGATTACTCCAGGTGCCCAGATAACCACTGGGTGCTCTAGGGAGCCTCAACCAATCCACCCAGATGTATATTAAAATAGCCACCTTAAGTTAACCATTAATTAGAACTCTCACATCTGTCATGGATCACTCAAACCAAACCACGTCTACAAGCATAGCATAGCAATATAAGCATAACGTAGAAGTAACTCTCGGGGTTTGAAATAAAGACAATAGGTTCCTACCTCATCAACTACTTCCCAATACCCACATGTTAAACAAGTCCTAACCATGCAGTGTATGAGGATTGAAACTAATGCATAAAAACTGGGTAATAAAGGGGTATGATCAAAGTGTTACTTGCCTTGCTGAGGATCTGAAAACCCTAGTGACTCGTGGTAGCACGCTTCGCACTCCGGAAACTCTATCATAAACAAACAATAGCATACATAAGGACTCAAGCATAAGATGCAAGGGTAAAACTCAAGAGAAAAGATCCACACTAAAAGTTCAACTGAAGAGCTTCGGTTTGCAAAAAGAATCAATCAAATCAGAGCTACGAAACTCAAACTATGATCAAAAGAAGTTCGAAATCAAAACTGCTTGAAACCAAATTTTAAATTGTCGAAACCATGTTCAAGTTGACTATCTGGAAAGAGGAGAACAAGACGAAGATTTTGGCGTTGGTTTCACTGGATTTGGACGAACGAGCTAAAAGTAACGAAGGTTTGAAGATGAGGGACTAATGTGTGATAAAAGTAATCGCGGATAGGTCCCTGCCAAAAATAAAAATAAAATTAAAAACATAATGAACGAACATTCGCTAACAGAACTAAACCGATGAATACCGTTCGCTAAAGAAGCTAATCTCACGGACGCTCGCAAAAATAAACAGATCAGGAAAACCAAAAAAACCAAAAGAAAACTGGGATGGTTTTGTAACGGTTCGGGACAATTTTCCATCGAAAACCGAGGGCGGCAGTTAGCGAGTATGGCGGCGGCGGCGGCGGGCGGCAGGGCGGCGGCGACGGCGGGCGGCAGGGCGGCGGCGACGGCAGCAGTGACGGCAGGGCGGCGGCGTGGCTCGGTTGCGGCCGCTGCGGCGGTGGTGGTGCGGCGCAGGGTGAGGTGAGGAGGGGGCCGTGGCGGCTTTATAAAGGGGCCAGGGGGCTTCCTTGGAGGAGGGGGCGGCGGTGACCCGGAGTCCGGCTCGGACTTTTGCAGCGGGTGGCTGTGGGACTCCTCCCGTGGAGGAAGGCGGCGGCGGCTGCGGGCCGTCTCGGCTGGGCCTTCGGCCCAATCGGGCGACGGGTTTTTCTTTATAAAAAATCGCCCAAAAGGAAAAATCCTAATAAATTATAAAAAAATTCTAAAAATAGCAGAAATAATTTTCACTATCCAAACCTAATATTTAGGACAAAGTGAACATTTTTATGACCTAAAAATGCAATTTTCAAAATTAGATAATTTTTAATTTCAAATAAAATAGCAAATAAAATGCAAATAAAAATATTAATTTGATTTTAAAATTTCTCCTTCAGTATTCCTCTCTTTTGAAGAAGTCATTTTATCTTCTCTCATTTATTTTTATTATTGGAAAAAATTGGAGAGAAAAATATTAAAAATCAATTTCATCCTCTTTTCAAAATTGAGAAAAACAAATATGAAAATTTGTGAAATCCCCAACTCTCTCCTTGGGTCCTTGAGTTTCTTATGATTTCTACGATCTCAACCAAAATGCAAATAAAATATGATATGCATATGATGACCTATGTATAACATCCAAATTGAAAATTGGGATGTTACAACTAGGCAGTCCAGTCATAGTTGCTTGAACATACAATTTGTATTCGGGGAGTTATGTTATATTACAGTTGATTTGTAAGAAACATCTTCCAGAGAGAATAGTTTCGTTAAGGGTTCCTTTCCCTGGGCCAACATGCAGTTCTTTTTTGTGCATACTGAAACTGTGATGCTAAAATCACAGTACATGTTATAGTCTGGGGGCTTTGTATTGCAACGGGGGGTAGCTTGTCTTTTGCTCGCCGACCAATTATTCCTTCAAGAACCCTAGCTTTCGGCTTCACCCGTCTGAGGTACACGTCCGGATGACCCGGCTGTAACAATCACAGAGGTGCTCCCTTTAAGCCCTAGCCGAACTAGCGGGAACGTAGGGCATAAGCACAGGAGCCAGGCAACCCAGCTTGGCAAAAACTTAAGTCATAAAGGTGCATATAATGGTGAAGAAAAGACGTATATGAGTAGACAACACATATATATTGTGAGCTTGATGCTCGAAAAATAATAAGCTTGTTGTGAGAAGAAGACCCCAGGTATTATGGGGTATATACATTTAAGGATGTATACCCCTTAGGTGTGCGGTTGATCCGAACACGAGCCGGAAGGCATATAAAAACGAAAAGAAGAAAAAAGAAAAGACAAGGAAAGGGGGAACGAACAGTGAGTTCGGACTTAGGCGTAGAATCTTCGGAGTCTGGCAGCGTTCCATGGGTTCGGCTCTAAGCGATTGTCCGATGCATTACGAAGGCGATAGGCTCCTCCAGTGAGAACTTCATCTATAATGAAGGGAACCTCCCATTTGGGCTTGAGCTTGTCCTTTTTCTTCTCTGGTAAGCATAGAACGAGTTTACCAACATTGTAAGTCTTGGCCCGCACTTCTCTGCTTCGGTATTTTCAAGCTTGTTGTTGGTAGAATGTTGAGCGAGCTTTTGCGACATCGCACTCCTCCTCCAGGCCATCTAAGCCATCTTGCCGATCGAGCTCGGCTTCTTTCTCCTCATACATGCGGACTCGAGGTGAGTCATGGATAATATCGCAGGGCAGGACAGCCTCTGCGTCGTACACCATGAAGAACAGTGTGTATCTGGTCGTGCAATTGGGCGTGGTCCGCAGCCCCCAGAGTACGAAGTTGAGCTCCTCAACCCAGTGTTTATCTGACTCCTGTAAGGATTGCACTAGTCTGGGTTTAATGCCGCTCATTATCAGGCCATTAGCCTGTTTGACTTGACCATTTTGTTTGAGGGTGATAGACGAAGGCATAATCTAGCCTGATGCCCAGATTAGCGCACCACGTTTTTACTTCGTCGGTTGTGAAGTTGGAGTCGTTATCGGTGATGATACTGTGTGGGACACCATAACGGTGTACGACACCTGATATGAAATCTATCACTAGTCCGGCTTTAGCCGTTTTAACTGGCTTGGCCTCTATCCACTTGGTGAATTTATCCACCATGACCAACATGTATTTTTTATTATGGCTTCCCCCTTTAAGGGGTCCGACCATGTCAAGCCCCCAGAACGCAAAGGTCCAAGTAATGGGGATCGTTTGTAGGGAGGTAGGCGGCATATGGCTTTGGTTGGCGAAAAGTTGGCATCCTACACAACGTTCGACGAGGTCTTGCGCATCTGCTCGGGCCGTAGGCCAGAAAAATCCAGTTTGGAAGGCTTTACTTACAAGGGCCCTGTCGGTGTCAAAACCGGCGGATCTCGGGTAGGGGGTCCCGAACTGTGCGTCTAAGGCGGATGGTAACATGAGGCAAGGGACACGATGTTTTACCCAGGTTCGGGCCCTATTGATGGAGGTAAAACCCTACGTCCTGCTTGATTGTTCTTGATAATATGAGTAGTACAAGAGTAGATCTACCATGAGATCGGAGAGGCTAAACCCTAGAAGCTAGCCTATGGTATGATTGTATGTTGTCCTACGGACTAAAACCCTCCGGTTTATATAGACACCGAAGGAGGCTAGGGTTACACAAGGTCGGTTACAAAGGAGGAGATATGCATATCTGCATTGCCTAGCTTACCTTCCATGCCAAGTAGAGTCCCATCCGGACACGGGACGAAGTCTTCAATCTCGTATCTTCATAGTCCAACAGCCCGGCCAAAGGATATAGTCCGGCTGTCCGGAGACCCCCTAATCCAGGACTCCCTCAGTAGCCCCTAAACCAGGCTTCAATGACGATGAGTCCGGCACGCAGTGTTGTCTTCGGCATTGCAAGGCGGGTTCCTCCTCCGAATACACCACGGAATAGTTTGAATACAAGGATAGTGTCCGACCCTGCAAAATAAGTTCCACATACCACCATAGAGAGAATAATATTTCCACAAATCTAATCTGCTGACACGTTTTGGCAGCATGACATCACGCCATAGCCCGGTAATTATTTGAACTGTTTTTCTTTAACCAGCCCTGCACATAATGCGAGGCGGTTTCTTGACACGTCTTGTCAAAGAAGAGATCGTGTTCCCCTTATCACAGGATTCTCATCAATACAAACATGGGTAACCCAACCGTGCCTGTTGGTATGACTCCTAGATCTTAGGTAAGTCTCGAACGGCCATGAGGAGGACGCCTGATATTCACCCCCTTTATAAAGGGACAAGGCTTTTTCTTTTTTCCCTCCCGTGCTCAATCGAATCCTTCCCCCGCCTCGAGTTCTAACACCCAAAGCCTAGGTTAGGTGCTTCAGACCTTCAATCATGTCCTGATCCAGCCTTCAAGGCTGGTGGATGCCTTCCTCCGTCATGGAGGAGGACATCAAGAAGTTGAGGGAGGCCAGATATCTGACCGCCGAAATTTCGCATAGGCTGCCCGCCCGAGGGCAGGTCGTCCTTACTCCCGAACCCAACTAGAGCGTTGTGTTCGTCTCCCACTTCCTCCGAGGACTAGGACTCGCTCTGGATCCCTTTGTTAGGGGTCTTATGTTCTATTACGGGCTGGATTTTCACGATCTGGCCCCGGATTCCCTTCTTCACATCTCGTCATTTATTGTCGTTTGTGAGGCCTTCCTCCGCATTACCCCTCACTTTGGCCTGTGGCTCAAGACCTTCGATGTGAAGCCGAAGATGGTCGAGGGGCAGTACGCAGCGTGCGGAGGTGCTCTAATAAGCAAAATTGCTGACGCTCCATGGCCAAAGGGTTCCTTTCCAGAGGTGTCCGGATTGTGGCAACGGGAGTGGTTTTACGTCATAGCTCCCCGAAGTGCCAAGTGGGTAGCTGCCCCCACCTTTCGCTCGGGCCCTCCACCACAACTGATGTCATGGATCAGCAGGGGGCTGAGCTGGGGTCCAGCCAAGGACGTGCCAATACTGCAGAGCCGTATCCGAGATCTCTTCGAGGGAGATTTCAGTCTGGTTATGGTAATGCAAGTTATGCTGGTTCGTCGAGTCTAGCCTTGCAAACGTCGGCCCCTCCGCATGTGGGGATTCAACCCGGAAGGACCGCACACTATTTAGAATTTCCTCGGCATGACACAGAGGAGATGTACAAATCGTTCTTCAGACCCCAAATAGAGTGTCCGGATACTACCGAGGACGTGGGCCTGAGCTGCAACCGCCCCGCTGCCCAAGTAAGTAATCCCACGGCCGAACACACTGTCCTTTTATTTATCATGACATCATTCTGAAGAGTCGCTCTTTGACCAGGACTGGATAACAAAGGAGAAGATGATCCGGTGTTCGGCCCCCCTTCCTGAAGGCTTGGACAATCCGGTGCTGGAAAAGATGCTCGAGCCAGCACCTTGTCTAGTGCCCTCAAAGGAAGATGAAGGGGGGAATAAAGAGGGCGAAAGCGGGCCTCCATCGCTACCTATTCCAATCGAGGGAATGAGCGCCTCCGCGAGGGAGGATAACCAAGGGGAAGAATCTGACATTCTCTCTCCCCGGGGAAGGAAGAGGACTACCTCTGAAGATCCGGAAACTAAGGTTTCCAAACGGGAGAAGAAATCTCCGCCAGAGGGTCCTGCCTCGGAGGGTATTCTTGCCGCACAATGTCCGCGCGGGGATCAGCCCTCTTCCGAGCCGTAAGTAATCAAAAAGTACTTAATAGTGAAGATATCCTACCTTACTTCCGAAGACAATAACCGATGCATGTAAATTGTAGTCAGGATCGCATCCCTTCTCGACAGAGTTCATCTTTGGGGGATCTTCTTCCGGAGAAGATGGAGAGCGAAACGCCTCCCCCGAACTCCCCAGCTCAAGAAGCGGGCGACCTTGAAGCGTCGTCGCGAAGGGTATCTCCGGATCCAATATCGCCAGAGGATAACCCTTTGGCTGCCCAGCATCCCCAGTATTCGGCTCCCGAGGAGAGAGACAGCAAGGGTCCGTACTGTGTGCGGTCGGACGCGCTGAAGGATCTTCTGGGGAAAGCTACCGTCTCGGAAGCACATCGTACGCTAATGGGTATGGTTATTGAAAGGATTTCATCCGCCAAAAGTAGTTTGCACGTAAAATAATGTATGCCTTTAATAGTACCGCATACGTTAGGTATGCCCATGCAGATAGTAGCCCCTGAGACTCTGGTTGTCGTTGAGAACGGCGGCAAACAGAGGATCATAGTCCCAGGTAATAACCAGACCGCCTTTATGTGCAGGTGGTTGAAGCTCCGGTGGCTAGCCGGACTGATGGGTTTGCGAAACTAAAGCGGCAACTGGATGCAGCAGATGCCGACATCGTGCTTGTCAACAAGCGGCTTGACGAGGCACAGGGTGAGTGATTTTTCTAGTGATCGTCACATAATAAGAGCAGCATGATGCCAGTATCTTTAATATGTTGTGACTGCAGATGGAGCGGCCACCGTGGAGACCCTTCGGGCGGAGCTTGCCCGAGCCAAGGAGCAAGCAAGGAGCAGCAATGCGGCCGCTTTACAGGCGGCCGAAGAGTTAAGGGCCGAACAAGCCGCACATTGCGAGAGCAAAGAAAAAATTGCCAAGATGGTCGTGGAGTTAAAAGATGCTGCTGACCGTTACCGGCTTCTTGAAGAGGAAAACCGGGCGGATGTGGCTGAGGGAGTCCTGGATTAGGGGGTCTCCGGACAGCCGGACTATATCCTTTGGCCGGACTATATCCTTTGGCCGGACTATTGGGCTATGAAGATGCAAGATTGAAGACTTCGTCTCGTGTCCGGATGGGACTCTCCTTGGCATGGAAGGCAAGCTAGGCAATACGGATATGTATATCTCCTCCTTTGTAACCGACCTTGTGTAACCCTAGCCTCCTCCGGTGTCTATATAAACCGGAGGGTTTTAGTCCATAGGACAACATACAATCATACCATAGGCTAGCTTCTAGGGTTTAGCCTCTCCGGTCTCGTGGTAGATCAACTCTTGTACTACTCATATTGTCAAGAATAATCAACCAGGACATAGGGTTTTACCTCCATCAAGAGGTCCCGAACCTGGGTAAAACATCGTGTCCCCTGCCTCCTGTTACCATCCGCCTTAGACGCACAGTTCGGGACCCCCTACCCGAGATCCGCCGGTTTTGACACCGACATTGGTTCTTTCATTGAGAGTTCCTCTGTGTCGTCACCGTTAAGCTTGATGGCTCCTTCAATCATCGATAGCGATGCAGTCCAGGGTGAGACTTTTCTCCCCGGATAGATCTTTGTATTCGACGGCTTCACACTGCGGGCCAACTCGCTTGGCCATCTGGAGCAGATTGAGAGTTACGCCCCTGGCCACCAGGTCAGGTTTGGAAGCTTAAACTACACGGCCGATATCCGTGGAGACTTGATCTTCAACGGATTCGAGCCCCTGCCTAGTGCGCCACACGGTCACGGTGAGCATGATTTAGCTCTGCCATCGGATAGTGTTCAGGAGATCGCGCCGGCAACCGCTCCGACCATCAATTCGGAGCCAGTTGCGCCATCCATGGACGGGTGGATAGACCCCACCACGGAGGCCATATCCTCAGCGGCGATCGAGCCGAGTATCGACCTTACCCTTCACGAGAGCCGTGATGCCAAGCTGTCGAATCCTTCCCTGGCCACGGACTCCGAACCGCCTACGCCCGTGCCTATCGAATCTGACTGGGCGCCGATCATGGAGTTTACCTCCGCGGATATCTTTCAGCACTCGCCCTTCGGCGACATACTGAACTCTTTAAGGTCTCTCTCCTTGTCAGGAGAGTCCTGGCCGAACTATGTCCGGCAGGATTGGGATGCGGATGACGAAGAAATTCGCCGCCACCCACCACCCACTTAGTAGCCACTGTTGATGATTTGACCGACATGCTCAACTTTGACTCCGAAGACATCGACGGCATGGATGACGATGCAGGAGGCGAACAAGAACCACTGCCCACAAGGCACTAGACAGCCACCTCGTCATATGACATATATATGGTGGACACACCCAAAGAAGGCAATGGCGACGGGACAATGGAGGATGACCCCTCTAAGAAGCAACCCAAGCGCCGACGTCAGCGGCGCCGCTCTAAGTCTTGCCAAAGCAAAAGCGGTGACACGGGCACAGGAGATAATAGCATTCCGGACAGTGCCGAAGACGACAACAATCCCCTCCAGCAAGATTTAGGGCAGGAGGATGGAGAAGCCAGCCCTCCCGGGAGAGCGGTAGATGGAGAAGCGGATGATGATAATTACATGCCTCCCTCCGAAGACGAGGAAAGCCTCGACGATGACGAATTCGTCATGCCTGAGGATCCTCTCAAACAAGAGCGCTTAAAGCGCCGGCTTATAGCCACGGCAAATAGCCTGAAGAAAAAGCAACATCAGCTTCAAGCTGATCAAGATTTGCTAGCTGACAAATGGACTGAAGTCCTTGCGGCTGAGGAATATAAACTCGAACGCCCCTCCAAGAGTTACCCAAAGCGCAGGTTGCTACCCCGACTGGAGGAGGAAGCACCAAATCCTACATCTCCAGCGTATGACGCGGCTGATCGGCCACCTCGTGGCCACGACAGAGAGGCATTTCAGCCAAAAGCTCAGCCCGCACCCCGACGCCACTCAAATAAAAATGTCAAGGCATGGGGAAATACGCCAGACCTGCGAGACGTATTGGAGGACAAAGCAAAACACGCAAGATCGATCTACGGATCACGAGGGCGCGCCACTATGCGAGATGATAACCGTCACGTCGGATACAGTAAAAGTAAATCCGGCCGGGCCGAACATAGCGGACAAGACTCATTTGAGCTGCGTCACGATATAGCCCAGTACAAAGGCGCTGCACAGCCCCTATGCTTCACAAACGAAATAATGGATCACCAAATCCCAGAGGGTTTCAAACCCGTAAATATCGAATCATACGACGGCACAACAGATCCTGAGGTATGGATTGAGGACTTCCTATTGCACATCCACATGGCCCGCGGTGATGATCTACACGCCATCAAATACCTCCCACTCAAGCTCAAAGGACCACCTCGGCATTGGCTCAACAGCCCGCCAGCAGAATCCATTGGGTGTTGGGAAGATCTGGAAGCTGCATTCCTCGACAACTTCCAGGGCACTTATGTGCGACCACCAGATGCCGATGACTTGAGCCACATAATTCAGCATCCAGAGGAATCGGCCAGACAATTCTGGACACGGTTCCTGACAAAGAAAAATCAAATCATCGACTGTCCAGATGCAGAGGCCCTAGCAGCTTTTAAGCACAACATCCGCGACGAGTGGCTCGCCCGGCACCTCGGCCAGGAAAAGCCGAAATCTATGGCAGCCCTCACGACACTCATGACCCGCTTTTGCGCGGGAGAAGACAGCTGGCTGGCTCGCAGCAATAACATATCAAAGAACCATGGTACTTTGGATACCAAGGATGGCGATGGCAGGTCACGTCGCAACATACACAAGCGCCGCATTAACAGCGACAATAACGAGGATACGGCAGTCAATGCCGGATTCAAAGGCTCTAAACCCGGTCAGCGGAAAAATCCATTCAAAAGAAGCGCTCCGGGCCCGTCCAGTTTGGATCGTATACTCGATCGCTCGTGTCAAATACATGGCACCCCCTACAAGCCAACCAACCACACTAACATGGATTGTTGGGTGTTCAAGAAGGCCGGCAAGTTAAATGCCGAAAACAAAGATAAGGGGTCACATAGAGATGACGAGGAGGAGCCCCGGCAGACGAACACTGGAGGACAGAAGAAGTTCCCCCCACAAGTGCGGACGGTGAACATGATATACGCAACCCACATCCCCAAGAGGGAGCGGAAGCGTGCGCTAAGGGACGCATATGCGTTGGAGCCAGTCGCCCCAAAGTTCAACCCATGGTCCTCTTGTCCGATCACCTTCGATCGCAGGGACCACCCCACTAGTTTCCGTCATGGCGGATTCGCCCCACTGGTCCTAGACCCAATCATTGACGGATTTCACCTCACTTGAGTCCTTATGGATGGCTGCAGCAGCCTGAACCTACGTTATCAGGACACAGTGGGCAAAATGGGTATAGACCCCTCAAGGATCAAACCCACAAAAATGACCTTCAAAGGTGTCATACCAGATGTAGAGGCCCATTGCACAGGCTCAGTCACACTAGAAGTGGTCTTCGGATCCCCGGATAACTTCCGAAGCGAGGAGTTAATCTTCGATATAGTCCCGTTCCGCAGTGGCTATCATGCACTGCTCGGGCGAACCGCATTTGCGAGATTCAATGCGGTACCGCATTATGCATACCTCAAGCTCAAGATGCCAGGACCTCGGGGGGTCATCACAGTTAATGGAAACACAGAGCACTCTCTCCGCACGGAGGAGCACACTGCGGCCCTCGCAACAGAAGCGCAAAGCAGCCTCTTAAGGCAATCCACCAGTTCGGCGATTAAGGACCCGGACACCTTCAAGCGCGCCCGGAGTAATCGGCAACAAGACCGCCTAGCACGTTCTAAGCTCGCATAGCAATGCGGCCCCCACCCCAGTCCCAGCCAAACAGCGAAATCCATGCTACGCGTACATAATTATGCATTGAAAATACCATGGGCATAGGTGGGGAGGGGGCACGACTACGGCACGCCCCAAGACGCGGCTCAATCGCACTAGGGGCTTCCGACTTTGTTATTTTTCTTTCTTTCAGGACTTTAATCTCTGGAAGCCCCATCCGGCAGCACGATTGCCGAACACACGATACAACAACCAAGGAGGCAGAAAGCTACGTCGTATCAAGGAATTCCCAGGTGGTCTCTGATAACGAGTGAAATACCTGCTTTAAATACCATTCCTCAGCTTGCCCTTGGAGGGGACATGTTAAATAGTCCTACTTTTTGCTTATCGCACTACTTGTATCATTCTGCTTCGACGCACCTTTTTGAATAAACAATGCATAGCACTAGACTATTATCGCATTCTCTATTCTTCCTTATACATATATTCATTCATAACATTCATCACCCGTACACTCTGGTACAGCCAATATGCCAGGGGCTTAAGCATACCCCATAATATGGCGTGAGAAGTCCGAACACTTTCGACAGTGCGGCACCCCAAACTTATAGCATTATATGCATCAGCTCTGAATCATGTCTTGGGTCAATAGTTGGGTTTGCCCGGCTCCCATGTTTTGGTATCTTACGTTCCGCTATATCGGCTACGGTAGCACTGGGAGAACTACTGTGATTGTGCCCCGGTTCAGCTGGGCTAAGCACCTCAGTAGAGAAAGCTAAAACTGACTGTCATGATAAGGCGAGAGCTGGTCGCTGTTCGAGAGGTCTCGAGTCCCTAAAGACTTATGCCGCTTAGAGCGAGGAGTCAGCTTTATCCGGCTTAAGGCGTGTATAGTGCCCCGAATTCGGCCTTCCGAATACTAGGGGCTTCGCCAAAATTTAAAATTGTAGAATTCTATGGCTAAGTGAGAGTGATAAAGCATTATAGTCCGATTGCCTTGTTCGTTGTGCTGAGCACCTCCCTCGAAGGACCCAACAATGGGAAAAAGAGTGCTCAGATTTATCCCGAACACCCCAGCACTCGTGGCATGGGGGCAGAAGCCGACGACTGGCCATCTCTCAGATTTGATAAACAGCCGCACAGAAGGTAATATTTTAAATTCAAACAAGCGTTGCATAGCGCATATGAACAAGTTTTCATAATACAGGATCACACGAGCAAGTTCATTCAAACATTACATCCTTCGCACACTCGTCCCCCACAAGACGGGCACCCTTCAGGACACCCTCATAATACATCTCGGGGTGGCGATGCTCCTTGCCCTGCGGCAGCCCCTCCTTCACCAGCTTCTCGGCGTCCATCTTGGACCAGTGCACCTTTGCACGGGCAAAAGCCCGGTGGGCACCTTCGATACAGACGGACCGCTTGATGACTTCCAGCCGTGGGCAGGCATCCACAAGCCTCCTCACCAGGCCGAAGTAGCTGTTGGGAAGGGAGTCACCAGGCCACATCCGGACTATAAAGCCCTTCATGGCCTGTTCGGCCGCCTTGTGCAGCTCGATCAGTTGCTTCAGTTGGTCGCTCATAGGCATCGGGTGTTCGGTCCCAGTATACTGAGACCAGAACAACTTCTCCGTCGAGCTTCCCTCCTCGGCCTGGTAATATTTCGCGGCATCCGACATGCTGCGGGGCAAATCTGCGAATGCTCCTGGAGAGCTCCGGACTCGGGTAAGTAACAAGTAATTTACTTTCACATGCTTGCTTTGCATATTGAATACCTTACCCGCTGCTATCTTCCTCATCGCCTCAATCTCCTGGAGGGCCTTTTGGGCTTCAGCCTTGGCATTCTTTGTGCTCTCGAGGGCCGCGGCAAGCTCGGACTCTCGCGTCTTCGAGTCAAGCTCCAAAGCCTCGTGCTTCTTCACGAGAGCCTGGAGCTCTTGCTGCACCACGCCCACCCGTGCCTCTTGCTTTTCCCGCTCGGTGCGCTCCTTGGCTGCTTTATTTTCGGCCTCGGACAACGCTTGCTTCAGGGTCGCCACTTCGGTCGTGGCCCCTGGCACATTCATGATGATCCTGTCATTTCGCAACCACATTTTCTTTTATATATAGTCAAGGGTATTACTTACCTTTGTTCTCCTTGAGCTGCCTCTTGGCAAGGCCGAGCTCTTTCTCGGACCCCTCGAGGTCTTGCTTTAATGCGGTGACCTTCGCAGTTAGTGCGGCAGAGGTCAGCAGCGAAGCCTGCATATGCATACAGACATACTTATATTAGACTCCTGCAGAAATTATTGGATCCTCTATTCGGCTTTTCTTTGTGAACACCAAATAGAGCATCAGGGGTGTAATGCCCACGATGCGGCTATATCTCCCACGTGTCGAAGCACGACTTAGAGGCGTAACCGCATTGTAAGCAATGTCGCAAGTGGGGTAATCTTCACACAACCCATGTAATGAATAAGAAAAGAGGTACATAGTTGGCTTACAATCGCCACGTCACACAATAGCGTAAATATCATTACATTCATCCAGATACAAACAAAGTCCGACTACGGAACCGAAATAAAGATAACCCCAAATGCATAATGTCCCCGATCGCCCCAACTGGGCACCACTACTGATCGTCTGGAAAAGAAACGTAGTAGCGTCCTGAGTCCTCATCAAACTCCCACTTGAGCTCAGTCGAATCTCCTGGAGCAGTATCATCGGTCCCTGCATCTGGTTTTTAAGTAATCTGTGAGTCACGGGGACTCAGCAATCTCACACCCTCGCGATCAAGACTATTAAAGCTTATAGGCAGGGTAAAAGGTATGAGGTGGAGCTGCAGCAAGCACTAGCATATATGGTGGATAACATACGCAAATGAGAGCGAGAAGAGAAGGCAAAGGCACGGTCGATAACTATGATCAAGAAGTGATCCTAGAACAACCTACGTTCAAGCATAACACGAGACCGTGTTCTCTTCCCGGACTCCACCGAAAAGACACCATCACGGCCACACACTCAGTTGATTCATTTTAATTAAGTTAAGTTTCAGGTTTTCTACAACCAGACATTAACAAATTCCCATCTGCCCATAACAGCGGGCACGGCTTTCGAAAGTTGAAATCCCTGCAGGGGAGTCCCAACTTAGCCCATCACAAGCTCTCACGGACAACGAAGGATATTCCTTCTCCAAAGACAATCCGATCAGACTCGGAATCCCGGTTACAAGACATCTCGACAATGGTAAAACTAAACCAGCAAAGCCACCTAAATGTGCCGACAAATCCCGATAGGAGCTGCACATATCTCGTTCTCAGGGCACACCAGATTGTCCAAACTTCCGGTAGGCCAGCCCAGAGGAGCACTGGCCCGGGGGTTTAAAATAAAGATGACCCTTGAGTCCGCGAAACCCAAGGGAAAAAGTCTAGGTGGTGAATGGTAAAACCAAGGTTGGTCCTTGCTGGAGGAGTTTTATTCAAGGCGAACTGTCAAGGGGTTCCCATTATAACCCAACCGTGTAAGGAACGCAAAATCAAGGAACATAACACCGGTATGACGGAAACTAGGGCGGCAAGAGTGGAACAAAACACCAGGAATAAGGCCGAGCCTCCCACCCTTTACCAAGTATATAGGTGCATTAAGATAAACAAGATAATATGGTGATATCCCAACAAAGAACATGTTCCAACAAGGAAAACTCCAATCTTCACCTGCAACTAACAACGCTATAAGAGGGGCTGAGCAAAGCAGT
Organism: Triticum urartu; assembly: GCF_003073215.2. Taxonomy (NCBI): domain Eukaryota; kingdom Viridiplantae; phylum Streptophyta; class Magnoliopsida; order Poales; family Poaceae; genus Triticum; species Triticum urartu. The sequence continues at coordinate 483,324,053 of NC_053022.1, read as the reverse complement.
AACATAGCCAAACAATGGTTTGCTAGGACATGGTGGGTTAGAGGTTTGTCATGGCAATATGGGAGGCATGATAAGCAAATGGTAGGTATCGTAGAATAGGCATAGCAAAAGAGCGAGCATCTAGCAAGTAAAGATAGAAGTGATTTCGAGGGTATGGTCATCTTGCCTGCAAAGTTCTCAGAGTTGACTTGATCCTCGTAAGCGTACTCAACAGGCTCCTCGATCACGTAATCGTCTCCCGACTCTACCCAAAGCAAGAACAACAAGCAAAAGGAACACAATCAACCACGTGCAATGCTCAAACAACATGATGCATACATGGTATGATATGCGGGATGCGGTATGTGATGCATATGCATGATTCGAAACATAACACTGGTATGACGAAAACTAGGGCGGCAAGAGTGGAACAAAACACCAAGCATAAGGCCGAGCCTTCCACCCTTTACCAAGTATATAGGTGCATTAAAATAGACAAGATATAATAATTATATCCCAACAATAAACATGTTCAAACAAGGAACAAACTCCAATCTTCACCTGCAACTAGCAACGCTATAAGAGGGGCTGAGCAAAGCGGTAACATAGCCAAACAACGGTTTGCTAGGACAAGGTGGGTTAGAGGTTTGACATGGCAATATGGGAGGCATGATAAGCAAGTGGTAGGTATCGTAGCATAGGCATAGCAATAGAGCGACTATCTAGCAAGCAAAGATAGAAGTGATTTCGAGGGTATGGTCATCTTGCCTGCAAAGTTCTTCGAGTTGACGTAAGCTTGATCCTTGTAAACGTTCTCAACGGGTTCCTCGATCGCGTACTCGTCTCCCGGCTCTACCCACAGCAAGAACACAAGAAAAGGGAGACACAATCAACCACGTGCAATGCACAAGCAACATGATGCAAAACATGGTATGATATGCGGGATGTGATATGAAATGCATATGCATGTTTCAGAAAGGAAAGATTGAACCTGGCCTCAACTTGGAAAACCAAGAGTCCCGCTGGAAAGATGAGTTGATTTCGGTCGAAATCAACATAAAGATCACCGGAATCGGATGCACGGTTTGCAAATGACAAGCAAAACAATAATGGCACAAAGCTGCGATTAACAGCACGAGGCCATCTAAATGCATCAAGAACAACAAGCTACTGCACTCTAACATAGCAACAAATCAGATGGCAGTGATCCACTCAAGATGCTTGACAAAAGATGAACACTGAGCTACAGCTAATTCACTCAATAGAAGGTTCGACCAAGCATGGCAAAAGTGCAAAAGATATCAGGTTACAGACTTTGTGAAAATAACAACATGCCAGGAATTTAACATCAGGATGCAATGTTTAGAGCACGATAACAACATGCTACAGGAACATATCATGGCAAAGCAAGGCATGGCATGAAGCTACTCAAATCATACAACAAAAGTCCCTTACTGACCATGAGCCAAAAGGGATCAGAAAATACAATGGCAACCATGTGAACATAGCAAGTTTCGTTAACAGATTCAGACTTAGAAGAAAACTGGAACATGGCAAAACAGATTCACGTAGGCATGTTTACGAGCTCGATGCACCACCACAAAGCATTGCATGACAAACTAAGCATACACCCAGCAAGTATACATGACATACAAGCTAAACATGGCAAGAACAACTTCATAGCATGCACGGATCAACTACAACAACCTCGGCAAAATTGCTTAACATGTTAAAAATTTTCCAGGAACATTTTATAGCAAAAGTAGAGCTCGACTGAGTCATGCTAGGGTGCTCCATAATTGCAAACAAATACATGGATGGATAGAGCATAACATTATCTCCAAAACATCCTTACTTGTTGGGGATATTACTACTGGAGGTAACCGGCCTTATGTAGCCGGGTTGACTCTTTGAAGATTAGAAGCCCATGAAGATGTAAAGAGGATGGCGCTGTACGGAGGGCCCAAAGGTGGGTTATAGCCTGTAAAATGTAAACCGGCTTAGTCATGTAACTTGTATAGTAAGATAGAGAGAGAGAGGTCGAACCGGATACGTTTATGATCTGGCTTTGGGACTCTGTAGCCCGGCGGGCGTCAACCTATGTATATAAAGGGACGACCCGGCCGCGGTTTAGAGAGAGACAACAACAACAACTCAAGAGCCAGACAAAATGGATTCGCTCCCTGGCCTTCGAAACCCTAGCAATACCAATCACAACTAGACGTAGGCTTTTACCTTCATCGAAGGGGCCGAACTAGTATAAACTCCCGTGTCCCCTTGTCCGGTTTAACCCCTTTAAGCTAACCCGTTGCGATGGCTCCACGACTAAGTCCTTTAATGAGGACATCTGCCGTGACAAACCCACGACAGTTGGCGCCCACCGTGGGGCTATCGCACGATGGTTTTGAGTTCTTGAAGGGCAGCTTTGATGGACTTAAGGGATACACTGTGGGCCGGATGACGAAGAGTCGTCGTGGCAAGCTCTACATCGACAATGCAGGATGGGGTCCCGAGGCTGATTCAATCGAATACGGGTACTGGGTCCCCTTTGGTGGGATTCACGTCTTCATCGGCAAGATCACCGAACCGGCCCCTGAGCCGGACATCTGCACCGACATCATCGAAACGGCTCGGCGTGCAAGTTCTTCGCCGGTTCAGCCCGAGGCAAGGCGTGTTTTCGTAGGTGTCATCCATGGATCGGGGTATGAGGATGGACCGGTGTCCGATGGAGAAACCGTAGTCTGCTCCGATGACGAGTCTTCTGGAGAGACCGAATCGCTTTACCAGTTGCAGGACAGCCGGTTTGAGGGAGGATCCGAGGGCAACAATATTCCGGATTCCCCCGGTCTGCCAAACCGGGCCGCCATCTTCATGGCCGGCACACAATCGGCGCCTCATTCATCTACCGCTGCAGCAATGCTCTCTGGTTCAACGACGGCCACACCAGCAGGGGCTGGAAGCTCGGCGCCACCTCCGGCCCAAGTCTTGTCTGATTTGTTCGACGCTCTAGCAACATTGATGTCCGCGGAGGTGGACGCAACAGCCAGGGATTAGCACAATGCAGAGATTGTAAAAGTAAAAGATCAGATAGCCCAGGCTAAAGCGGACCTGGCAGCAGAGAATGCCAGGATGGCTACGGAGCGGGCCGAGTTGGAAGCACATGCCTACCGGATTAGACTGGATCAGAATGCTTCAGAGGAAGTCATGAGAAGAAGGTATCGATCACGTCTCCCGTCGGTTTATGAGCCACAGAATCTTTTCAACACGCCAGGTGCAGGAGCTGGTAACCAACCCACGCTAAACCGGGCGGGGGCACCGGGAGCAGGAGCGCCGGTTCAGCCACGCATGATGGACCTGCCTCGCCGGAACAACGTTGTGCCATCAACGACGCCCGGGCATTATTCCAACCTGTTGAACAACATTGTGGCCGCCGCTTCACGCCTGGCGGCCCTCCCAACCGACGGTGAGTCACCAGTTGCAGTAGAAGCGCGTCGGGCTAGGGATCTCCTTCAAACAACACTAAACCAACAACAAGCATATTCACACAGCCGTGAGAGGATTCATTCTACTCCCCGTCCAAGCCGGTTATAGCAGACACATGGAGGACGAACCGGCCGTGTCCAGTAGTGCACATCGCCGAAATTCGCCACAAGGGAACAACCCGGCCGGGGGAGGTGCTAATGTGTAAGATGTTGTGGACCATGGCCGCGTGCGTCGAGAGGCCGAGTTGACAGCTCGACACGAAGCACGACAGCATACTCCGGTTCACCCCACGGCCTCCGTGGAGCCAGGGGCAATGTTCAGTTCCTTAGGGGTACCGTGTTTAACTCCCGCTTTACGTAATGTGCGACTGCCCAAGGATTTCAAGGGACCTCATAAGGTACCAAATTACACCGCCAATTTGCAGCCAGAGGCGTGGGTGGAGAGCTATGAGATGGCAATGGAGATGTTAGATGTGGATGAGGCGGTGTGTGCTAAATATTTCACCATGATGTTGGAAGGAACAACTCGCACTTGGTTGAAGAGCTTGCCGACCAACTCTGTTGGATCATGGGCCGAACTGAAGCACCGCTTTATCCAGAACTTCAAGGATACGCGTAAGCAGCCAATGTCAATTGTAGATTTGGCCGCTTGTGTCCAAGAGGAAGGGGAGTCCATGACCCATTGGGTCAAACGGGTCTCGGCGATTTTGCATTCATCAGATCGTATCAATGCAGACACCACAGTGTTAACGTTAGAGGGAAATTGCCGTTTCAAACCGTTAAAACAGAAGTTGGGAAGGCTCAAACGTCACTACAACAACATGTCAACACTCATGGCCGCTTTGGTTAAATATGCCGATTCAGATTATACCAAGGATCCGGATTCAGAGGAGGACAAACTGGAGAAAGGTAAGAAGAACGGCAATGCCAAAGGCCAACAGCATAATCCGGCAGGCCATGGAAACGCTGGTAAGCGCAAGGCCGACAGTAGCTTGGACTTTGTCGCAAATACCAACGCGCAGGAGAATGGCCAGCGCCGTAAAGGCAAGCAGCCCCAGAGGGGTGGAGGTCCAGGCAACAATTTGGAGCGTTTGTTAAATCAGCCCTGTCCAAAGCATGGATCAAAGGAGAAACCGACATCACATCTCTGGAAAGATTGTTATATCATGCGGGATTTCAAGAATTCCAATATGTTCCAATATGACAACGGCCCGCCCCGCGGTTCAGGAGGAGGTTTCCACGGGCCGGCTTACGGAGGTGGTGGTTCCGGTTTAGGGTTTCCAGGCAACCAAACCGGACACATCAATCAAGGACACCAAGGCAACAAGGGAGGCTACAACCATCAGGGGAGTCAGCAACAGCAGCAGCAGTCGGGTTATCAGAGCAATCCCAAACAGCTGAACAGCGGGCAATATCATGTCTTCACTACTAGTTTGTGCAAACATGATCAGAAGCTTCACAAAAGGGCAGTCAACTCTGTTGAGCCGACAGTACCTCAGTATTTACGCTGGTCTGAGCAACCTATTTTGTGGAGTAGAGATGATCACCAGCCCCCGGTTGATAATCCAGGTCATTTGGCCTCGGTGGTAGCCCCTCAAGTCCGGGGATACAAGTTCACTAAAGTGCTCATGGATGGGGGAAGTAGTATCAATATTTTGTACTATGATACATTCCGCCATATGGGGTTGACAGATAAGGATCTTAAACCGTCAAATACGGTCTTTCATGGTGTGGTGCCTAGTAAGTCTGTATATCCTGTTGGTAAGATAGCTTTGGAGGTAGCTTTTGGAGATGACTACGATTCAAGGTCAGAAACTTTGACATTTGAGGTGGTAAAGATCAAAAGTCCGTACCACGCCTTGTTTGGGCGGCCCGTTTATGCTAAGTTTATGGCAAGGCCATGTTATGTTTATCTACAGCTTAAAATGCCAGGTCATAAAGGGACTATCACGGTACATGGAAGTAGAAAGATTGCTTTGGAGTGTGAAGAAGGTGATGTGGCTTATGCGGAGTTAGTTTGTGCCACAGAGGAGTTAAAATTCTATAAGGAGCAAGTTGATCCGGCAGACATGACCTCTTTAAAAAAGCCAACTACGGAGCATGACCCAGCGTTGAAGTTCAAATTGGCTACAGACACTAAGATGGTTGGTTTTGTCCCTGGCGATTCATCCAAATAGTTCAGCATCAGCGCTAACCTGGATCCCAAATAGGAAAGCATGCTCATCGAGTTCATCCGTGAGAATCGGGACATCTTTGCATGGAAACCTTCTGACATGCCAGGTGTACCGATGGAACTCGCTGAGCACACACTCAACAGTGATCCTAACTTCAAACCAGTCCGGCAGTTCCTCCGCCGTTTCAACGAAGAGAGACGCAGGGCTATAGGTGAAGAGGTAGCCCGTCTGTTGGCTACTGGGTTTATTGTCGAAGTTTTTCATCTAGAGTGGTTAGCCAATCTGGTGCTGGTTCTTAAGAAAAATGGCACTTGGCGCATGTCTGTGGACTACACGGATTTAAACAAAGCTTGCCCTGCAGACCCCTTTGCTCTCCCTCGCATTGATCAGATAATTGATGCTACGGCGGGTTGTGACCGTTTGTGTTTTCTAGATGCTTACTCTGGTTATCATCAGATCAAAATGGCGGTTAAGGACCAGGAGAAGATAGCCTTCATCACTCCCTTTGGAGCCTTCTGCTATGTTTCCATGCCCTTTGGACTCAAGAGTACCCAGGTAACTTACCAGCGATGTGTTCAGAATTGCCTTCATAAGCAAATTGGGCACAATGTTCATGCATATGTGGATGATATTGTGGTCAAATCTCGAAAGGAGGGGACTTTGATAGATGATCTACGGGAAACCTTTGACAATCTCCGGGTTTACAAGATGATGCTCAATCCGGAGAAGTGTGTTTTCGGTGTCCCAGCAGGCAAGCTCTTAGGCTTTCTGGTTTCAGACAGAGGCACTGACGCTAATCCGGAAAAGATTGCAGCAATTACATCCTTGGCTAAACCGGTGTGTATTAACGATGTTCAACGTCTGGCCGGCCGGATTACAGCCTTAAGCCGGTTTATCAGCCGCCTTGGAGAGAAGGCCATTCCCTTATATCAGATGCTCAAGAAAACAGATAACTTTGTCTGGAGTAAGGCAGCTGATAAGGCATTCGAGGATCTGAAGAGGCAGCTCGTCGAACCACCCGTGCTTGCAGCACCAATCGATAAGGAGCCATTATTATTATATGTGGCTGCTAATGCCCGGGTTGTTAGCGTAGCCATTGTGGTAGAGCGCAAGGAGCCTGGCAAGGAGTATCCGGTTCAACGGCCAGATTATTATATCAGTGAGGTGCTCATTGAGTCAAAGCAGAGGTATCCACATTGGCAGAAACTGGTGTATGGGGTGTTTATGGCAAGCCGGAAGTTTAAACACTATTTTCAGGGCCATCCTATCATAGTGGTCAGTTCAGCTCCTCTGGGCGACCTCATTCAAAACAGAGAGGCAACTGGCCGGGTTGCCAAGTGGGCTATTGAGCTTGGACCTCATGGGCTCAAATATATACCCCGCATGGCGATCAAGTCCCAAGCACTCGTGGATTTCATCAACGATTGGACGGAGTTACAGGCACCTGAAGAGAAACCGGATAATACATATTAGACTATTCATTTTGATGGGTCCAGACAGTTGGAGGGCTCGGGGGCTGGAGTCGTATTAACTTCCCCACGAGGTGACAAGTTTTGTTATGTCCTCTGTTTAATGTTCCCTTGTACTAACAATGCAACTGAATATGAGGCTTTACTCCACGGTCTTCGGATGGCTAAAGAGATGAATTTGAGCTGGGTTAAGTGCTTCGGCGATTCAGATCTAGTGGCCCAGCAGGTGTCTGGCACTTGGGATTCTAAAGACCCACTCATGGCTGCATATCAGCGAGAGGTAGACCCAGTGGCTGGTCACTTTAAAGGTTATCAGGTGGACCATATAGACCGGCGGAAGAATGAAGCGGCAGACGCTTTAAGTCGTCTTGGTTCCCAATGTAAACCGGTTCCGCTCAATGTCTTTCTTGATGTGTTGCACAATCCGTCAGTCAAAATACCAACTGAAGAAGATTTGGCTATTCCTGATCTGGAGGCTCAGTTGGTGGCAGCTCTACATGCCATACCGGATTGGACGATCCCATATCTGGATTACATGAACCGGGGCGAGTTACCAGATGAGGAAATGTTGGCCCGACAGATAATCTGGCGTTCCAAGTCCATGACCATACTCAACGGGGAGTTACATCGTTGCAGTGTTTCTGGAGCAATTCAGCGCTGTGTTTCTCCTCAAGAAGGTCGTGAGATTTTGCGAGAAATCCATGAAGGGGATTGTGGTCACCACGCCGGTTCAAAGTCATTGGTTGCCAAAGATTTTCGCCACGGTTTTTATTGGTTGACAGCGCATGCTGATGCGGAGGATTTAGTCAAGAGATGTGATGGATGTCAAAAATTTGCCCGCCGTGCGCACGTTCCGGCTCAAGAGTTGCGGATGATTCCAATTACGTGGCCGTTTGCAACTTGGGGGCTTGATATGGTTGGACCCTTCAAGCGCTCTAAGGACAAGAAGACCCACCTGTTAGTAGCAGTTGATAAATTCACCAAATGGGTGGAGGCAGAGCCAGTCAGCAAGTGTGATGCAGCCATGGTGGTTCAATTCATCAAAAAGGTGATATTCCGGTTTGGTTTTCCACACAGTATTATAACAGATAATGGCACTAATCTATCAAAAGGGGAGATGGAAGAATTCTATCAACGTGAGCACATCCGGCTTGATCTAGCATCAGTGGCTCACCCCCAATCTAATGGTCAAGCGGAAAGGGCAAATCAAGAGATTCTAAGGGGTATCAAACCAAGGCTTATGGTTCCCTTAAAGCGGACGCCGGGTTGTTGGGTTGAGGAGTTACCTTCTATGTTATGGAGCATCAACACCACACCCAATAGTTCTATGGGTTACACACCTTTCTTCATGGTGTATGGAGCGGAGGTAGTTCTTCCTAGTGACATCCGTCACGATTCGCCCCGTGTTGCCGCTTATGTTGAGGTTGATAATGAGAAGGCACGTTAGGATTCTCTGGACCTATTGGATGAAGAGTGTGATCTTGCAGCAGCACGTTCGGCGATTTATCAACAAGATCTTCGGCGGTATCAGAGCCGCCGGGTTAAAACTAGAACCTTTCAAGAAGGTGATTTGGTGCTCCGGCTCATCCAGGATCAGACTGATATGCACAAGTTATCCCCCCCTTGGGAAGGACCTTTTGTGGTCAGCCAAAACCTGCACAACGGATCTTACTACCTCATTGATGTTCGAGAGCACGAAGAATCACGTCAATCGGAGGAGGAGAAAAAGCGGCCATGGAACATAGCTCTCCTTCGGCCTTATTATACTTGAAGCCATAGGCTCTTCATCTGTACATATTTATGACAGTGTATATATCATATAATAAACCGGAGCCTCCGTTATAAGCGGGGTATCTGTTCTTTCTTATATCATGTGTGTGCTTTTACACGATAACTAACAAAGCGGAGTCTTTGTTAAACCGGCTTTAGCAGCTGCATAGAGATAAAGAAAATCACTAGGGGGCTTGGTCATGTTTGAACCTCAGCTACACCTCTTGATAGGCATTTCAAGCCATACAAGGAAAATTTGTGGAGCCAAAGAGAGTGTTGTACATAGTACAGACTCAAACATAGGCACACATTGAGCATCGCTCACAAAGTTACTTGGCGGCTCTTTTTTGCAAAGCAACAAATATTTTGAAAGGACCCTCGTAATTGGCTATCAAGCCACGGCTTGGAAGCCTGGTGTATTCACCTAAAACCCCGGGTTAGCCTGCCTTCATCAAGTAAGCCACTCCTATCCAGGTAATCCTGGTATGACCCATCGAACGTTTGACAAGTCAATCTTTTACAGACCCTGAACTTGTCACAGTTAAAACGATGATTGGTTAATTGGAGGCCCATCTTAAAAGGCTTTGATAAATGGTTTAACTCAGAGGCCTGGCAGCCCATGAAAAGCCTTGATTTGGAGCCTGGCAGCTCGTAAAAAGCCTCGCATATTTTCCTATTTGAATTTTATTTGTTGAAAATCGTAAGTATATTTTGATAAACCGGCGTCCTTGACCCGGCTTGCTTTCCAACTACCAGTTGTTGGCACATGATCAATTATAAACCGGTGGTCATTGACCCGGTCTGGTTTGACTAAATCACCAGTGTTATAAAGAAAATCCGGTAGTTATACCGGTCCGGTTTGATATATAGACCAGCATTATGAAGATAATATTATCAAACGTATCGGGTTGGTGTTAAACACCTTTGATGTATACACGTTTGGTCAATCAATAAGGTATGTTTTGTACATTATTTTTTGTACAAACACTTGATTATTCAGCTAAAGTACTATATACTTCTTGGATATTATGACATGTCTAGCGGTAAACCACTAGACACTTTTAAGTTTTTTTGGACCCAGGAAGGCAAGTCATCATAGGTTATGCATAAAATATATCCTGAAGGGCGACACATATTGTCACAAAGCGTTATGAAACATGCTCGATGGCATGGCAGATAAACAAAGTTTCAGCTATCCTATTACATCAAGCTTCAAAGCGGCTCAAACAGTGCCATTGTTTTTCATAGTAGCCATATGAACCGGTGACCGGATTAGGACTCTTCATCACGACGGTTTGACGGTTGCGGATCAGTTGGTGTAGGCACTTCTTCATCCCTCCCCAGCCGCTGGAAATCAGCCATTGACCAATCGATTCCGGTTAAAGCTTGGAACACTGCTTCCTCATGGATAAGATCAGAAGGGTTAATATCAGGGGCGTAAGTGTGCTTAAGAATCGGAGGCACAAGTTCTTCAACTTCATGGATATCGGCCAGCTGTCTTTTCCCTTCTGCATCATAAAACGGTTGAAAATGGGACAAATCGGTGTCCTCAGCCAATTTGCTGGCCGCTGGCCGCATCTGTTTGGTCAGCCGCCGAAGATCATCATTGTCAAAGTTTGAACCGTCTTCTTTAACGCCTGGATATCCTTTAATGATATCCTCCGCTTCAAGGTCCGGAATCCAGGCCTTGGCTCGAATAAGGGCAGTTAATGCTCCTGCTCTCGCAGCGGCTCTCTTCAACTCGACAATACGCGCTGGTAACATGCCCAGCTTCTCAAGGGTCTCCTTAATCAAAGTTGGCACCGGTTTGTTATAAGCCGCTGTACTAATGGCTTGCTGAGACCCAGAGTATAGCTGCTCAACCAATGTATATGCCGCTTTGAGCTTCATCCGCTTATCTGCACCAAGATGAGTGATCCGAGTTCCTGCCAAAGATTTTATCAACATTTTGGTCAGTTTTAAGATTCACTGACTGGCGCAACATACATAAGCAGACACTTACCAAAGATAGCAGAGGTCATAGCATTGATTTGGCGCTTCAAACCGGCTAGTTCTTCAACCACCGGTTTCAGGGCTTCCTCGGCGTCTACAGCTCTTTTGGTTAAACCGGCTTTTTCGGTTTCCCATTCAGCACGATCATGGTTGAAGGATTCTTTCAGCTTTTCCATTCCGGCCAGGGCCTAGGTCAGCTCCTCTTTGGCTTTTGCAGCTTCGGCTTGTGGAGACTTCACATTTTCTTGCAAATCAGAGTTTTGGGCATCTTTGCTTCTCAGTTCAGCCTGCAACATTGAAGGTATATTAAAAAAAACATATTTATGCACTAAGTATAAAGCATATAACAAGTTATCCACTTCATACTTGGGGGCTAATGCCTATTTTCTCTCAAATACTACACTCTATACAAGTCTCCAGAACAATGCAAGCATTATCCTTGACACTTGGGGGCTAATGTACGTTTGTTCTAAACAGGCGGTGTGGATTAAAAACCGGATTAACTTGCCAAGTTAAACCGGCCTTTGGGGGCTATGCTGCAGAAAGTTATCTAATTTTTTCAAACATGAGTCTTATCTATAATTGAGGACACGGCTTTGCAAGGATCAATGATGGGATGCTTGAAGTGTTACAAAGACCCGGTTTATGATTAACAATCATAAAACGGCTCTTGGGGGCTACTTGGAATAGTATTTCAACTATAAATCAATGTACAAGGGAGAAGAATTTACCTCATATCGTTCTTTCATCAAATTCACCAAAACCGGCTTAATAATCCTGGTTTGAGTGCACACGGTTCAAGAAGCCAGAATGAAGCTCATCAGCGTTAAGATGAGCATAGTTTGATAAGTCGCTGCTCCATTTACCTTTATCCCTGGCAATTTGCTCTTCTTTGGCACTATGCTGAGCCAAAATGACGGGATGACCAGGAGAGCTGTGGCCCATTCCAGTAATAATAACGTCATCATCTTGGCCTTCAGGATTTTTGGTGGATGATGATGGAATTTCAGTGTCTTTCATTGGACTAGCCCGTTTTGGTTCTGCTGGTTCAGTATCAGGGGCGGCAGGCTCAACATCTGTTGGTTTGTCGGTATGTTGGCCGTCAAGGGGCGGATCATCAAAAGTTGTTTCAGGATGGAGGCCTTCCGGTTCACCAGTTTGCTCCGGTTCACCTCTTGGTTCTTCTTCTTCGGCAACAGGTTCTTCTGGCGGATTGGTGACCCGAGCTTTCTTGCTGGGTCTGGCTTTGGCCCTGCAAACAGAATAAAAAGGGTTAACACCTTGTTCAAAAGATGTAGGGCGCATTGAAAGGAAAGGTTTTTCATAACTCACCCGGCCACAATTTTCAAAGGGGGGAGTTGAGTTGCTGTCGATTCACCAGAAGAGGAAGGAGGTGTCACCTGATAATTTGAATCGGGCGGATTAAGAGGCTGTCTGAAATAACTTGCCTTGGTGTAAGAATGGTCAGAAGTAGGAGAGACCTCAGACCGGCGCTTCCGAACCAGAGTATCAGGTAAACCGGCAGAGGTGACCTGTTGGCCACTATGCCGGGTTGTCCGGCGAGCTTCATGCTGTTGAGTCTTCAAAATAAATGTTGGATCCAAGTGAGCAAGAGGATGAGAAAAGCTTACTTTCCGGATTGCTTGGCGATTTTTTTGTGTTGGCATAGAGTCTGAACCGGAGGAAAGGGTAATTACCTCTACGTCATCAGCCTGACTAGCTTCTGCCTCCTCCTGAGGAAGATCATTGTTAACAAGATGCATAAAAAGAGAGCCAAGTGAGTCAAGTTCTACCTCAACTTCTGGGTCATCAGTATCATCATCAAGCTCCATATTAATCCGGTCAGCCGTTTTCCGCTTTGACGTCCGTTTTACGGCTTTGGTCTTCGGGCGGGTTGGCTTGACCACTTTGTCTCCAGTTGGCTTTGCCGCTTTCTCTATGGATTTCCGTTTCCAGAAGGGGTCATCACCCTATATATATAAAGAAGAAGGGTTACAGCATGTATAAGTTAAAGATATTAGAGATGAAGAGGAAGTGTAATGCTTACAACAGGCGGTTTGTTCTTGGTATAGAAGGGACTCAGACCGGTTTGACTACAGACCAGTTTCGATTCATTCAAAATTTTCTTTACACCCTCAGTAACTTCTTCCTTAGATAATTGGATATTGCAGTGATGTTGAGGATCATCAACTTCACCGGTATATTCGCACATTAAACCGGGACGCCAGCTTAGCGGCAAGATACTCCAGGATATCCAACAGCGCACAAAATCCACGCCTGTTAAACCGTTTGCCATAAAGGCCCGGAGCTTGGCGATTTGAGGAGCGTGTTTTGCCCTTTCTGAAGAGCTCAGGCATTGTGGCATTGGGTGAGTGTTGGATAATCTATGATCACGGAAGCCGGGGAGGGGATTTTCATCCTGAGGCGAAGTGTCTCTGCAATAAAACCATGTTTGGTTCCATTCCTTTCGGTGGCTATGATGTTTGGCATGAGGAAATTCCACTTCTTTCCGCTTTTGAATCAAGACACCACCAAGCTCAGTGTTCGGGCCATTCACAAACTCTGTGCGCCGGTTTAAGTGAAAGAAATCCCGGAACAGTTCTACAGTTGGTTCTTCTTGTAAATAGACTTCACAGAAGACTTGGAAATTGCATAAGTTGGAGACTGAGTTGGGACCAATATCTTGTGGATGCAGTTGGAAGCTAGCAAGCACATCTCGATAAAATTTTGACCCTGGTGGTTTGAAACCATGGCCTATATGGTCAACGAAGACTACCACCTCGCCTTGTCTTGGGGTTGGAGGATTCTCTATTCCTAGAACTCGCCATTTGATCTCAGTTTTCTTAGGTAGAGAGCCGATGCTAACCATCTCATTCAATTGAGCCTCAGTAACCCGGGAACGAGCCCAGTTGTAGGCAGTGAATTGTTTGGCCATTACAAAGCGAACAAACTAAAAATGAAAGGCCAGTTTATAAATTACGCATGATTATACACAAGAGACAAGGGAGTAAGAAACATACTGATATGATAAATGGTACAACCCGGAGACTAGTGTAATGAGAGAAAACGGTAATGCTAGCACAGGATTGATCAAACACTGTTAAACCGGAGTATAATTATGAAGGTAACATGCTCTTCCGGTTTATCAGAGGGCTAATGGCATAGACTATTTATACAATGTTAAACCGCTTATATTGGTGCGAGGAGAAACGGATCTCACAGGAACATAGAAACAGATCTCACAGTGATGTATAAAACTTTCGGATCTAAAGCTAAGACAGAAAAGCAAAAATAATTGGATCTTGAAGGGGTGCAGAACTGAAGCAATTTTTGACAGACTAGATCAGATCTTTGCGCATAAGGATTTGTGATGACCATGGTAGGTAAGCTACGGCAAGAGATGCGTCAAGCATGAAGTGTCCATCTATATATTAAAGGAAGAACAGGGAAGAACAGCACTGATGAACTTCAGAAGAACTGCGAGGAATGTCGAAACCCTAGAACAGATCTATGGTGGAAAAAGCAGAGAACTTACAGGAGCTGGTGAAGAAGCGGAAGGGCGCCGTAGTATTCTGGTGCATTAAGGGTGATGCAGCGGCCAAGGTCGGAGCAGAGGCGGCGGTCGATGGTGGCGGCGGAGCTCCAGAGGCTGAGCGGCGCGAGGAAGATGACGCAAAAAGGCACGGGGGGAAACGGTGAAAATGACCCCTCGGTCCTATTTATAAGGCGAAGTGATAAAATGGCAAGTACGGGAATCGAGGAGCCCAAAAAATGGATAAGTTAATAAAGGTGTCTCCTTGATGAATGGATATATATTAAATGAAGGAAAGCTTCGACATCAACGGATGGATGACATTAGGGCGGTTTATCGTAATTTTGAAGTATGACGTCACGGCGGTTTACAAGATCAAAAATGAAGATAAGAGAGAAGATTTTTTTCTAAGTGTGGAAGATTGACATGAACAAGTTCAAACCAATCTGGGGCCTAATGTTGGGGATATTACTACTGGAGGTAAACCGGCCTTATGTAGCCGGGTTGACTCTTTGAAGATTAGAAGCCCATGAAGATGTAAAGATGATGGCGCTTTACGGAGGGCCTAAAGGCGGGTTACAGCCTGTAAAATGTAAACCGGCTTAGTCATGTAACTTGTATAGTAAGATAGAGAGAGGGAGAGAGGTCGAACCGGATACGTTTATGATCCGGCTTCAGGACTCTGTAGCCCGGCGAGCGTCAACCTATGTATATAAAGGGACGACCTGGCCGCGGTTTAGAGAGAGACAACAACAACAACTTGAGAGCCAGACAAAGCGGATTCGCTCCCCGGCCTTCGAAACCCTAGCAATACCAATCACAACTAGACGTAGGCTTTTACCTTCATCGAAGGGGCCGAACTAGTATAAACTCCCGTGTCCCCTTGTCCGGTTTAACCCCTTTAAGCTAACCTGTTGCGATGGCTCCACGACTAAGTCCTTTAATGAGGACACCTGCCGTGACAAACCCACGACATTACTGATCATGCTCAAAAGAGGCATGGATCACTCTGTAGCAACAAGAATATATGGCATAAAAATATTATCAGGGAAAAGACTTAGAAGATTTCTAAGTCCCTGAAATTAGCAACATCACGAGAGCTACTTTACATGTTTGTGCTAGTCACCATAGAGATCACAAAAATACATGGCATACACCCCTGTAAAGATGGCATGGCATACTTAAAAACACATGTAGGGCTCAAGTTCATAGGAGGCATACATTAATCATGGCAAAGATGACAAATGTCCAATTACTGATAAGAAACTGAAACTAACATTACATAGCACTCTTACAACAGTATTTAGGGCATCAAGATGAACTCAAAGGAACATGGTGCAATGGGATGAAATGAAGCACTCATTGAGATGAACAATTTGATATGCTACACGCCCAAAACAGAGTCACGGATGCAAAGTTATGATGCGATGAAGAAAGCTAAAAAATTACTGGGACTTAGGAGAGAAACGAGGTCAACCTCTCCAGATCTAGGGTTTACTATAGCAGTGCGCGAACCGAGGAACTCTAGCGAGGTGGTGGCTGCCCCGGCGAGGGGAAGGCGAGGTGGTGGCCAGAGAAGGGCGGATCCGGTGACGGGGCGACGAGCGTCGACCCGGTACGGCGGCGGACGGCGATGGCGGCGGCACCGGGCGGTGAGGGGCGCGGCGGCCTCGGGGCGGCGCGGAAGCCGAGGCGACGGGGCGGCAAGTTCAGATGCATGCGGTGGTGGCCGGAGCGAGGGGTCGCCGGTGCGAAGGAGGAAGGTGGGGCGCGAGCTTCGGGCGGCGGGGACGAGGAAGCCGGGCGGCGGAGCAGTTTCTGGCCGCGGGGCCAGCTCTGGGTCCTGCGGGCCTCGGCGGCAGCGGGTTGGCGGCGGTGATGTGGCGGCGTGGGAGAGGCTGAGGTGGCAGGGCAAACGCGTCCGGTCCGATTCGGACGTGTCCGGTGGCGCGGGGAAGAAGAGGCTAGGGTGAGGGATCCGGAAATTTCGGAGGGGGGGTCTATATTTATAGGTAGAGGGAGCTAGGAGGCTCCAAATTGAGCATGGTTTGCAGCCATGCAATCGTGATCGAACAACCTAGAAGATGGAGGAGGTTTAGGTGCGTTTTGGGCCACTTTGAAGGGGTGTTGGGCTGCAACACACATGAGGCCTTGTCGGTTCCTCGGTTAACCGTCGGAGTATCAAATGAAGTCCAAATGGCACGAAACTGGACAGGCGGTCTACCAGTAGTAAACCAAGGCCGCTTGGCAAGTCTCGGTCCAATCCTAGAACGTTTAACACCCGCACACGAAAAGAGGTAAAAGGGGACACCGGAGGACATAGGAGCGCCGAAAAGCAAAATAGACAACGGGGAAAATGCTCGGATGCATGAGACGAACACGTATGCAAATGCGATGCACATGATGACATGATATGAGATGCATGACAAAGACAAAAGCAACACGAAGACAAAAACCCGACAATGAGGAAATCTCATATCTTAGTGCCGGAAACGGCAAGAGTTGGAATACAAATATGGCAGGTTACATATGGGGCGTTACAAGGGGCTACTGTCTATGCGGTAATATTTTTCCTATATTTTAAATACTTACCTCAAAGCCTGTTAGAAGGCTGGCACAGGCTTCAGTCAGTCCGCTCTTGGTGGACTGAACCTTCTTGATCACCGCACTCATAATAGTGCGGTGCTCTTTGTCGATGGAAGCGCCACGAAGCGCTCCCAACAGGTTGTCCGGTGCCTCTGGATGGACAGAGATCACAGGCACGGGCGTCTTGCCACTTTGGGAAGGGGGCCGCCTGCCCAAGTACGGAACCACTGGAGGTTCCGGCGCGGTGTTCAGCTGAGAACCGAACTTGGAGCCCCCGGGAGCCTTGCTCCCTTTGCTCCTGGAGTCCGGAAGGTCTCCTTGAGGCGCCTCCGGGATTGTCTCCCCCCGGCTCACTGCCCCTTGAGACAATACCTCGGTATTGTCCGTAGGGCAAGGAGAGGAGGCGGTTGGAAGTGTATCACTATTCATGTCCGACGAGTCCAAGGAACCGTCCAACAATGATACATCGATACGGGCTTAGGGCGGACTGCATAATCATATTCGGCGTTAGGAGAAGCAGTGCGACAAAGGTATGCTACGAGTTACTCTGGTATCCGAATACTTACGACTTCGCCAGGGGCTTGGCCTTGAGCAGCCACTCGTCTTCGCCGTCGGCGGCGGTGGTGGAGCAGTCCGAAAGGAGAGTCCTTCCCTTCTTGGACCCTTTGGCCTCCCCGGTTGGGGCGGCCTTCCTTTTCTTGTCTCCCCCAGCTGGAGGGGGAGAATCTTCATCTTCCTTCTCCTTGTTTTCATGGGAGGAGGGTGTCTCGATGTTATCGGATGATGAGTCTGATACCACCTAGCGCCGGGAACTCTTTCGGGTTCCCTTGGCCTTCTTCTTGGTCTTCTCCGACACCTCATAAGGAGCCGGAGTCCGCATCTCCATCAGGAGAGCGTCCGCAGTGTCTTCGGGCAGAGGGGCCGGACAGTTAATCTGCTCCGATGTCTCCACCCAGTCCTGTCAAAGGCATGGGAGCTCAGACCCCGCACATGGTTAAGCTATGGGAAATAAATACCCTACCAGATGTACAGAACTTACCGGATTCGCAGAACGCTTCGCGCTTAGCCCGCGGTCCTCGGTAAGAGAAGGAGGGACCTCGGCAACCTTCAACAGCACCCTCCAGACGTCTTTATGCGTCGTGTTGAAGAGCTCCGTTAGAGTCTGGTGCTGGGCCGGGTCAAACTACCATAAGTTGAAATCCCGTTGTTGACACGGGAGTATCCGGCGGAAGAGCATGACCAGGACTATGTTGACAAGCTTAAGTTTCTTTCTTGTCATGTTCCAGATACACTTCTAGAGTCCGTCCAGCTCCACCGATGAACCCCAGGACATGCCCTTCTCCTTCCAGGAAGTGAGCCACGTGGGGATTTCGGATCGAAACTCGGGGGCCACCACCCAGTTGGTGTCACGCGGCTCGGTGATGCAGAACCACCCCGATTGCCACCCCTTTATGGTCTCCATGAAGGAGCCCTCGAGCCATATAACATTGGGCATTTTGCCCACCATGGCTCCGCCGCATTCCGCTTGTTGGCCGCCCACCACCTTCAGCTTGATACTGAAGGTCTTCAGCCACAGGCCAAAGTGGGGCCGGATGCGGAGGAAAGCCTCGCACACGACGATGAACGCCGAGATGTTGAGGATGAAATTCGGGGCCAGATCATGAAAGTACAGCCCATAAGAGAACATGAGGCCGCGGATGAATGGATGGAGGGGAAACCCCAGTCCGCGGATGAAGTGGGGAAGGAAAACCACCCTTTCGTGAGGTTCCGGGGTAAAGACTGTTGGGGAACGTTGCAGAAAACAAAAAAAATTCCTACATTTTCACCAAGATCCATCTATGAGTTCATCTAGCAACGAGTGATCGAGATGCATCTACATACCTTTGTAGATCGCGAGCGGAAGCGTTCAAGAGAACGGGGATGAGGGAGTCGTACTCGACGTGATCCAAATCACCGGAGATCCTAGCGCCGAACGGACGGCACCTCCGCGTTCAACACATGTACGGTCAGCGTGACATCTCCTCTTTCTTGATCCAGCAAGGGGGAAGGAGAGGTTGATGAAGATCCAGCAGCACGACGGCGTGGTGGTGGATGCAGCAGTCACCGCAGCAAGGCTTCGCCGTTCTTCTGCGAGAGGGAGAGGTGTAGCAGGGGAGAGGGAGGCGCCAAGGCTTCAGGGTGCGGCTGCCCCTCCCTCCCCCCTTTATATAGGCCCCCTTGGGGGGGCGCCGGCCCTTGGAGATTGAATCTCCCCAGGGGGGCGGCGGCCAGGGGGGTGGAGTACCCCCCAAGGCAAGTGGGGCGCCCCCCACCCTAGGGTTTCCAACCCTAGGCGCAGGGGATGGGCCAAGGGGGGCGCACCAGCCCACTATGGGCTGGTTCCCCTCCCCACTTCAGCCCATGGGGCCCTACGGGATGGGTGGCCCCACCTGGTGGACCCCCGGGACCCTTCCGGTGGTCCCGGTACAATACCGGTGACCCCTGAAACTCTCCCGATGGCCGAAACTGCACTTTCTATATATAATTCTTCACCTCCGGACCATTCCGGAACTCCTCGTGACGTCCGGGATCTCATCCGGGACTCCGAACAACTTTCGGGTTACTGCATACTTATATCTCTACAACCCTAGCATCACCGAACCTTAAGTGTGTAGACCCTACGGGTTCGGGAGACATGTAGACATGACCGAGAAGACTCTCCGGTCAATAACCAACAGCGGGATCTGGATACCCATGTTGGCTCCCACATGCTCCTCAATGATCTCATCGGATGAACCACGATGTCGAGGATTCAAGCAACCCCGTATACAATTCCCTTTGTCAATCGGTATGTTACTTGCCCGAGATTCGATCGTCGGTATCCCAATACCTCATTCAATCTTGTTACCGGAAAATCACTTTACTCGTACCGTAATGCATGATCCCGTGACCAGACACTTGGTCACTTTGAGCTCATTATGATGATGCATTACCAAGTGGGCCCAGAGATACCTCTTCGTCATACGGAGCGACAAATCCCAGTCTCAATTCGTGCCAACCCAACAGACACTTTCGGAGACACCTGTAATGTACCTTTATAGTCACCCAGATACGTTGTGACGTTTGGCACACCCAAAGCACTCCTACGGTATCCGGGAGTTACACGATCTCATGGTCTAAGGAAAAGATACTTGACATTGGAAAAACTCTAGCAAACGAACTATACGATCTTGTGCTATGTTTAGGATTGGGTCTTGTCCATCACATCATTCTCCTAATGATGTGATCTCGTTATCAATGACATCCAATGTCCATAGTCAGGAAACCATGACTATCTATTGATCAACGAGCTAGTCAACTAGAGGCTTACTAGGGACATGTTGGTGTCTATGTATTCACACATGTATTACGATTTCCGGATAACACAATTATAGCATGAATAAAAGACAATCATCATGAACAAGGAAATATAATAATAATCCTTTTATTATTGCCTCTAGGGCATATTTCCAACAGTCTCCCACTTGCACTAGAGTCAATAATCTAGTTACCTTGTGATGAATCGAACACCCATAGAGTTCTGGTGTTGATCATGTTTTGCCCTAGGGAGAGGTTTAGTCAACGGATCTGCGACATTCAGATCCGTATGTACTTTACAAATATCTATGTCTCCATCTTGAACATTTTCACGAATGGAGTTGAAGCGACGCTTGATGTGCCTGGTCTTCTTGCGAAACCTGGGCTCCTTGGCAAGTGCAATAGCTCTAGTGTTGTCACAGAAGAGTTTGATCGGCCCCGACGCATTGGGTATGACTCCTAGGTCGGTGATGAACTCCTTCAACCAAATTGCTTCATGCGTTGCCTCCGAGGCTGCCATGTACTCCGCTTCACATGTAGATCCCGCCACGATGCTCTGCTTGCAGCTGCACCAGCTTACTGCTCCGCCATTCAACATATACACGTATCCGGTTTGTGACTTAGAGTCATCCAGATCTGTGTCGAAGCTAGCGTCGACGTAACCCTTTACGACGAGCTCTTCGTCACCTCCATAAATGAGAAACATGTCCTTAGTCCTTTTCAGCTACTTCAGGATATTCTTGACCGCTGTCCGGTGTTCCTTGCCTGCATTACTTTGGTACCTTCCTACCAAACTTACAGCAAGGTTTACATCAGGTCTGGTACACAGCATGGCATACATAATAGACCCTATGGCTGAGGCATAGGGGATGACACTCATCTCTTCTATATCTTCTGCCGTGGTCGGACATTGAGCTGAGCTCAATTTCACACCTTGCAACACAGGCAAGAACCCCTTCTTAGACTGATCCATATTGAACTTCTTCAATATCTTATCAAGGTATGTGCTTTGTGAAAGACCTATGAGGCGTCTTGATCTATCTCTATAGATCTTGATGCCTAATATATAAGCAGCTTGTCCAAGGTCCTTCATTGAAAAACTCTTATTCAAGTAGGCCTTAATGTTGTCCAAAAGTTCTATATCATCTCCCATCAAAAGTATGTCATCTACATATAATATGAGAAATGCTACAGAGCTCCCACTCACTTTCTTGCAAATGCAGGCTTCTCCATAAGTCTGCATAAACCCAAGCACTTTGATCATCTCATCAAAGCGAATGTTCCAACTCCGAGATGCTTGCACCAGCCCATAAATCGAGCGTTGGAGCTTGCACACCTTGTCGGCATTCTTAGGATCGACAAAACCTTCCGGCTGCATCATATACAATTCTTCCTTAAGGAAACCATTAAGGAATGCCGTTTTGGCGTCCATTTGCCATATCTCATAATCATAGAATGCGGCAATTGCTAACATGATTCGGACGGACTTCAGCTTCGCTACGGTTGAGAAAGTCTCATCGTAGTCAACCCCTTGAACTTGTCGATAACCCTTAGCGACAAGCCTAGCTTTATAGATGGTCACATTACCATCCGCGTCTGTCTTCTTCTTAAAGATCCATTTATTTTCTATGGCTCGCCGATCATCAGGCAAGTCAGTCAAAGTCCATTCTTCGTTTTCATACATGGATCCTATCTCGGATTTCATGGCTTCCAGCCATTTGTCGGAATCCGGGCCCGCCATTGCTTCTTCATAGTTCGAAGGTTCACCGTTGTCTAACGACATGATTTCCAAGACAGGGTTGCCGTACCACTTTGGTGCGGAACGTGTCCTTGTGGACCTACGAAGTTCAGTAGCAACTTGATCTGAAATTTCATGATCATCATCATTAACTTCCTCTCTAGTCGGTGCAGGCACCTCAGGAACATTTTCTTGAGTTGCGCCACTTTCCGGTTCAAGATGTAACACTTCATCAAGTTCTACTTTCCTCCCACTTACTTCTTTCGAGAGAAACTCTTTCTCTAGAAGGGATCCATTCTTGGCAACAAAGATCTTGCCTTCGGATCTGAGGTAGAAGGTATACCCAATAGTTTCTTTAGGTATCCAATGAAGACGCATTTTTCCGACTTGGGTTCGAGCTTTTTAGGTTGAAGTTTCTTGACATAAGCATCGCATCCCCAAACTTTTAGAAACGACAGCTTAGGTTTCTTCCCAAACCATAATTCATACGGTGTCGTCTCAACGGATTTCGACGGAGCCCTATTTAAAGTGAATGCGGCAGTCTCTAAAGCATAGCCCCAAAATGATAGCGGTAAATCGGTAAGAGACATCATAGATCACACCATATCTAATAGAGTGCGATTACGACATTCAGACACACCATTACGCTGAGGTGTTCCAGGCGGCGTGAGTTGTGAAACTATTCCACATTTTCTTAAGTGTGTGCCAAATTCGTGACTCAAGTATTCTCCCCCACGATCTGATCGCAAGAACTTGATTTTCCTGTCACGTTGATTCTCAACCTCACTCTGAAATTCCTTGAACTTTTCAAAGGTCTCAGACTTGTGTTTCATTAAATAGACATACCCATATCTACTCAAGTCATCAGTGAGGGTGAGAACATAACGATAGCCACCGCGAGCCTCAACACTCATTGGACCGCACACATCAGTATGTATGATTTCCAATAAGTTGGTTGCTTGCTCCATTGTTCCTGAGAACGGAGTCTTGGTCATTTTACCCATGAGACATGGTTCGCACGTGTCAAATGATTCATAATCAAGAGACTCTAAAAGCCCATCTGCATGGAGCTTCTTCATGCGTTTGACACCTATGTGACCAAGGCGGCAGTGCCACAAGTATGTGGGACTATCATTATCAACCTTACATCTTTTGGTATTCACACTATGAATATGTGTAGCATTACGCTCGAGATTCATTAAGAATAAACCATTCACCATCGGAGCATGACCATAAAACATATCTCTCATATAAATAGAACAACCATTATTCTCGGATTTAAATGAGTAGCCATCTCGAATTAAACGAGATCCTGATACAATGTTCATGCTCAAAGCTGGCACTAAATAACAATTATTGAGGTTTAAAACTAATCCCGTAGGTAAATGTAGAGGTAGCGTGCCGACGGCGATCACATCGACCTTGGAACCATTCCCGACGCGCATCGTCACCTCGTCCTTCGCTAGTCTCCGCTTATTCCGCAGCTCCTGCTTTGAGTTACAAATGTGAGCAACTACACCGGTATCAAATACCCAGGAGCTACTACGAGTACTGGTAAGGTACACATCAATTACATGTATATCACATATACCTTTCATGATGCCGGCCTTCTTATCCGCTAAGTATTTGGGGCAGTTCCGCTTCCAGTGACCACTTCCCTTGCAATAAAAGCACTCAGTCTCGGGCTTGGGTCCATTCTTTGGCTTCTTCCCGGCAGCTTGCTTACCGGGCGCGGCAACTCCCTTGCCTTCCTTCTTGAAGTTCTTCTTACCCTTGCCTTTCTTGAACTTAGTGGTTTTATTCACCATCAACACTTGATGCTCCCTTTTGACTTCCACCTCTGCTGATTTCAGCATTGCAAATACTTCAGGAATGGTCTTTTCCATCCCCTGCATATTGAAGTTCATCACAAAGCTCTTGTAGCTCGGTGGAAGCGACTGAAGGATTCTGTCAATGACCGCGTCATCCGGGAGATTAACTCCCAGCTGAGTCAAGCGGTTATGTAACCTAGACATAGTGAGTATGTGCTCACTGACAGAACTGTTTTCCTCCATCTTACAGCTGAAGAACTTGTCATAGACTTCGTATCTCTCGACCCGGGCATGAGCTTGAAAAACCATTTTCAGCTCTTCGAACATCTCATATGCTCCGTGTCTCTCAAAACACTTTTGGAGCCCCAGTTCTAAGCTATAAAGCATGCCGCACTAAACGAGGGAGTAATCATTGGAACGTGTCTGCCAAGCGTTCATAACGTCTTGTTCTGCAGGGAGAGTAGGTGCTTCACCTAGCGGAGCTTGTAGGACATAATCTTTCTTGGCAGCTATGAGGATGATCCTCAGGTTTCGGACCCAGTCCGTATAGTTGCTGCCATCGTCTTTCAGCTTGGTTTTCTCTAGGAACGCGTTGAAGTTGAGGACAACATTGGCCATTTGATCTACAAGACATGTTGTAAAGATTTTAGACTAAGTTCATGATAATTAAGTTCATCTAATCAAATTATTCAATGAACTCCTACTCATATAGACATCCCTCCAGTCATCTAAGTATAACATGATCCGAGTTAACTAGGCCGTGTCCGATCATCACGTGAGACGGACTAGTCAACGTCGGTGAACATCTTCATGTTGATCGTATATTCTATACGACTCATGCTCGACTTTTCGGTCTTCTGTGTTCCGAGGCCATGTCTGTACATGCTAGGCTCGTCAAGTCAACCTAAGTGTTTGCATGTGTAAATATGTCTTACACCCGTTGTATGTGAACGTTGGAATCTATCACACCCGATCATCACGTGGTGCTTCGAAACAATGAACTATCGCAACGGTGCACAATTAGGGGAAACACTTTCTTGAAATTATTATGAGGGATCATCTTATTTACTACCGTCGTTCTAAGTAAACAAGATGCAAAAACATGATAAACATCACATGCAATCAAATAATAATAGTGACATGATATGGCCAATATCACATAGCTCCTTTGATCTCCATCTTGGGGCTCCATGATCATCTTGTCACCGGCATGACACCATGATCTCCATCATCATGATCTCCATCATCGTGTCTCCATGAAGTTGCTCGCCAACTATTACTTCTACTACTATGGCTAACATGTTTAGCAATAAAGTAAAGTAATTTACATGGCATTTCTCAATGACACGCAGGTCATACAAAAAATAAAGACAACTCCTATGGCTCCTGCCGGTTGTCATACTCATCGACATGCAAGTCGTGATTCCTATTACAAGAACATGATCTCATACATCACATATATCATTCATCATTCATCACAACTTTGGCCATATCACATCACAAAACACTTGCTGCAAAAACAAGTTAGACGTCCTCTAATTGTTGTTGCAAGTTTTACGTGGCTGCAAGAGGGTTCTAGCAAGAACGTTTTCTTACCTACGTTAAAGCCACAACGTGATTTGTCAACTTCTATTTACCCTTCATAAGGACCCTTTTCGTCGAATCCGCTCCAACTAAAGTGGGAGAGACAGACACCCGCCATCCACCTTATGCAACTAGTGCATGTTAGTCGGTGGAACCGGTCTCACGTAAGCGTACGTGTAAGGTTGGTCCGGGCGGCTTCATCCCACAACACCGCTGAAGCAAAATAAGACTAGTAGCGGCAAGAAAGTTGACAACATCTACGCCCACAACAAATTGTGTTCTACTCGTGCAAAGAGAACTGCGCATAGACCTAGCTCATGATGCCACTGTTGGGGAACGTTGCAGAAAACAAAAAAAATCCTATGTTTTCACCAAGATCCATCTATGAGTTCATCTAGCAACAAGTGATCGGATGCATCTACATACCTTTGTAGATCGCGAGTGGAAGCGTTCAAGAGAACGGGGATGAGGGAGTCGTACTCGACGTGATCCAAATCACCGGAGATCCTAGCGCCGAACGGACGGCACCTCCGCGTTCAACACACGTACGGTCAGCGTGACGTCTCCTCTTTCTTGATCCAGCAAGGGGGAAGGAGAGGTTGATGAAGATCCAGCAGCACGACGGCGTGGTGGTGGATGCAGCAGTCACCGCAGCAGGGCTTCGCCGTTCTTCTGCGAGAGGGAGAGGTGTAGCAGGGGAGAGGGAGGCGCCATGGCTTCAGGGTGCGGCTGCCCCTCCCTCCCCCCCTTTATATAGGCCCCCTTGGGGGGCGCCGGCCCTTGGAGATTGAATCTCCCAAGGGGGGCGGCGGCCAGGGGGGTGGAGTACCCCCCAAGGCAAGTGGGGCGCCCCCCCACCCTAGGGTTTCCAACCCTAGGCGCAGGGGGTGGGCCAAGGGGGGCGCACCAGCCCACTATGGGCTGGTTCCCCTCCCCACTTCAGCCCATGGGGCCCTCCGGGATGGGTGGCCCCACCTGGTGGACCCCCGGGACCCTTCCGGTGGTCCTGGTACAATACCGGTGACCCCCGAAACTCTCCCGATGGCCGAAACTGCACTTCCTATATATAATTCTTCACCTCCGGACCATTCCGGAACTCCTCGTGACGTCCGGGATCTCATCCAGGACTCCGAACAACTTTCGGGTTACTGCATACTTATATCTCTACAACCCTAGCATCACCGAACCTTAAGTGTGTAGACCCTACGGGTTCGGGAGACATGTAGACATGACCGAGACGACTCTCCGGTCAATAACCAACAGCGGGATCTGGATACCCATGTTGGCTCCCACATGCTCCTCGATGATCTCATCGGATGAACCACGATGTCGAGGATTCAAGCAACCCCGTATACAATTCCCTTTGTCAATCGGTATGTTACTTGCCCGAGATTCGATCGTCGGTATCCCAATACCTTGTTCAATCTCGTTACCGGCAAGTCACTTTACTCGTACCATAATGCATGATCCTGTGACCAGACACTTGGTCACTTTGAGCTCATTATGATGATGCATTACCGAGTGGGCCAGAGATACCTCTCCGTCATACGGAGTGACAAATCCCAGTCTCGATTCGTGCCAACCCAACAGACACTTTCGGAGACACCTGTAATGTACCTTTATAGTCACCCTGTGACGTTTGGCACACCCAAAGCACTCCTACGGTATCTGGGAGTTACACGATCTCATGGTCTAAGGAAAAGATACTTGACATTGGAAAAACTCTAGCAAACGAACTATACGATCTTGTGCTATGTTTAGGATTGGGTCTTGTCCATCACATCATTGTCCTAATGATGTGATCTCATTATGAATGACATCCAATGTCCATAGTCAGGAAACCATGACTATCTGTTGATCAACGAGCTAGTCAACTAGAGGCTTACTAGGGACATGTTGGTGTCTATGTATTCACACATGTATTACGATTTCCGGATAACACAATTATAGCATGAATAAAAGACAATCATCATGAACAAGGAAATATAATAATAATCCTTTTATTATTGCCTCTAGGGCATATTTCCAACAGAGACGACCTTCCCCGCGGCTGGCAGCCAGTGCGCGATATTCGTGGCTAAGTATCCGGCTCCACCTAGCTTTTTGATGTGTCCCTCCGTGACAGAGGTGGCCATCCACTTGCCTCCCGCTCCGGACATATTTGGAGAGAGTTGAGGAGAAGGATGTGGACTTGGGTGTTGGAGCTCGAGTGCGTGAGAATGGATGAGCAAGGAGGAAGAAGGCGTGGGTAGGAAAAGGTGAGACCCTATCCCTTTATAAGGGCGGACGAAACTATGCGCCCCCCACTAGCCTGGTAAAACTCGCTTATCCCCCAAGCGCTGTAATTGGTGGCGCGGTTGGGTTACCCACGCCCGTATTGATGAGAATCCCGTAATAAGGGGAACACGATCTCTGCTTTGACAAGAAGTGTCAAGAAACCGCCTCGCGTTATGTGTGGGGCTGGTAAAAAAAAACGGTTCAAATAATTACGGGGCCACGGTGTGATGTCATGCTGCCAAAACGTGTCAGCAGATTAGATTTGTGGAAATATTATTCTCTCTATGGTGGTATGTGGAACTTATTTTGCAGGGTCAGACACTATCCTTGTATTCAAAATCTTCTGTGTTGTATTCGGAGGAGGAACCCGCCTTGCAATGCCAAAGACAACACTGCGCGCCGGACTCATCGTCATTGAAGCCTGGTTCAGGGGCTACTGAGGGAGTCTTGGATTGTCACGGCCCTAGAATTGGTTGTAACTAGTTGCACAAGCATTCATGCATCATGTATATATTTATGAAAGTTGAATTGGGGAAAGTGGGAAGCCTCAGAAGTCTTTTAAAAAAATGATCAGCATTAAAAAATTGTTTCAAATAAACCCAAGAAAATGTTCTTGTCAAGCTATAAAAATATTTACAAGAGGTAAAACTCAAACCAATATTTTTGGAGTCTCAGAAATATTTATTTTGGGCCTTTGAATTAATTGAATAACTATTTGCATTGGATATATATTCTTTATATAATTAATATATGTCCAATAATTCTGGAACATTTTATGTGGTTTTCTATATTTTCGTTCTAGCCACATAATTATTTTCAGGATTTTATAAAATGGTTTGGTGTTAAAACTAAAACCAAAACAAATTGCAGAAAAGAAAATAGAAAACAGAAAAGAGAGAGGAGAAAGGAATCTACCTGGCCCACTTACCTGTAGCCGGCCCAGCTTGACCAGCCCAGCCCACCTACCTCATCGCTCGTCGTCTTCCTCAGCCAGTAGGCAGAGGCGAAGACACACGCGTGCGCTGGGAGGCCTCCACCTCCTGCTTCGCGCTGGAAGCGTCCCTGCGAGTCCATCTGCTTGCCTGGAGACGCCACGCTGCCCCCCGACTCTCTCTCGCTCTCTCTCATCCCCATCCCCTCCCCTGGCTCTCTCGCTCGCACGCACCGAACGCAGCCGCCGCCGCCGCTCGCTGTTGCTGCGCCCACTGCCATCCCCTCGCCCCCTCGACGCATCCAGAAGCTTCACTGCAATGCCCGACGTCTCCAAGCTGACGCGCTCGAGCCCGTACGTGCTGCATCGCCGGCATCGGCTTCATCTTCTTCCTCGGGCTCCGACGAACGCCATCGCCGCTCCGCCGTCTGCAGGCCTTCCCCGAGCCCCTCGAGCCTTCCATCCGAAGCGCTGTGAGCTCCTGCATCTAACCCCCCTCTTCCCGAGATCGATTATGCCCCATAGCCATCGCCCCCTTGCCGACCGAATCGCGCTGCCGCCTGGCCTCGTCGCCGACGTGGCTCCGGTGACCAATTGGTCATGTGCGTGTGCCGTTGCGCTCGTAGCAATGCCTAATGCCTCTCTAGCCTGCTACTTTTCTCGAACGCAAGCCGTAGCGCCAAACCCGCCACCACTCGAACTCTGGCCGCCGCCCAAGTGGTCGCCGCCGTCGACCCCGGCCTCCCTGCGCCCAGCTGCGAGCACCCCTGGATGCGGGCGAGCGAGGGCTTCCTCGTGGTGCCCGCAGCACGTCCAACCGCCGCCCGTAGCGCGTTCCCGAGCATCGCCGACGCGTTCGCGTGCTCGCCGACGTTCAACTCCGGCGTGTTGATGTGGCACCGTCATTAGGGACTAATTACCCCGCTAATTAACCCCCTCTCTCACTGACATATGGGCCCCGCGCCCAAATTAACCCTGGGTTTATTCCCTGTTTATTTTAGATTAATCCAGTGGCCCCACGCGTCATCTTTGACCCGGCTGACGTGGCCGTTGACCAGGCCCACATGTTAGCCACACTAGCCAGCTCTGTGACACTAACCAGTGGGTCCCACGCATCAGGTTTGATCTGGACCGTGCCCCGTTGACCTGCTGACGTCATGATGATATCAGGCTGATATAGTAATCCTTTTCTGGAATTTAAACAAATCTTAAATGATTTGTTTAATTCAGAAAATATCCAAACTTTGAAAAATCATATAAAATCAACCGTAACTCCAAATGAAACAAATTATATATGAAAAATGATCAGAAAAATCCAGAGAATCTGTTTATGGCATTTTCATGCATGTTAGAGCAACTTATATCCTCTGTTTAGGACAATTCAATTAAATGGCATTTAAGAAAGCACATATGGAGTTTGAATTTGAACCTAGTGTTCAAACCAACTTCATTTAACTTGTTGCTAGTTACATTAGGCCAATCAAAAGCATATTGCCATGTCACATTCATGCATCATATTGTTGCGTTGCACTGATTGTGTCCTTCTTTGTTTGCCGGTAACCGTCCCCTCTCAGTCGACGATGTTTTCGACGACATGATCGATG
Organism: Triticum urartu; assembly: GCF_003073215.2. Taxonomy (NCBI): domain Eukaryota; kingdom Viridiplantae; phylum Streptophyta; class Magnoliopsida; order Poales; family Poaceae; genus Triticum; species Triticum urartu. The sequence continues at coordinate 483,293,788 of NC_053022.1, read as the reverse complement.
ACACCGATGAAGAACTATATTATCTTCAGAAGTGCCAGGCAAGCAAAACCCCCTTGTTCATTCCGATATAATCCCACTCTCTCGCTCCTGCTCTCTTTTATTGCATTAGGACAACAACAATTCATCTGTTACTTGTTGCGGTAGTTGAACCCCTTATCCTCTGCATGACCTGTCATTGCCACAGTAAATAGATGAAACCCACTAGCATGAGTAGGAGTTGTTTGAGCCCTGACGTGCCTACTCATTCATGCTTGTTGTCATGCCTGCTATTGCATAGAGTTGTGTCGGGTCTGATTCATCGGGAATGAATTGGAATGGTGATGAACATGTCCTACTATGTGTGAGCTAAGTGTGTGAACATGATTTGGTAAAGGTAGCGGTGAGAGGCCATGTACGAGTACATGGTGGGTTGTCTCATTGAAACCGTTCTTAGGAACTGAGTTCTCTGTCTGTGATCCATGAACAGCTACTACTACTCATTGGGATCCTTAATTGACCCTCTCGACTTCTTAATCACCCTAGTACTCTCTCCAGGAGTTGCAACTAGTTTCTGGTGTTTGTAGGTTATGTGTTGGTGGCCGTGCGTAGCGCTGACCCTAGGGGTGGGCGATGATGCGGTAGATACACCGTGGCACGGTGTACCGGGCACCTATTTGGTGTCTCGGGAACCCTGTTCACATCGTTCGGGGCCGTATGTGGAAACCTCGGCCGGACTCCCTGCGGATGGAACCTGGATAGGCGATAAACCTGGACTAGAGGCTTGAGTGTTTAGGTAGGCCGTGGCCGACACCCTCGTTGGGCTTCCGCTTGAAGGTTGCCGAGTACATGTCATGTAAACGACGGTAAGTGGTGGGAGCGTGTGTGAAGAAGTACACCCCTGCAGGTTTATCATTATCTATTCGAATAGCCGGATTCGTCGGATCTGGAAACTTGGACCCTGAGGGAGTCCTGGATTAGGGGGTGTTCGGGTAGCCGGACTATACCTTCAGCCAGACTCCAGGACTATGAAGATACAAGATTGAAGACTTCGTCCCGTGTCCGGATGGGACTTTCCTTGGCGTGGAAGGCAAGCTTGGCGATGCGGATATTCAAGATCTCCTACCATTGTAACCGACTTTGTGTAACCCTAACCCTCTCCGGTGTCTATATAAACCGGAGGGTTTTAGTCCGTAGGAGAACATCATCATACAACAATCATACCATAGGCTAGCTTCTAGGGTTTAGCCTCCTTGATCTCGTGGTAGATCTACTCTTGTACTACCCATATCATTAATATTAATCAAGCAGGACGTAGGGTTTTACCTCCATCAAGAGGGCCCGAACCTGGGTAAGACATCGTGTTCCTTGCCTCCTGTTACCGTCCGGCCTAGACGCACAGTTCGGGACCCCCTACCCGAGATCCGCCGGTTTTGACACCGACATTGGTGCTTTCATTGAGAGTTCCTCTGTGTCGTCGCTTTTAGGCCCGATGGCTCCTTCGATCATCAACAACGATGCAGTCCAGGGTGAGACTTTTCTCCCCGGATAGATCTTCGTCTTCGGCGGCTTCGCACTGCGGGCCATTCGCTTGGCCACCTTGAGCAGATCGAAAGCTACGCCCCTAGCCATCAGTTCAGGTTTGGAAGCCTAAACTACACGGCTGACATCCGCGTGGACTTGATCTTCGATGGATTCGAGCCACGGCCAAGCGCGCCGCACTATCTCGATGGGCATGATATAGCTCTGCCGCCGAACAGTGCCTGGGAGGCCGCACCCGCATCGGTTCCAACCATTGATTCGGAGCCTACTGCGCCGATCGAGGATCAGCGGTTGGATGCTGCCTCAGGGGCTGCGATCTCAGAGGCGATCGAGCCGAACTCCAGCCCCACACTCCGCATGGCTCGTGACTTTGAGGAGCCGTATTCCTTTCCGAACTCCGAGCCCCCCGCGCCCCTGCCGATCGAATCTGATTGGGCGCCGATAATGGAGTTCACCGCCGCAGACATCTTTCAGCACTTGCCCTTCGGCGACATCCTGAATTCGCTAAAGTCTCTCTCTTTATCAGGAGAGCCCTGGCCGGACCACGGTCAGCAAGGATGGGATTCGGATGATGAAGAAATTCAAAACCCACCCACCACCCACTTCATAGCCACTGTCGATGACTTAACCGACATGCTCGACTTCGACTCCGAGGACATCGACGGTATGGACGATGATGCAGGAGATAACCAAGAACCAACGCCTATAGGGCATCGGATAGCCACCTCATCTCACGATGTGTACATGGTGGATACCCCTAAAGGAAGCAACAACGAGGAAAACGGGGACGGAAAGAGGGATCGATCTCTCGAAAAACAATCAAAGCGTCAGCGTAAATGCCGACCCAAGCCCCGCCTCGATAAAGACCCAGCCATAGAGCAGGATGAGCCGGTAGACGACGAGCATGCCTTAGAGCAACCGTCCCAACAGGACAACCCAGATAGAGAAACCGAACATCCCTCCCACGGCGAAAATGGCATTCCGGACGACCCTATGCCGGACAAGCCCACGAAGCAGAAGAACCTCCACAAACGGCTCATTGCAACCGCACGCAGCCTGAAAAAGTAGAAGCGGAAGCTAAAAACTACGGAAGATGCACTCAGGATCAGACGGAGTAAAGTAATCAATACCGCAGACAAATACGGCGACAGTCGCCGCACTAAAAGCTATCCGAAGAGAAAGCTACTGCCTGAATTCGACGAGGAGGCCTTAGAGCCCTCGCATTCCAAAAGTGAGAAAGCCACACGGTCGGATAGACGACCCCATGGCCAGCATAAAGCAGCAAGCAGCGCCGCACCTAAGCCGGCATGCGACCCACTTAAGGATTCGCATCATGGCCCAGCCAGGTCCATTTACGGGCCAAGAAAGCAAGCTCTCGTAAGCAATGCAATAAAGCCATTATCAGAATCCAGCACACCCAAATACAGGGGTGCCGCACACCCCCTATGTTTCACCGATGAGGTCCTGGATTATGAATTTCCAGTGGGATTCAAACCCGTAAACATAGAGGCATATGATGGAGCAACAGACCCTGGAGTCTGGATCGAGGATTACATCCTCCACATACATATGGCTAGAGAAGATGACCTCCACGCCATAAAATACTTACCCCTCAAGCTTAAAGGGCCAGCCCGGCATTGGCTCAAAATCCTTCCTGAAAACACAATCGGAAGTTGGGAAGAGCTCGAGGACGCTTTCCGAGCAAATTTTCAAGGGACCTATGTCTGCCCTCCGGATGCAGACGATCTTAGTCACATAACTCAACAGCCCGGAGAGTCAGCTCGGCAATTCTGGAATAGATTCCTTACTAAAAAGAATCAGATAGTCGACTATCCGGACGCTGAAGCCTTAGCGGCTTTCAGGCATAATGTCCGAGACGAATGGCTCGCCAGACACCTCGGCCAAGAAAAGCCAAGAACAATGGCCGCACTAACAAGCCTCATGACCCGCTTTTGCGTAGGAGAGGACAGCTGGTTGGCAAGATGCAGCACCAGTGACCCAAGTACATCCGAAACTAGGGATGGAAACGGAGAATCATGACGCAATAAGGACCGTCGCCGGACTAAGGAAAAAAGTCCGAAGAGCACGGCAGTCAACGTTGGATTCAAAAGCTCACGACCGAATCAGAAAAAGCTGCCCCTCCAAGATAATAGGGACACCTATCCAACCTAAACAAAATCTTGGATAGGATATGTCAAATACACAGCACTCCCGGAAAGCCTGCTAACCATACCCACAGAGATTGTTGGGTTTTCAAACAATCCGGCAGACTCAACGCCGAACACAAGGGGCTCGACACACCAAGCGAAGACGAGGACGAACCCCAAAAGCAGGGTACCAGGAAACAAAAGAATTTCCCACAAGAAGTAAAAATAGTAAACTTACTCCACATAACAAAACGTGTGGCGCCCATAAAGGTACGCTCCCCACGGCCTATCCCAAAGGAATCCCACCACTGGTTGTCAAAACCAATCATGTTCGATCATCTGGATTATTCTAGAAGCATCAGGAACCCAAGCTGGACTGCCCTGGTACTCGATCCAATAATTGGCGGACTCCAGTTTTCAAATGTCCTTATGGACGGTGGCAGCGGACTCAACCTGATATATCAGGAGTCAATCCGCCACATGCGGATCGAGCCAAAAAGAATTCGCCACAGCAAAACCTCCTTTCAAGGAGTAACGCCAGGTCCAGACACCCATTGCATGGGTTTTCTCCGGATCGAGGGTATTTTCGGCTCTGCCGATAACTTTCATCGCGAAAAGCTAACTTTCCACATCGTCCCATTCTCAAGTCGCTACCAAGCACTACTGGGACGCGAAGCTTTCGCCCACTTTAACGCAATACCGCATTATGCATCTCTTATGCTAAAGATGCCCGGTCCACGTGGCATCATCTCCTTAAAGGGGAAGCAGTGAGAACACCTCCCCCAAGCGGAGGATTGTGCGGCCGCTTTAGCAGCCCCAAAATATAATGGCTTCACCAGCCAGAACATCAGAACGGGTCATTAAGACCACAGACACGGATAGACGAGTCCGGCACAAAAGTATCGTTGATAAAGGCTTAGTGGCCATATACCCCTGCACTAGGGGCTTCACGCGCATAAAATAAGAGACAATAAAGCTCAATTTTTCATATTTATCTTTACACTTTGTTTATTTCATTAACTTTTGTTCGGCACGCCCCTTTTTCAACTTAGTTGCTCTCTTTTTTACAGATGAACGTCGTGCTGCGCCCGTCCAGGATACGGCACAACGGAGACACAGGCGCAGACGTGCAGTAGGGACCCGTTCCAAGGATTCTTTTTAGATTAAGACCCTGCGTAAACCTTTTTTACTGTCTCTTGTTGATACACATCCCCTGGTTCTATGACCAAGGAGGAGGACTGGCGTCTTGGCATGTGGCCACGTCAGAATTCTTGCGCGTACCTGGACACTAGGGGCTTATACCTCAGAGCGTTACCTCTCACGCTCTCATAAAGACTGAATACCTTAGGGAGTTTTCGGCGTCGCGAGTTTGGCCTTATATGCATCAGCTCCGAGTCATGATTTTGGTCAAATGTTGGGTTGCCCGGCTCCTGTGTTCGGCCGCCTTACGTTCCGCTCTATCGGCTAAGGCGGCACCAGGAGAACTACTGCGATTGTGCCCTGGTTCGGCTAGGCGAGCACCTCAGTAGAGAAAGCCGAAAACCGACTGTCATGATATGGCGTGAGACTGGTCAACCACTCGATGACTCTCCGGAATCTGTAGGATTCCTCCGCATTAACGAAGGGCCGTTTCCTGGTCAGGCACATACGCGCCCCAAATTCGGGCGAGCGCAGTCGCCACCAGGGGCTACCTAAATAGTCCCATTGTCAAGCTCCTATGGCTAAGTGAAAGTGTTAAAGCATTATAGTCCGGTTGCCTAGCTCGCTGCGCTATCACCTCCTTTGTAGGACCAAGACGTTGGATTAAGTGTGAAAATGCGCCTTCTGCGAGCACCCCCGCACTATGTGCGTGGGGGCTGAAGCCAACGACTGCAATCTTTCAGATTTTGTATATATATCTTAAAACGGCCGCACATGAGGTGTTCCAAATACTTGAAGGCACAAGTATAAAAGGCTACTACAATTCATCAAAATATTGCTTTATAATTACATATGCTATCAGAACATAGCATCCTTCGAGCACTGCGCCTCTATTACACGAGCGCCTTCAAGGACTTCCTGAAAATAGTGCTCGGAGTGTACTCGGCTTTTGTCCGAATCTCGGGATGCAACAACGGTGGTCTCCATTTCTACCCAGTATGTCTTGACACGGGCAAGAGCCATCCGTGCGCCCTCTATGCATGCTGACCTCTTCATTGCATTAATACGTGGCACCGCGTCAAGGAATTGCTGCACCAAGCTGAAATAACTTTTCGGCTCCGATCTCCCCGGCCACAGATGACCCATGACGTACTTCATGGCGAGTCTGGACAATCTATTCAGTTCGGCCCATTGAGCCAGACGATCGTCCACTGCCAGTGGACGCTCTGGATTCTGGAACTGCGACCAGAAAAGCCTTTCCACTTCACGATCTTCTTGATCTCGAAAGTATTCGGTCGCATCAGCAGCACTCGCTACCAAATCCAGATAGGTGTCTTTCGCACTCCACATCCAGTCCAACGGAGGAAACTTCGGATCGCAAAACTTCCTCCGCAGCATAAAGGGCTTTCCAGCCGCAATCTGTCCGGCCTGACGCAGCTCCTCCTTCACAGCTCTCATCGCAGAGCGAGCGTCCTTGGCATCAGCAATGGCCTTCTCTAAGTCCGTCTGTCTCGCCGGGTCTTCTTTCTCAAGAAACTTGCAATGGTCAGCAGCACTTTTTGATTTCATGGCCATCTCGGCCATCTCCTTCTTGCTTCGGCAGTGAGCAGCCTGTTCGGCTCTCAGCTCTTCAAGGGCCTTCTCGGCAGCCACATCACTTTTCCTGGCTTGTTCCTTAGCTCGGGCAAGTTCCGCCCAAAGACTCTCCACGGCGGCCACACCATCTGCGTCAAGCACACACAATGTAAGATACTGGCATAAAGCTCCTCTTATCAGATGCCGCCCGGGGAATTGCATACCTTGAGCCTCATCAAGCCGCTCGTTGACGAGTGCGATGTCGGCATCTACCACGTCAAGTTGCCGCTTTAGTTCGGCAAAATCATCAGTTCGGCTCGATTCCGGATGCTTCGCCACCTGTATACAAAGGCGACATTTTAGACCTGGGATTATGATCCTCTGCGCGCCGTCAATTTTGACAACGCACAAAGTCTCAAGGGCTACTATCTACACAGGGCGCATCTTGTTTATGCGCAACTGACAAAGAAGTACATTACCAAACGTACCTCAAAACCCGTCAGCAAACTTCTGACGGCCTCATGCAATCCGCTTTCCGCGGATGAAATCCTTCCAATCACCGTACCCATCAACGCACGGTGCTCCTCTGAGATAGAAGCTCGCCCCAGCAGAATCATCAGCTCCTCCGAACGTGCATTGGACGGTGTCGGACTCGTCCTATGACCTCCATCGAAGGCCGGATGCGGAGAACCTCGGGGGGACATATGGCTACCTTCCACCCCTGCCGGATTCGGAGAAACCCTCCGCGAAGACACCTCAGGGTCGCCCGCCTCGCCAGGCGGTACGACAGGGGGAGGCGTTCCACTCTCCATCATCTCCGGAAGAACATCCCCCGAAGACGAGCTCTGCTGAGAAGGGCTGAGGTCCGAGCTACAAAGTAAAATTTCGGTTAATATTCTCACATAAAAAACAAGGATTTCTCTCATCCCTCTAAAGGAAAATCTTTCTCTACTTACGGCTCGCTGGAGGGCTGATCCCTTTGAGGGTGTAGTTCGGCCAAGGATCTCCCCGGCGTCGGACCCTCTGACGAGGACTTTCCCCCCCCCCCCCCCCCGCTTTGAGGCCATGGTCTTTGGGTCGTCACAGGCAGCCCTCTTCTTCCCCTTAGGAGAGGAATTGTCGGTTCCTCCCTTCGGAGCAGCCTCCTTCGAGGAGGCCATAGTTTCCTTGTCCTCCCCCTCACTTCCCTCCAAAGGCACGATCTTCAACATCCTGACTAGCACGGGATCCGGCCTGGTCTCAGGAAGGGGAGCCGGACACCTGATCAGCTTTGCCTTCGCTATCCACTCCTGTTTAAAAGGACAACTCTTTTAGGGGCGAATTTATGACAATTTTACGGATGGCGAGTCCGGGCACAAGGTTACTTACTTGAGTATCCGGGCGATTGCAGCTTAAACCTGCGTCCTCGATCAAATCTGGACACATTGCTTGTGATCCGAAGAACATTTTATACATCTCCATGGGTGTTGCGCCCATAAAATGCTGGAGAGCTCGTGGTCCCTCCGGATTAAACTCCCACAGACGAAGGGAGCGACGTTTGCTGGGCAGTGTTCGGCGAATCAGCATGACCTGTGTCACCTTGACCAGGTTGAGGTCTCTTTCTAAGAGATCCCTAATGCGGCCCTGCAACAGGGGCACATCTTTGGATAACCCTTAATCTAATCCTTTGTTAACCCATGACGCTAGCCGTGGTGGGGGACCCGAGCGAAAGGCAGGTGGCGCCGCCCACTTGGTGCTCCTGGGAGCGGTGATATAGAACCACTCTCGTTGCCACAAGCCGAGATCCTCTTGGAAGGAGCCCTCGGGCCATGGAGCATCAGTATTCTTACTTATGACAGCGCCTCCGCACTCTGCATGCCGTCCCTTGATCATCTTCGGCTCCACTCCAAAAGTCTTGAGCCATAATCCAAAGTGAGGAGTAACACGGAGGAACGCTTCGCACACAACGATGAATAAGGAAATGTGGAGGATGGACTCCGGAGCTAAGTCATGAAATTCCATCCCATAATAGAACATCAGCCCCCTCACGAAGGGATCCATCAGGAAGCCTAACCCCCGAAGGAAGTGAGACATGAACACTACGCTCTCACCGGGCTGGGGACTGGGAATAACCTGCCTTTGAGCAGGCAACCTATGCGAAATTTCGGCGTCAAGAGCTTAGCCTCTCTCAACTTTAGCACGTCCTCCTCCGTGACGGAGGAGGGCATCCATCAGCCTTGAAGGTCGGAACCGGACATTGTCGAAGGTCCGAAGCGCCTGGAATCTGGAGCCTAGGTTGTTGGAATTCGAGGCGACGGGCGAAATTGTTTTGAGATTGGAGAAAAGGAGTAAGGCCCTGGTCTCTTTATAAGAGGTTGAATACCAGGAGCCCTCCCCGTAACCGTTTGGGACTCGCCTTTAATCGAGAAGACATGCTGACGGGCACGATTGGGTTACCCACGTCCGTATTGATGAGAATCCCGTAAATAAAGGGGACACGATCTCTGCTTTGACAAGACATGCCAAGGAAACCGCCTCGCAAAACACGCTTAGGTGGAAAAGTGAAAATGATTCGAATAAAGGCTTGGCCGTAGTGTGATGTCACGCTGCGGAATACATCAGCGGATTAGATTTGTGTTAATATTATTCTCTCTATGGCAATACGTGGAAACTTATTTTGCAGAGCCGGACACTACTCTTGGTGTTTACAAACTTTTATGAAGAATTTGGAGGAGGAACCCACCTTGCAATGCCGAAGACAATCTACGCGCCCGACTCGTCGTCATTGAAGCCTGGTTCAGGGGCTACTGAGGGAGTCCTGGATTAGGGGGTGTTCGGGTAGCCGGACTATACCTTCAGCCGGACTCTAGGACTATGAAGATACAAGATTGAAGACTTCATCCCGTGTCCGGATGGGACTTTCCTTGGTGTGGAAGGCAAGCTTGGCGATGCGGATATTCAAGATCTCCTACCATTGTAACCGACTTTGTGTAACCCTAACCCTCTCCGGTTTCTATATAAACCAGAGGGTTTTAGTCCGTAGGAAAACATCATCATACAACAATCATACCATAGGCTAGCTTCTAGGGTTTAGCCTCCTTGATCTCGTGGTAGATCTACTCTTGTACTACCCATATCATTAATATTAATCAAGCAGGACGTAGGGTTTTACCACCATCAAGAGGGCCCGAACCTGGGTAAAACATCGTGTTCCTTGCCTCCTGTTACCATCCGGCCTAGACGCACAGTTCGGGACCCCCTACCCGAGATCCACCGGTTTTGACACTAACAGACCCCTTGCATAGTTCATAGACAAGTGAAAGTGGATACTCTAAAACTCGCAAGATAAGCGTGAGTGCTATGGATGGCCTTCTCATAGGGAGACGGGAGCGGATCCATAGTGGTGTATTGATATGGTGAATATGTGGACTCGTGTGCGCCACCTCAAAAGAGTTTCTTGCAGTCGTAGTTCAGGTTAGCCACTGAGTCAAAGCTGGCTTGCTGCAGTTAAAATCCACCCCCCCCCCCTTGTTGATACCGATGCATACGTAGTTAGTTCTGATGTAAGTCTTGCTGGGTACATTTGTACTCACGTTTGCTTAATTTATGTTTTGCAGAGAGACTTTAGTCTCACTAGTAGTTTCGCGTGGACCTCGACGTTTAGCTTGATACCTCAGCTACGATCTTGTGCCCTCAGCAGGATCTGGTAGATAGTCAGGCTTCTTAGCCTTTTTCATTTGTAGATGTCTATACTCAGACATGTTAAGCTTCTGCATGTGCTTGATTTGTATGCTATGATTGTTGGGTCATGAGACCCATGTTTGTAATATCTCGCTCCTCGGAGCCTAATGAATAAATACTTGAGTCGTAGAGTTATGTTGTGATGCCATGTTGTATTTACACATATCGAGCATATTGTGTGTATGATTGAAATGCTTGGTATGTGTGGGATCCGACAATCTAGTTGTTTATCCTCGGCAGCCTCTCTTATGGGGAAATGTAGTCTAGTGCTTCCATGAGCCATAGTAGTCCGCTACAGCCCGGTTTACCGGAGTCCTGCTAGCCCAGCAGTACTGCTCAGGACACTTGACTGGCCGGCATGTGTTTCACTTCGTTCCTGTGTCTGTCCCTTCGGGGAAATGTCACGTGGTGACATCCGGAGTCCTGCCTAGCCTGCTACAGCCCGGGTCCTCCCGGAGTCCTGTTAGCCCAGTGCTACAGCCCGGATTCACGCGCTGCTGACCGACATGCTCGATGTGATTCATGTATGCATGTCCCCATAGGTTGGTGCCGCTTTGGGTTCATGGCTAGCCATGTCGGCCCGGGTTCTCTGTCATATGGATGCTAGCGACACTATCATATACGTGAGCCAAAAGGCGCAAACGGTCCCGGGCCATGGTAAGGCAACACCCGTGGGAATACCGTGCGTGAGGCCGCAAAGTGATATGAGGTGTTACCAGCTAGATCGATGTGACTTGGAATCGGGGTGCTGACATGGATTAGGGGGTCTCCGGACAGCCAGACTATATCCTTTGGCCAGACTGTTGGGCTATGAAGATGCAAGATTGAAGACTTCGTCTCTTGTCCGGTTGGGACTCTCCTTGGTGTGGAAGGCAAGCTAGGCAATACAGATATGTATATCTCCTCCTTTGTAACCGACCTTGTGTAACCCCAGCCTCCTCCGGTGTCTATATAAACCGGAGGGTTTTAGTCCGTAGGACAACATACAATCATACCATAGGCTAGCTTCTAGGGTTTAGCCTCTCCGATCTCGTGGTAGATCAACTCTTGTACTACTTATATTGTCAAGAATAATCAAGCAGGACATAGGGTTTTACCTCCATCAAGAGGGCCCGGACCTGGTCAAAACATCGTGTCCCTGCCTCCTGTTACCATCCGCCTTAGACGCACAGTTCGGGACCCCCTACCCGAGATCCGCTGGTTTTGACACCGATAGCGACGGACCTGGAGAAGGCCCGGGTGGCTGCCAAGGAGGCCCGCTCCAAAATTAGAGCGACGAAGGAGGAGCTAAATCAAGCTGCAGATATCATGTTTGGGAAGCCCTTCTTGTTGCGGACTAAGTTCGGAGATCCGAAGTATGCTCCTCTGGACCGGCTATGGAGTTCTACGGACGCGTACATGGATTTGGCTGCAAGTGCTGCTGATGCAGCCGAGTACTTCAAGGATCAGAAAGGTCCCGAAGTGGAAAAGCTGTTCTGGTCATAGTTTCACGCTCCAGTCCGTCCGCTGCTGTTGAATGAGCGATTGACCAGTTGGGACAAGCTCCTTAGGTTGTCCGGACTTGCCATGAGGTCCGTTGTGGATCACCTCTGGCCGGGAGGGCCAAGGCCGAGTAGCTACTTTAGCTTAGTGCAACCATTCCTCGAAGCTATGCCATGCATCGATGCTGTAAAGAGATCAGCATGCATAGAAGGTGCGCGGATGGCCCTTGCCCGTGTCAAAACATACTGGGCAGAGATGGAGGCCACCACTGTTGCGGCACAGGGTTCGGCCATAGGCCGAGTGGCTGCCGAGCACTACTTTGAAGAAGTCCTTGAAGAAGCTCGTTCGATAGAGGCTTAGTGCTCGAAGAATATTATTTTCCAGTGACATGTAGTCCCATTGTACAAACAATGTTTTATTGAATTTATCAAGGCTGTATTTATACTTTTACCCGAAAGTGCTATGCTGCCTCCTGTGCGGCCGTTTATGTATATATGTATATAACCTGAAAGATGGCAGTCGTCGGCTTCAGCCCCCATGCATATAATGCGGGGGTGTTTGCAGAAGACGCATGTTCACACTTGATCAAAATTCTTGGTCCATTAAGGAGGTGATAGCACAACGAAGTAGGCAACCGGACTATAATGCTTTAACACTTTCACTTAGCCAGAGGAGTTTGACTGTGGGGCTACTATATAGCCCCTGGTGGCTCTGCGCTCATCCGGATTCGGGGCGCGTACATGCCTGGCCGGGAAACGGCCCTTTGTTAAGGTGGAGGAATCCCGAAGATTCCGCTAGGTCATCGAGTGGTTGACCAATCTCACGCTATATCATGATAGTTAGTTTTCGGCTTTCTCTACTGAGGTGCTCGTCCGAATGAACCAGGGCACAATCACAGTAGTTATCCTGGTGCCGCTTTAGCCGATAGAGCGGAACGTAAAGTAGCAAAACACAGGAGCCGAGCAAACTCAACATTTGACCAAAGAAATGATTCGGAGCTGATGCATATAAGGCCAAACTCGCGACACCGAACACTCCCTAGGGTATTCTGTCTTTATGTTGTAAACCGGGTCGAAACAGTGCCCTTTGTAATAAGCCCCTGTTGTCCAGGTACGTGCAGTATTCTGACGTGGCCACATGCCAATACGTCAGCATCCTTCTCAATTGTACTGAGAATCCGAGGGATGTGTATCAACAAGAGACAGTAAAAAAGGTTTACGCAGGGTCTTAATCTAAAAAGAATCCTTGGAACGGGTCCCTACTGCACGTCTGCGCCTGTGTCTCCGTTGTGCCGTATTCTGGACGGGTGTAGCACGATGGTCATCTGAAAAAGAAAGGAACTTAATTGAAAAGTTGTCGTGCAAAAGGTAGGTTATACTAAACAAACCATGTACAGTTCAAAATGAGTAAATTTGAGCCTAATTGTCACTTGTTTGTGCGCGTTGATCCCCTTGTATTGTAATAGGGGTATAGCCATCAAACCTGTATCAATTACATATAGCTGCGCTGGACTCGTCCAACCACGTCCGTGGTCTTAACGACCTGTCAGATGCTTTAGTTGGTGAGCCGTTTAGTGTGCGGCTGCCAAGGTAGCCGCACGGTCTTCCGCGCGCAAGGAGCACTCAATATTTCCATTTACTGTAATGATGCCACGTGGACCGGGCATCTTAAGCATGAGAGAAGCGTAATGCGGTATTGCGTTAAAGCGAGCGAAAGCTTCGTGTCCGAGTAGTGCTTGATAGCCACTTTGGAACGGAGTGATGTGGAACGTTAAATTTTCGCTGCGGAAGTTATCGGGAAAGCTGAATATAACCTCTAGTAGCAGGGAGCCCGTGCAATGGGCCTCTGGGCCTGGCGTTACTCCTTTAAAGGTAGTATTGCTGCGGCTAATTTTTTTTGGGTCTATCCCCATTTTGCAGACTGTGTCCTGATATATCAGGTTTAAACTGCTCCGCCGTCCATTAGGACTCGTGTGAAGTGGTATCTGTCAATTATTGGGTCTAATACCAAGGCAGCCCATCCTGCACGTCGGATACTTGCCGAGTAATCCCGATGGTCAAAGGTGATTGGTTGGGACGACCAGTGGCAGAACACCGCGGTGATAGGCTCTGGGGTATGTGTCACTAGGAGTTCCGCTTTGTTTCTCCCCTTTGTTACATGTAACACGTTTACTGTTTTGACTTCTGGTGGGAATTTCTTCTGTTCCCCAGTGCTTTTCTTGCGAGGCTCGTCCTCGTCTTCGCTTGGTGTATCCTGCCCCATATGTTCGGCGTTGAGCTTGCCGGACTGCTTGAAAACCCAACATTCTCTATGGGTATGATTTGCAGGCTTATCGGGGGTGCTGTGGATCTGATATATTTTATCCAGAATCTTGTTTAGGCTGGACAGTTCGTCTCTGTTGCCTTTGGAGGGCAGCTTTTGTTTTCCTAGCCGAGAGCTTCTAAATCCAGCGTTTACCGCCGTGCTCTTTGGGCTGTCTTCTTTATTCCGGCGCTTGTTTTTGCTGCATCGTGGTTTCCCGTTTTCGTCCCTGACTTCGAATGTACTTGGGTCGCTGGTGCTACATCGGGCTAACCAGCTATCCTCGCTCGCGCAAAAGTAGGTCATGAGGCTTGTCAATGCTGCCATTGTTCTCGGCTTTTCTTGGCCGAGGTGTCTGGCAAGCCATTCGCCTCGAACGCTGTGCTTAAAACCTGCTAAGGCTTCGGCGTTCGGGCAGTCGACTATTTGGTTATTTTTAGTGAGGAACCTATTCCAAAGCTTTCTGGCTGACTCTCCAGGCTGTTTAGTTATATGACTCAAATCGTCTGCATCCGGTGGTCGGACATAGGTCCCTTGAAAATTTGCCCGAAAAGCGTCTTCGAGCTCTTCCCAGCTTCCAATGGAGTTTTCGGGGAGGCTTTTAAGCCAGTGCCGAGCTGGCCCTTTGAGCTTGAGGGGTAAGTACTTGATGGCGTGGAGATCGTCTCCTCGAGCCATATGGATATGGAGGATGTAGTCCTCAATCCAGACCATAGGGTCTGTCGTTCCGTCGTATGCCTCTATGTTTACGGGTTTGAATCCCTCTGGAAATTCGTGGTCCAGCACCTCATCGGTGAAACATAGGGGGTGTGCGGCACCCCTGTATTTGGGTGTACCGTTGTGTTGGGATGTTTGTTGTGTTGCATTGCATGCTGGAGCGCGCTTGCATGGCCCGTAGATGGATCTGGTTGTCCCGTCCTTTTGATGCGAGCCCTCACGCGGATCGCGTACTGGCTTATGTGCGGCGTCGTTTGCCGCTCTATGTTGGCCACGAGGTCGTCTATCCGACCGGATGGCCGTTTTTTTTTTATTGCGGGGGATCTAAGGCCTCCTCATCGAATTCAGGTAGCAACTTTCGCTTCGGGTAGCTCTTGGTGTGGCGATTACCGCCGTACTTCGCTTCAGTGTTGAGTACTTCACTCCATCTGATTCTAAGTGTGCCTTGTGCAGCCCTGAGCCTTTGCTTCTGCTTTTTCAGACTCCTCGTAGGGGCAACAAGCCTTTTATGGGTATTCTGTTGCTCCGGGTGCCTGTCTGGTGTGATGTTATCCGAACTGTTATCTTCAACGGAGTCGGGTTGTTCGGTTTGATTCTCCGTGTTGCCGTGGTCAGACGATGGTTCAATGCCGTGTTTGTTGTCCGCTGGCTCGCCTTGCTCTATCGCTGGGTTTAGATGATTGCTGCTTCTGCCGAGGCGGGATTTGGAGCGGCGCTTACGCCACCGCTTTGACTGCTTCTTGAGGGAACAACCCTTCGCTGTGTCCTTCCGTTCTTCGTCGTCGCTTTCTTTGGGTGTGTCCACCATGTATACATCATATGATGAAGTGGGCATCCAGTGCCCTGTGGGCAGTGGTTCCTGTTCGTCTCCTGCATCATCGTCCATACCGTCGATGCCTTCGGAGTCGAAGTCGAGCATGTCGGTCAAATCGTCGACAGTGGCTACTAAGTGGGTGGTGGGTGGGTGGCGAATTTCTTCGTCATCCGCATCCCAATTCTGCCGGACATGGTTCGGCCAGGGCTCTCCTGACAGAGAGAGAGACCTTAATGAGTTCAGTATGTCGCCGAAGGGCGAGTGCTGAAAGATATCCGCGGAGGTGAACTCCATGATCGGCACCCAGTTGGATTCGATAGGCACGGGCACAGGCGGTTCGGAGTCCGTGGCCGGGGAAGAATCCGGCAGTTTGGCGTCACGGCTCTCGTGAAGAGTAAGGTCGATACTCGGCTCGATCGCCGATGAGAGTGCGGCCTTTGCGGCGGGGTCTATCCACCTGTCACTGGATGGCGCAATTGGCTCTGATTTGAGGGTCGGAGCGGTCGCCGGTGCGATCTACCGAACACTGTCCGATGGTAGAGCTATGTCGTGCTCATCGTGACCGTGCGGCGCACTCGGCAAGGGCTCGAATCCGTCGAAGATCAAGTCTCCGTGGATGTCGGCTGTGTAGTTTCCAAATCTAACCTGATAGCCAGGGGCGTAGCTCTCGATCTGCTCTAGATGGCCAAGCGAGTTGGCCCGCAGTGCGGAGATGCCGAATACAAAGATCTGTCCGGGGAGAAAAGTCTCACCCTGGACTACATCGCTATCGATGATCGAAGGAGCCATCAAACCTAATGATGATGACATAGAGGAACTCTCAATGAAAGCACCAATGCCGGTGTCAAAACCGGCGGATCTCGGGTAGGGGGTCCCGAACTGTGCGTCTAAGGCGGATGGTAACAGGAGGCAGGGGACATGATGTTTTAACCAGGTTCGGACCCTCTTGATGGAGGTAAAACCCTACGTCCTGCTTGATTCTTCTTGATAATATGAGTAGTACAAGAGTAGATCTACCACGAGATCGGAGAGGCTAAACCCTAAGCTAGCCTATGGTATGATTGTATGTTGTCCTGCGGACTAAAACCCTCCGGTTTATATAGACACCGGAGGAGGCTAGGGTTACACAAGGTCGGTTACAAAGGACGAGATATGCATATCCGTATTGCCTAGCTTGCCTTCCACGCCAAGTAGAGTCCCATCCGGACATGGGACGAAGTCTTCAATCTCGTATCTTCATAGTCCAACAGTCCGGCCAAAGGATATAGTCCGGCTGTCCGGAGACCCCCTAATCCAGGACTCCCTCAGGCCCGAGCTGCGACATGATGACTGAGGGAGTCCTGGATTAGGGGGTGTTCGGGTAGCCAGACTATACCTTCAGCCGGACTCCAGGACTATGAAGATACAAGATTGAAGACTTCGTCCCGTGTCCGGATGGGACTTTCCTTGGCGTGGAAGGCAAGCTTGGCGATGCGGATATTCAAGATCTCCTACCATTGTAACCGACTCTGTGTAACCCTAACTCTATCCGGTGTCTATATAAACCGGAGGGTTCTAGTCCGTAGGACAACATCATCATACAACAATCATACCATAGGCTAGCTTCTAGGGTTTAGCCTCCTTGATCTCGTGGAAGATCTACTCTTGTACTACCCATATCATCAATATTAATCAAGCAGGACGTAGGGTTTTACCTCCATCGAGAGGGCCCGAACCTGGGTAAAACATCGTGTTCCCTGCCTCCTGTTACCATCCGGCCTAGACGCACAGTTCGGGACCCCCTACCCGAGATCCGCCGGTTTTGACACCGACATTGGTGCTTTCATTGAGAGTTCCTCTGTGTCGTCGCCTTTAGGCCCGATGGCTCCTCTGATCATCAACAACGATGCGGTCGAGGGTGAGACCTTTCTTCCCGGACAGATCTTCGTCTTAAGAGGCTTCGCTCTGCGGGCCAATTCGCCTGGCCACTTGGAGTAGATCGAAAGCTACGCCCCCGGCCATCAAGTCAGGTTTGGAAGCTTAAACTACACGGCTGACATCCGCGGAGACTTGATCTTCGACGGGTTAGAGCCACGGCCAAGCGTGCCGCACTATCTCGAGGGGCATGATCTAGCTCTGCCTCCGGACAGTGTCCTGGAGGCCGCACATGCATCGGTTCCGACCCCTAACTCGGAGCCTATTGCGCCAATCGAGGACGAGCGGTTGGACGTCACCTCGGGGGCTGCGATCTCAAAGACGATCGAGCCAAACGCTAGCCCCGCACTCTGCACGACCCGTGACTCCGAACCCCCCGCGCCCCTGCCAATCGAATCCGATTGGGCGCGGATAATGGAGTTCACCGCCGCAGACATCTTTCAGCACTCGCCTTTTGGCGACATCCTGAATCCTCTTAAGTCTCTTTCTTTATCAGGAGAGCCCTGGCCGGACTACGGTCAGCGAGGGTGGGATACGGACGATGAAGAAATTCAAAGCCCACCCACCACCCACTTGGTAGCCACTATCGACAATTTAAACGACGTGCTCAACTTCGACTCCGGAGACATCGACAGCATGGATGACGATACAGGAGATACCGACGAACCAACGCCCATAGGGCATTGGACAACCACCTCATCTCACGATGTGTACATGGTGGATACCCCTAAAGGAAGTGACAACGAGGTAAAAGGGGATAGAACGGGAGATCGACCCCCCGAAAAGCAATCAAAGCATCGGCGTAAACGCCAACCCAAGCCCCGCCTCGATAAAAACCCAGCCATAGAGCAGGACGAGCCGGTAGACGACGAGCAGGCCTTAGAGCAACCGTCCGAACAGGGCAACACGGATAGAGAAACCGAACATCCCTCCTCCGGCGAAAACGGCATTCCGGACGACCTCACGCCGGATAAACCTATGGTGCAGAAGAATCTCCACGAGAGGCTCGTTGCAACTGCACGCAGCCTAAAAAAGCAGAAGCGGAAGCTAAAAACTGCGGAAGATGCATTCCGGATTAGATGGAGTAAAGTAATCAATACCGCAGATAAATACGGTGACAGTCGCCGCACTAAAAGCTATCCGAAAAGAAAGCTACTGCCTGAATTCGATGAAGAGGCCCTAGAGCCCTCGCATTCAAAAAATGAGAAAGCCGCACGGTCGGATAGACGACCCCATAAAGCGGCAAGCGGCGCCGCACTTAAATCGGCATGCGACCCACTTAAGGATTCGCATCATGGCCCAGTCAAGACCATTTATGGGCCAAGAAAGCAAGCTCTCTAAGCAATGCTATGAAGCCATCATCAGAATCCGGCACACCCAAATACAGGGGCGCCGCACACCCCCTATGTTTCACCGATGAGGTCTTAGACTATGAATTTCTAGAGGGATTCAAACCCGTAAACATAGAGGCATATGATGGAACAACAGACCCTGGAGTTTGGATCGAGGATTATATCCTCCACATACATAAGGCTAGAGGAGATGATCTCCACGCCATAAAATATTTACCCCTTAAGCTTAAAGGGCCAGCCCGGCATTGGCTTAAAAGTCTTCCCTAAAACACAATTGGAAGCTGGGAAGAGCTCGAGGATGCTTTCCGAGCAAACTTTCAAGGGACCTATGTCCTCCCTCCGGATGCAGATGATCTTAGTCACATAACTCAACAACCCGGAGAATCAGCTCGGTAGTTCTGGAATAGATTCCTCAGTAAAAAGAATCAGATAGTCGACTGTCCGGACGCCGAAGCCTTGGCAGCTTTCAGGCATAACGTCCGAGACGTATGGCTCGCCAGACACCTCGGCCAAGAAAAGCCAAGAACAATGGCCACACTAACAAACCTCATGACCCGCTTTTGTGTAGGGGAGGACAGCTGGTTGGCAAGGTGCAGCCCCAGCGACCCAAGTACATCCAAAACTAGGGATGGAAACGGAAAACCGTGACGCAACAAGGACCGTCGCCGGACTAAGGACAAAAGTCTGAAGAGCACGACAGTCAACGCGGGATTCAAAGGCTCACGACAAAATCAGGCAAAATCGCCCCCCCCCCCAGGATAACAGGGACGATCCATCCAACCTAAATAAAATCCTGGACAGGATATGTCAGATACACAGTACTCCCAGGAAGCCTGCTAACCATACCCACAGAGACTGTTGGGTTTTCAAACAATCCGGCAGACTCAATGCCGAACACAAGGGGCTCGACACACCAAGCGAAGACGAGAACGAACCCCGAAAGCAGAGCACCAGGAAACAAAATAACTTCCCACAAGAAGTAAAAACAGTGAACTTACTTCACATAACAAAACGTGCGGCGCCCGTAAAGGTACGCACCACAGGGCCCATCCCCAAAGGGTCCTGCCACTGGTTGTCAAAACCGATCATCTTCGATCAGCTAGATTATTCTAGAAATATCAAGAATGCAGGCTGGACTGCCTTGATACTCGATCCAATAATTGGCGGACTCCAGTTTTCAAATGTCCTTATGGACGGCGGCAGTGGACTAAACCTGATATATCAGGATACAATCCAGCACATGGGGATAAACCCAGCAAGAATCCGCCGCAGCAAAACCTCCTTTCAAGGGGTAATACCTAGTCCGGACACCCATTGTATGGGTTTTCTCTGGCTCGAAGTCATATTCGGCTCTGCCGATAACTTCCGCCGCGAAAAGCTAACCTTCCATATCTTCCCATTCTCAAGTCGCTACCAAGCACTACTGGGACGCAAAGCTTTCGCTCGCTTTAACGCAATACCGCATTATGCATCTCTCATGCTTAAGATGCCCGGTCCACGAGGCATCATCTCTTTGAAGGGGAAGCGCTAAAGTGTGCCTCCCCAAGTGGAGGACTGTGCGGCCGCTTTGACAGCCCCACAGTAAAATGGCCTCACCGGCCAAAAAACTTCGAAATAGGTCATTAAAGACCACGAACGCGGATAGACGAGTTCGGTACATAATCATAATTGATGCAGGCTTAGTGGTCATATACCCCCGCACTAGGGGCTCCATGCATATACAATAAGAGACAATAAAGCTCAATTTTATATATTTTACTTTACACTTTGTTTATTTTAAACTTTTGTTCAGCACGACCTGTTTTCAACTCAGTTCCTCTCTTTTACAGATGAACATCGTGCGGCGCCCGTCCAGGATACGGCACAACGGAGACACAGGCGCAGATGTGCAGTAGGGACCCGTCCTAAAGGATTCTTTTTAGATTAAGACCCTGCGTAAACCTTTTTTACTGTCTCTCGTTGCTACACATCCCCTGGTTTTTTCTGATATAACCAAGGAGGAGGCTGGCGTCTTGGCATGTGGCCACGTCAGAATTTTTGCACGTACCTGGAAACTAGGGGCTTTTTTAATAAAGAGTGTTGTTTCGCCCGCACTCATAAAGACCGAATACCTTAGGGAGTGTTCAGCGTTGCGAGTTTTGGCATTATATGCATCAGCTCCGAATCATGTCTTTGGTCAAATGTTGGGTTTCCCGGCTCCTGAGTTCGGCTACCTTACGTTCCGCTCTATCGGCTAAGGTAGCACCAGGAGAACTACTGCGATTGTGCCCCGGTTCGGCCGGGCGAGCACCTCAGTAGAGAAAGCCGAAAACTGACTATCATGATGTAGCGTGAGACTGGTCAGCCACTCGATGACCTATCGGAATCTATCGGATTCCTCCGCTTTAACGAAGGGCCGCTTCCCGGTCAGGCACATACGCGCCCCGAACTCGGATGAGCGCAGTCGCCACCAAGGAGCTACCTAAATAGTCTCACTGTCAAGCTCTTATGGCTAAGTGAAAGTGTTAAAGCATTATAGTCCAGTTGCCGGGCCCGCTGCGCTATCACCTCCTTTGTAGGACCAAGACGTTGGGTTAAGTGTGAAAATGCGTCTTCTACGAGCACACCCGCACTATGTGCGTGGGGGCTGAAGCCAATGACTGCCATCTTTCAGATTTTATATACATATTAAAACGGCCGCACAGGAGGTGTTCCCAATACTTGAAGGCACAAGTATAAAAAGGCCACTACATTTTATCAAAATATTACTTTATAATTACATATGCTATCATAACATAGCATCTTTCGAGCACTGCGTCTCTATTACACGAGCGCCTTCAAGGACTTCCTGAAAATAGTGCACGGAGGGTACTCGGCTTTTGTCCGAATCTCGGGACGCAACAACGGTGGTCTCCATCTCTGCCTAGTATGTCTTAACACGGGCAAGAGCCATCCTTGCACCCTCTATGCATGCTGACCTCTTCATTGCATTTATACGTGGCACCGCGTCAAGGAATTGCTGCACCAAGCTGAAATAACTCTTCGGCTCCGATCTCCCCGGCCACAGATGACCCATGACATACTTCATGGAGAGTCCGGACAACCTATTCAGTTTGGCCCATTGAGCCAAACGATCGTCCACTGCTAGTGGACGCTCTGGATTGTGAAACTGCGACCAGAAAAGCTTTTCCACTTTGCGATCTTTCTGATCTCGAAAGTGTTCGGTCGCATCAGCAGCACTCGCTGCCAAATCCAGATAGGTATCCTCCACACTCCACATCCGGTCCAATGGAGCAAACTTCGGATCGCAAAATTTCCTTCGCAGCACGAAGGGCTTTCCAGCCGCAATCTGTTCGACCTGACGCAGCTCCTCCTTCGCAGCTCTCATCGCAGAGCGCGCGTCATTGGCATTGGCAACGGCCTTCTCTAAGACCGTTTGTTTCGCCTGGTCTTCTTTCTCAAGAAGTCTGCAACGGTCTGCAGCGCTTTTTAACTTTTCGGCCATCTCGGCCATCTCTTCCTTGCTTCGGCAATGAGCAGCCTGTTCGGCTCTCAGCTCTTCAAGGGCTTTCTTGGTGGCCGCATCACTTTCGCTGGCTTGTTCTTTAGCTCGGGCAAGTTCTGCCCTAAGACTCTCCACGGCGGCCGCGCCATCTGCGTCAAGCACACACATCGTAAGACACAGGCATAAAACTGTTCTTACCCGATGTCGCCCGAGGAATTACATACCTTGAGCCTCATCAAGCCGCTTATTGACAAGCGTGATGTCGGCATCTGCCACGTCCAGTTGCCGCTTTAGTTCGGCAAAATCATCAGTTCGGCTCGATTCCGGACACCCTGCCGCCTACAATCAAAGGCGACATCTTAGACCTGGGATTATGATCCTCCGCATGCCGTCATTTCTTGACGACGCGCAGAGTCTCAGGGGCTACTATCTACACAGGGCGCATCTTATTCATGCGCAACTGACAAAAGTATACATTATCTAATGTACCTCGAAACCCGTCAGTAAACATTTGACGGCCTCATGCAATCCGCTCTCTGCGGATGAAATCCTTTCAATCACCGTGCCCATCAATGCGCGGTGCTCCTCTGAGATAGAAGCTCGCCCCAGCAGAATCTTTAGCTCCTCCGGCCGAGCACCAGACGGTGCCGGGCTCGTCACATGACCTCTTTCGAAGGCCGGACGAGGAGAACCTCGGGGGGTCGCATATCTACCTTCCGCCCCTGCCGGATTCGGAGAAACCCTCCGCGACAACACCTCAGGGCCGCCCGCCTCGCTAGGCGGCACGGCAAGGGGAGGCGTCCCGCTCTCCATCATCTCCGGAAGGAGATCCCCCGAAGACGAGCTCTGCTGAGAAGGGCTGAGGTCCGAGCTACAAGGTAAAGGTTTGGTTAATCTTCTCAGATATGAATCAAGGATTTCCCTCATCCCTCAAAAGGAAAATCTTTCTCCACTTACGGCTCGCTGGAGGGCTGATCCCCTTGAGGGCTTAGTCCGGCCGAGGAACTCCCCGGCGTCGGACCCTCTGACGAGGATTTTCTCCCCCGCTTCGAGGCCATGGTTTCCAGGTCGTCAGAGGCGGCTCTCTTCTTCCCCTTAGGAGAGGAATTGTCGGTTCCTCCCTTCGGAGCAGCCTCCTTCGAGGAGGCCATAGCTTCCTTGTCCTCCCCCTCCAAAGGCATTATCTCCAGCATCCTGACCAGCACGGGATCCGGCCTGGTTTCAGGAAGGGGAGCCGGACACCTGATCAGCTTTGCCTTCGCTATCCACTCCTATTTAAAAGGACAGCTCTTTTAGGGGCAAGTTTATGACAATTATACGGATAGAAGGTCCGGGCACAAGGTTGCTTACTTGAGTATCCGGGCGATTGCAGCTTAGGCCTGCGTCCTCGGTTAAATCCGGACACATCTCTTGTGATCCAAAGAACAGTTTATA
This sequence comes from Triticum urartu, assembly GCF_003073215.2. Classification (NCBI taxonomy): domain Eukaryota; kingdom Viridiplantae; phylum Streptophyta; class Magnoliopsida; order Poales; family Poaceae; genus Triticum; species Triticum urartu. The sequence goes on along the minus strand of NC_053022.1, from coordinate 483,270,190 downwards.
CATCTCCGCAGGCGTTGCGCCCATGAAATTCTGGAGAGCTCGCAGTCCCTCTGGATTAAACTCCCACAGGCGAAGGGGGCGACGTTCACCGGGCAATATTCGGCGAATCAGCATGACCTGTGTCACCTTGACCAGGCTGAGGTCTCCTTCCAAGAGATCTTTAATGCGGCCCTGTAACAAGGGCACGTCTTTGGGCAAACCCCAACCTAACCCTCTGTTGACCCATGACGCTAGCCCTGGTGGGGGACCCGAGCGAAAGGCAGGAGGCGCCACCCACTTGGTGCTCCGGGGAGCGGTGATGTAAAACCACTCTCGTTGCCACAAGCCTAGCTCCTCTTGAAAAGAGCCCTCGGGCCATGGAGCACCAGCATTTTTGCTTATAACAGCGCCTCCGCACTCTGCATGCCATCCCTTGATCATCTTCGGCTCCACTTTGAAGGTCTTGAGCCATAATCCGAAGTGAGGGGTAACACGGAGGAACGCTTCACACACGACAATAAACGAGGAGATATGGAGGATGGACTCCGGAGCTAAGTCATGGAATTCCAGCCCGTAATAAAACAGCAGTCCCCTCACAAAGGGATCCATTAGGAAGCCCAACCCCCGAAGGAAGTGAGACATGAACACCACGCTCTCACCGGGCTGAGGACTGGGGATGACCTGCCCTTGAGCAGGCAACCTATGCCAAATTTTGTCGGTCAGGAACTTAGCCTCCCGCAACTTTAGTACGTCCTCCTCCGTGACGGAGGAGGGCGTCCATCGGCCTTGAAGGTCAGAACCGGACATTGTCGAAGGTCCGAAGTGCCTAGAATCTGGAGCCTAGGGTGTCGGAACTCGAGGCGACGAGCGAACTCGCCTGAGATTTAAAAAAGGAGTAAGGCCTTGGTCTCTTTATAAGAGGTTGAATACCAAGATCCCTCCCCGTAACCGCTCGGGACTCGTCTTTAATCGAGGAAACATGCTAACCGGCACGGTTGGGTTACCCACGTCCGTATTGATGAGAATCTCGTAAATAAAGGGGACACGATCTCTGCTTTGACAAGACATGCCAAGGAAACCGCCTCGCACAACGTGCTGAGGTGGAAAAGTAAAAACGATTCGAATAAAGGCTTGGCCGTAGTGTGATGTCACGCTGCGGAATACATCAGCGGATTAGATTTGTGTTAATATTATTCTCTCTATGGCAATACGTGGAAACTTATTTTGCAGAGCCGGACACTACTCTTGGTGTTTAAAAATCTTCTTGAAGAACTTGGAGGAGGAACCCGCCTTGCAATGCCGAAGACAATTTGCGCACCGGACTTGTCATCATTGAAGCCTGGTTCAGGGGCTACTGAGGGAGTCCTGGATTAGGGGGTGTTCGGGTAGCCGGACTATACCTTCAGCCGGACTCCAGGACTATGAAGATACAAGATTGAAGACTTCGTCCCGTGTCCGGATGGGACTTTCCTTGGCGTGGAAGGCAAGCTTGGTGATGCGGATATTCAAGATCTCCTACCATTGTAACCGACTCTGTGTAACCCTAACCCTATCCGGTGTCTATATAAACCGGAGGGTTCTAGTCCGTAGGACAACATCATCATACAACAATCATACCATAGGCTAGCTTCTAGGGTTTAGCCTCCTTGATCTCGTGCTAGATCTACTCTTGTACTACCCATATCATCAATATTAATCAAGTAGGACGTAGGGTTTTACCTCCATCGAGAGGGCCCGAACCTGGGAAAAACATCGTGTTCCCTGCCTCCTCTTACCATCCGGCCTAGACGCACAGTTCGGGACCCCCTACCCGAGATCCGCAGGTTTTGACACCGACAATGACCGCCAAGACCGGCATGGATTTCAGCCAAGAGCTGCCGCTCCTCTTCTTTGGAGATACACCTTTGAAGGACTATGGTAGTACTTTTCTTGTAGAGTTCTCCTTCATGAACCTTTTCGGCTTTCGAGCATCGGAGGATGCATCGGGCCTCATTCTGGTCCTCGGGGAGCTCTCTCACCTACTGAGGTAGGCCAGGAAGGGTTTGGTCCATGGGGCGATTACCGCCATGATTACATGAGCCCATGGCGTTGGTTCGGTGGCCGAGCCCCCGATGATATTGGGATTGTATTCGGAATCCGCATGTGTGATCGGATCTAGAATGATGTTGCTGCTCTCGTCCTGCCATACCACGTATGGCTTGAAGAGCCTTTCCACAAATGTGTTAGGTGGGACGGGATCATGCTTAGCCCCCATACAATCAAGGATGCCCGCTGCCTGATTGCTCTCTCGGGCCACGTGATGAAACTCAAGCCCCTCGAACCGAGCTAATATTTTAAGTACGGCGTTATGGTAAGCCGACATCTTTGGATCTTTGGCATCAAAATCTCCATTTTTGGGATGTTGCAAGGTTTGAATCCCCACGCACCTCGAGGCATTGTATGTGCATAGAGACAGCCATCCGAAGACCATGCAATAAGGCCTCCTATTCGGCTGCGTTATTAGAGTCTGTATATAGTATTTGGAGCACATAACAGACTGTATCTCCTGTGGGGGATGTTAGGACAACGCCGGCCCCAAGTCCAGCTAGCATTTTAGAGCCATCGAAGTGCATCACCCAATTGGAATACGTGTCATACTCTTTAGGGAGTTCGGCCTCTGTCCATTCAGCGATGAAGTCAGCCAACACATGAGACTTAATGGCTCGGCATGGTTTCTCCGTTATTTCAAATGGTAAGAGCTCAATGGCCCATTTGGCAATCCGGCCGGTGGCGTCTCAGTTGTTTATAATATCATTGAGTGGTACTTCTGAAGCCACCGTGATCGAGCACTCTTGAAAGTAGTGTCGTAGCTTGCGAGATGCCATAAAGACCGCATATGCTATCTTCTGATAATGTGGGTATCGAGATTTGCATGGTGTAAGGACCGTCGATACGTAGTATACTGGTTTTTGAAGTGGGAATTTATGCCCCTCTTCTTCTCATTCGACGACGAGCACCGCACTCACCACCTGGTGGGTTGCGAATATGTAAAGCAACATCGGTTCACCGACGTTTGGTGCGGCCAGGATTGGGTTGCTAGCTAGCAAAGTTTTTATTTCCTCCAGCCCAGCCGCTGCAGCGTCCGTCCATGCGAAGTGGTCAGTGCGTCGGAGCAGGCGATACAATGGCAATGCATTTTCTCCTAATCTGGAGATAAAACGGCTCAAAGCTGCCACGCACCCGGCTAGTTTTGGACCTGCTTGAGGTCAGTCGGTGTTGCCAATTGTGACAGGGCTCAGATTTTGGGTGGGTTTGCTTCAATTCCTCTATTGGAGACAATAAAGCCGAGCAGTTTGCCGGCGGGAACACCGAAAACGCACTTTTCCGGATTGAGCCTGATGTCATATGTTCGGAGGTTTTCGAATGTAAGGCGTAAGTCATCCACCAACGATCCACGTGCTTGGTTTTGGTGACTATGTCATCTACATATGCCTCCACAGTCTTGCCGATTTGATTTTCCAGGCACATTTGAATCATGCGTTGGTATGTGGCACCAGCGTTCTTGAGCCCAAAAGGCATAGTGTTGAAGCAGAAAGGCCCATACGGGGTGATAAATGCCGTTGCAGCCTGGTCGGATTCCTTCATCTTAATTTGATGGTGTCCGGAGTATGCGTCGAGGAAACACAGTGAATCGTGTCCCGCGGTTGCATCAATAATCTGGTCGATGCGAGGTACTGGGAAGGGGTCCTTAGGGCAGGCCTTATTAAGGTCTTTGAAATCGACACACAGGCGCCATGATTTATCCTTCTTCGGTACCATAACCAAGTTTGCTAGCCAGTCCGGATGTTTGATTTCTCTCATAAACCCGGCTTCGAGTAACTTGGCTAGCTCGTCCCCCATGGCCTGTCGTTTGGGTTCGGAAAATCACCACAGCGTTTGCTTTACTACCTTCAGTATATTGACTGTGTTCAGCCAGTCCGCGCGGGATTCCTGGCATATCAGAAGGGTGGAAGGTGAAGATGTCCCAATTTTCGCGCAGGAACGCACGTAATGCGGCGTCGACCATCGGATCCAGCTGTGCCCCGATGGAAGCTGTCTTCTTGGAGTCCGTCGGGTGAACTTGAAATTTGACTATTTCGTCTGCTGGTTTGAAGGAAGTTGACTTAGGTCTCTTATCGAGTATTACATCATCCCTATCCACTATGGAACATAAGGTGGTTAATTCTTTGGCTGCGAGGGCCTCCGGTAGTGCCTCAAGGGTCAAGGAGGCGGTTTTGTTTTCGGCGCGGAGTGCTATGTCCGGATCACTGGTAACAGTGATAACTCCGTTGGGCCTGGGCATTCTGAGCTTCATATACCCGTAATGTGGTATAGCTTGACAGCGTGTGAATGCGTCTTGCCCCAGCAGGGCATGATACCTGCTATTGAAAGGTGCCACATGGAAGAGTAACTCTTCGGACCTGTAGTTCTCCGGTGTGCCGAATACCATGTCGAGCTTGATTTTCCCTGAGCATCTTGCTTCCCGACTAGTATAATGCCTCGAAAAGTTGTATTACTCTACTCAATGCGACTCATGTCCATTTGCATTTTATTGAACATCTCCTTGTAGATGAGGTTCAGTCCGCTGCCATCGTCCATCAGCACTTTAGTGAGTCGAAAGCCGTCCACGATTGGGTTTAGGACCAAAGCGGCCGGTGCCTGGACTGAGCGGGATGTTGGTTCGTCATTGGTATTGAAGGTAATCGCCGTATCATTCCAAGGGTTTATTGCTGCTACTTGGCAGACTTTGGCAAGGTCGCGGAGCGCCCATTTGCGCCGATTATTTGATGAGAAGGTCTCGAAGACTGTGAATACTTCGGGATCTTCATCCTCCGAAGAGTACTTCTCTGGGGTAGTGTTGGTGAGGATACCTTCACCGCTCTTGGCCACTTGCCGAAGTATCCAACATGCCCGTAGGTTGTGGGTTGGTTCGGTATTCGGCATCATGTGTATTTGACATGGCCTATCAAGCCATCCCTCGAGCACAGTTCTATGCCCTGTAAAGGGCTTAATTTTCTTGTCCACGGGATGGTGATCAGGTGCCCCGCGAGGGTGCATCCTTTTTGCCCGTCCGGGAGGTGGCTTAAAGGCCTGTGGTTCCCAGTGGGCTATCTGAGTTTTCCAAGCACTTTCCGTTGCGTAGTACTTCTGCACTATGTGTGCCAAATCTACAAAGTGTAGTATGCGGTGGCGGTTGAGGGCATTAAGGATTCCCTCATCCGTACAGTTGTTGCGAAATACTGAGATCGCCTAGTCGTCGCAGCAATCTTTAATCTTGTTTTTAACAAGTAGGAATCTAGCCCAAAAGTGATGGACTATTTCCTGAGGTTGCTGACGTATATAAATTAGATGACATATGTCCGGGGGACCGGAATTGCTTGGGGAGTATTGCTTGTGGTGGGCGGGTGGGATTAAATCTGACCCGTGGCCCATTCTAGAATCCGGGTTTTGAAGAATTTCTGAGTTTAATGGCCCCGGATCCGGAGTGTCCTGCGAGTTTTTAGGCTCGAAGCCAGATTCTATGTTCGGAGGACGGATAGTTTCTCGAAGATGGGCGTCTGGCTCACAGAGATCGGAGATCCGAACATAGCTTGTTTTTAGCGTAGGAGGAGTGGTATCCTCACCTTGCTCTTCCACAACGGTCACCAGGTGGGTGACCGGCGGGGATATGATTTCTCTCTTGTCCGGTTTAAGCCCGATCAGATCATAATCTGTTGAGAGCCCCAGGGCGGCGATGTGATCTAGTAGTTCATTTAAAGATGAAACATCTGTTGGATCCATCTTATCGACGCTTTCGGGGTCGATGCGGAGGTGATTTTTGGCAATCTGGGGAGCTGCCTCACGCTCTATGGCCGGGCAGGCGCCCATGGTGAAATTGCCAATCTGGAGGATCTGCCCAGGAACTAGGGCTTTTCGAGAGGTAATTTTGTCATTGATGACGAGGCGAGCCATCGATCCTTCCGCGACAACACGGAGGAACTCTCAATGAAAGCACCAATGTCAGTGTCAAAACCGGCAGACCTCGGGTAGGGGGTCCCGAACAGTGTGTCTAAGGATCGAGGGTAACAAGAGGCAGGGGACACGATGTTTACCCAGGTTCGGGCCCTCTTGAAGGAGGTAAAACCCTACGTCCTGCTTGATTGACTTTGATGGGTATAGGGGTTACAAGAGTTGATCTACAGCGAGATCGTAATGGCTAAACCCTAGATGTTTAGCCTGTATGATTGTGACTCCCTCTACGGACTAAACCCTCTGGTTTATATAGGCACCGGAGGGGGGCTAGGGTTGTACAGAGTCGGTTTCTAGAGAAAGGAATATTCATATCCGCACGCCAAGCTCGCCTTCCATGCAAAGGAGAGTCCCATCCGGACATGGGGAAAGTCTTCTATCTTGTATCTTCGCGGCCCATTAGTCCGGTCCATGTTGCATAGCCCGGACGCCCGAGGACCCCGTAATCCAGGACTCCCTCACCCACTGCGGAGGCTCCTCCTCTGCCTCTGCAGCAGCCTGAGCGTTCCGGTAGGCAATGATGTCCGCAAGCATGATCTTATATCCACCCCTGGCAACAGAATCAAACAAAGTAGGAGCAGGAAATGGAATAATATCATGAGTTTCAATGCTAAAAACCAGGTTATAAGGAATAGGAATGTCAGGAGATTTATCATCAGTAAAATGGTGGTGATCCAAGGCAGCACGGTCTAGGTATACATTGGTCAGTGGATAATCATGAGGGCGTATCTCAACCTTGAAGTGAGCCGCCAAACGAGTAGCATCCCACCATGAACTTAACCCTTGGATTTATTAAGGTGGAGGCGACGAGCCACAATAGCTCGCAAGCTATAAGTGTTGTCGCCCTCTAATGCATGATGCAAAATAGCAAGGTCTGGTGAGCTGAGTGCACCCACCTTCTCCCTAGCAAGCAAGCATTTTGTAATGAAAAGAGCAAAGTAATGAACAGCAGGAAAATGCAAGCCAGCGGCAGTGATAGCTGACACCCCTCACTCATCTCCCACTGTCAAAGTGCGATAAAAGGCCTCAAACTCAGCCGGCCTAGGCTCGGCTAAGCTCCTATCAGAAGGGATCATGCACGTGTTACAAAATTCAGTGAGTGGTATCTGATGGTTTTCAGCATATAAATCAAAGCCCACTTCAGGAGGATTATTCCTAGGCAGGAAAGTAAAGCTCTGAACAAAGATGTTTGTGAGGATTTGGTGTTGTTCACACTCATCTACGATGAAGTCGGTAAGGCCGGCATTAGCAGCATATTGCATGAACTCTTGACGGATTCTAGCCTCTTCCAGGAACGGGGTGTGCGGCCATTCACACGGTCGTACTTCCGCCAACCTCCAAGGATGGAGATCACTATCAGGTAACTCCCCAATAACACCCTTGGAGTTCTTCTTAGAGCCAAACTTCCTAAAGATATTCATGGTTTTCCTATTAACAAAATTCTGAAATTTATTAGCCCACGAAATTTTCTCAACAAAACTTCACAAAAATGATACCAACTACTCATAGGGATACATAGAGGCCATAGCAAGCATTCAAACTACTTAGAACACTAAGAATTCAACATGCAAGCTCATCTACAGCAGCACCAAGAGTAGCTAATTATTCAAAATATAAAATACTAAAACAAAAACTAATTGGACAAATGGTGGAGTCACATACCAAGCAACAATCCCCCGAAACAGTTTCAGAAATGGAGCTCCAATCAAACAGATCAAAATTCATGGGCTTGAGAGCAAGAACATGGGAGAGAGAGCAAGGGAGATTTTTTCTGGAGGTAGGTGATGATGTGGTATGAAGAGATAAGTGAGGGGGCCCACGTGGGGACCACAACCCACCAGGGCGTGCCTGGGGGTTCTGGCGCGCCCTGGTGGGTTGTGCCCACCTGGTGCACCTCCCTCTGATGTTATTTGCACCAAAAATTCTTAAATATAAAAAAATCATATTAAATTGTCATGGCATTCTCAGAACTTTTATTTGTGGGTCATTTTTTATTGCATGGGTGAGGGAGTCCTGGATTAGGGGGTCCTCGGGCGTCCGGGCTATGTAACATGGGCCAGACTAATGGGCCGATACAAGATAGAAGACTTTCTCCCGTGTCCTGGTGGACTCTCCTTTGCGTGGATGGCAAGCTTGGCATTCGGATATGAAGATTCCTTTCTCTGTAAACCGACTTTGTATAACCCTAGTCCCCTCCGGTGTCTATATAAACCGGAGGGTTTAGTTCATAGAGGCAGTCATAATCATCCAGGCTAGACATCTAGGGTTTAGCCATTACGATCTCGTGGTAGATCAACTCTTGTAACCCCTATACTCATCAAAGTCAATCAAGCAGGTCGTAGGGTTTTACCTCGATCAAGAGGGCCTGAACCTGGGTAAACATCGTGTCCCTTGCCTCCTGTTACCCTCGATCCTTAGACACATAGTTCGGGACCCCCTACCTGAGATCTGCCAGTTTTGACACCGACATTGGTGCTTTCATTGAGAGTTCCACTGTGCCGTCGTCAAAAGGCTCGATGTCTCCATCGATCATCTACAACAATATAGCCGGGAAGTTGGTCACCTGGAGCAGATCGACAGCTATGCTCCTGGTCACCAGATCAGTTTTGGAAATCTTAAATATGTCACTGATATCCAAGGAGACTTGAGCTTCCAAGGGTTCGCGGCTCCAACCACCGCTCCGGCCTTAGATCCAGAGCGCGTCACCAAGTCCGAAGGCGGGAGTCTAGAGCCTGCCGGACTCTTTGCGGCTATAGAGCTCAGCACTGGAGAACCAGAGAGGATAGCGCCACCGACAGTCATCACAAAGCCGGACTCTTCTCCGGACACTAGCTCCGAACCCTCAAAGTCCGCTTCATGTAAGCCAGGCCAGGGAACTTCGGTCCCCGTCCAAACCTCGCTCTTAAACGAGGCTCTGGACTTAATGTGATCCATCACCATCACAGAGGAACCACTTCTGAACCGCGCCCAGCCCGGACTTGGTGCTGAAAATAGGGAATTTTACTTCCCACCCGCCACCCACTTCATAGCCACTGTCGAGGATCTAACCGACATGCTCGACTACGCCTCCGAAGACATCGACGGTATGGACGATGATGCCGGAGAAGAGCAGGCCCAAAACCCGCCGTTCACCAGACGCTGGACGGCCACTTCCTCATATGATGTGTACATGGTGGGCACACCTAAAGAAGGCGACGGCGATGATGAGAAGTGTCCAGTCGAGGACAAACCTCCTAAGATACCACCAAAGCGTCGACATCAGCGGCGCCGCTCTAAATCGCGTCGCGGAAAGGACAGCAATAACAGCACCCGAGATGATGGGACTCCAGAAAACACCGAAGACCAAGAAGACCCCATCGAACCAACATCCAAACAGGATGATCGGGACGACGGGCAAGTCGACCCTGACGAGCAAGCAGGGAACGAAGACTCGGAGGATAGCAACTATCTACCACTCTCCAAGGATGACATGAGCCTCGGCAACAAAGATTTTATCATGCTAGAAGAACCCCTCGAACAAGAGCGCTTTAAGCGCAGGCTAATAGCCATGGCAAGAAGCCTAAAGAAAAAGCAGCAGAAGCTTTAAGATGACCAAGATCTGCTCAACGACAGATGGACTAATGTCCTGGCAACCGAAGAATACGACCTCGAACGTCCAATAAAGAGTTACCCAAAGCGCAAACTGCTACCCCAATTCGACGATGAGGCGCTAGAGCCAATACCACCCACGCGCAACGCGGCTGACGGACCAGACCGACCACCACGTGGCCGGGACAGAATGGCAACTCAAGCCGAATACCAGCCCGCACCACCTCGCCGTAAAAGCAAAGAAACAGCAGCTCGGGGATACACTTATGACCTACGTCAGGACCTGGACAATAGAGTCGGCCTGACTAGGTCAATCTATGGATCAAGGGGGAGTGCTCTGGCGCGAGAGGACGGTTATCAATCCTGGCGCGACAAGCACAATCACGCTCGGGCCGAAAACCGCATACGGACGCCATCCGAACTGCGTCGTGACATGGCCTGATATAGAGGCGCCACACACCCCCTATGCTTCACCGATGAGGTAATGGAGCACCAGTTCCCAGAAGGGTTTAAACCTGTGAACATTGAATCATACAACGGCACAACAGATCCCGCAGTATGGATTGAAGATTTTCTTCTCCACATTCACATGGCCTACCGTGACGATCTACACGCCATCAAATACTGCTACGTCTTGAGCTTGCGTTGGTTTTCCCCGAAGAGGAAGGAATGATGCAGCAGAGTAGCGTAAGTATTTCCCTCAGTTTTTTAGAACCAAGGTATCAATCCAGTAGGAGCCCACACTCAAGTCCCTCGTACCTGCACAAAGCAATAGATACTCACAACCAACATGATTAGGGGTTGTTAAGCCCTTCACGGCCACTTACGAGAGTGAGATCTGATAGATAGAATATTTTTTGGTATTTTTGATATAAAGATGCAAAGTAAAAAGTAAAGGCAAAGTAAATAGCAAAGCAATATAGAAGTAATGGAGATTGATATGATGAGAATAGACCCGGGGGCCATAGGTTTCACTAGTGGCTTCTCTCAAGAGCATAAGTATTCTACGGTGGGTGAAAAAATTACTGTTGAGCAATTGATAGAATTGTGCATAATTATGAGAATATCTAGGCATGATCATGTATATAGGCATCACGTGTGTGACAAGTAGATCGAAATGATTCTGCATCTACTACTATTACTCCACTCATCGACCGGTATCCAGCATGCATCTAGAGTATTAAGTTAAAAACAGAGTAACGCCTTAAGCAAGATGACATGATGTAGAGAGATAAATTCATGCAATATGAAATAAACCCCATCTTGTTATCCTCGATGGCAATGATACAATACGTGCCTTGCTGCCCCTTCTGTCACTGGGTAAGGACACCGCAAGATCGAACCCAAAGCTAAGCACTTCTCCCATGGCAAGAACTACCAATCTAGTTGGCCAAACCAAACGGATAATTCGAAGAGACTTGCAAAGATAACCAATCATGCATAAAAGAATTCAGAGAAGATTCAAATATTATTCATAGATAGACTTGATCATAAACCCACAATTCATCGGTCTCAACAAACACACCGCAAAAGAAGATTACATCGAATAGATCTCCACAAGAGAGGGGGAGAACTTTCTATGAGATTCAAAGAGAGAGAAGAATCCATCTAGCTACTAACTATGGACCCGAAGGTCTGGGGTAAACTACTCACAGTTCATCGGAGGGACTAGGATGATGTAGAAGCCCTCCGTGATGACGACCCTCTTCCGGCGGAGCTCCGGAACAGGCCCCATGATGGGATCTCGTGGATACAGAAAGTTGCGGCGGTGGAATTAGGGTTTTGGCTCCCGTTCTGATCGTTTGGGGGTACGTGTGTATATATAGGAGGAAGGAGTACGTCGGTGGAGCACCAAGGGGCCCACAAGGCAGGGGGCACGCCCTAGGGGGGGTGCCCCCCACCCTCGTGACCACCTCTTTGATCCCTTGCAGTAGGGTCCAAGTCTCCTGGATCACGTTCGGCGAGAAAATCACGTTTCCGAAGATTTTATTCCGTTTGGACTCCGTTTGATATTATGTTTATCCGAAACACTGAAATAGGCAAAAAATAGCAATTCTGGGATGGGCCTCCGGTTAATAGGTTAGTCCCAAAAATAATATAAAAGTGGAAAATAAAGCCCAATATAGTCCAAAACAGTAGATAATATAGCATGGAGCAATAAAAAATTATAGATACATTGGAGACGTATCAGGCATCCCCAAGCTTAATTCCTGCTCGTCCTCGAGTAGGTAAATGATAAAAAGAGAATTTTTGATGCGGAGTGCTACTTGGCATAATTTCAATGCAAATCTTCTTAATTGTGGTATGAATATTAAGATTAGAAAGATTCAAGACAAAAGTTTATATTAACAAAGCAATTATGTCTTCTCAAAATAACATGGCCAAAGAAAGTTATCCCTACAAAATCATATAGTATGGCTATGCTCCATCTTCCCCACACAAAGTATTTAAATCATGCACAACCCCGATGACAAGCCAAGCAATTGTTTCATGCTCTAACTTTTTCAAAAAAAAATTTCAATCTTCACGCAATACATGAGCGTGAGCCATGGATATAGCACTATAGGTGGAATAGAATGGTGGTTGTGGAGAAGACAAAAAGGAGAAAATAGTCTCACATTGACTAGGCGTATCAACGGGCTATGGAGATGCCCATCAATATATATCAATGTGAGTGAGTAGGGATTGCCATGCAATGGATGCACTAGAGCTATAAATGTATGAAAGCTCAACAAAAGAAACTAGTGGGTGTGCATCCAACTCGCTTGCTCACGAAGACCTAGGGCAATTTGAGGAAGCCCATCATTGGAATATACAAGCCAAGTTCTATAACATAAAATTCCCACTAGTATATGAAAGTGACAACATATGAGACTCTCTATATGAAGAACATGGTGCTACTTTGAAGCACAATATATGAGACTCGCTATGTCATGGTGCTACTTTGAAGCACAAGTGTGGAAAAAGGATAGTAGCATTGCCCCTTTATTTATTTTTATTTTTTGGGGCCTTCTTTTTTTCTTTGGCCTTTCTCTTTTTTTTGGGGGGACAATGCTCTATTGAATGATGATCATCACACTTCTATTTATTTACAACTCAATGATTACAACTCGATACTAAAACAAAGTACGACTCTATATGAATGCCTCCGGCGGTGTACCGGGATGTGCAATGAATCAAGAGTGACAATTATGAAAGAATTATGAACGGTGGCTTTGCCACAAATACTATGTCAACTACATGATCATGCTAAGCAATATGACAATGATGGATGTGTCATGATGAACTAGATGCTGGAAAGTTGCATGGCAATATATCTTGGAATGGCTATGGAAATGCCATAATAGGTAGGTATGGTGGCTGTTTTGAGGAAGGTATATGGTAGGTGTATGATACCGGCAAAAGTTGCGCGGTATTAGAGAGGCTAGCAAGGGTGGAAGGGTGGGAGTGCGTATAATCCATGGACTCAACATTAGTCATAAAGAACTCATATACTTATTGCAAAAATTTAGAAGTTATCAAAGCAAAGTATTACGCGCATGATCCTAGGGGGATAGATTGGTAGGAAAAGACCATCGCTCATCCCCGACCGCCACTCATAAGGAAGAAAATCAATAAATAAATCATGCTCCGACATCATCACATAACGGTTCACCATACGTGCATGCTATGGGAATCACAAACTTCAACACAAGTATTCTTTAAATTCACAACTACTCAACTAGCATGACTTTAATATTATCACCTCCATATCTCAAAACAATTATCATGCTTCAATCTTTTCTTAGTATTCAACACACTCAAAAGAAAGTTTCACAAATCTTGAATACCAAGCATATTGTTATTAGGCAAATTACCATGCTATTAAGAGACTCTCAAATTAATTTAAGTGAAGCATGAGAGATCAATAGCTTCTTTAAAACGAATCCACCACCATGCTCTAAAAGATCTAAGTGAAGCACATAGAGCAAAATTATCTAGCTCAAAAGATATAAGTGAAGCACATAGAGCAAAATTATCTAGCTCAAAAGATATAAGTGAAGCACATAGAGCATTCTGTTAAATTTTAATTCATGTATGGCTCTCTCAAAAGGTGTGTACAGCAAGGATGATTGTGGCATACTAACAAAAAAATACACAAATAATACAAGACACTCCAAGCAAAACACATATCATGTTGGTGAATAAAAATATAGCTCCAAGTAATTTACCGATGGAAGTGGACGAAAGAGGGGATGCCTTCCGGGGGCATCCCCAAGCTTTGACTTTTTGGTGTCCTTGGATTATCTTGGGGGTGCCATGGGAATCCACAAGCTTAGGCTCTTGCCACTCCTTTTTCCATGATCCATCAAAAGAATTCACCCAAAACTTGAAAACTTCACAACACAAAACACAAAATAGAAAACTCGTGAGCTCCGTTAGCGAAAGAAAACAAAAGACCACTTCAAGGTACTGTAATGAACTAATTCTGTATTTATACTGGTGTTAAAACTACTGTATTCCAACTTCTCTATGGATTATAAATATTTTACTAGCCATAGATTCATCAAAATAAGCAAACAACACACGAAAAACAGAATCTGTCAAAAACAGAACAGTCTGTAGTAATCTGTATCTAGCGCAAGATCTGGAACCCCAAAAATTCTAAAATAAATTGCTGGACATGAGGTATTTATCTGTTAATCATCTTCAAAATAATTAACTAAATAGCACTCTTCAAATAAAAATGACAGCAGTTCTCGTGAGCGCTAAAGTTTCTGTTTTTTACAGCAAGTTCAACAAGACTTTCCCCAAGTCTTCCCAACGGTTCTACTTGGCACAAACACTAATTAAACACAAAAAACACAACCAAAATAGAGGCTAAATAATTTATTTATTGAATAACAGCAAGGATAAATATTGGGTTGACTCCCAACAAGAGCTTTTCTTTAAAGCCTTATAGCTAGGCATTGATAATTTTAATGATGCTCACATGAAAGACAAGAATTGAAGCACAAAGAGGGCATCATAAAACATGTGACAAACACATCTAAGTCTAACATACTTCCTATGCATAGGCATCTTATAGGCAAACAAATTGTCAAGGCAAGCAAAAACTAGCAGATGCAAGGAAGCGGAAAGAAACAATAGCAATCTCAACATAACGAGAGGTAATTTAGTAACCCGAAGATTTCTACAACCTCCTCTCTCATAGTAATTACATGTAGGATCATAAGCAAATTCAACAAAATAGCTATCACATAGAATATTTTCAACATGATCCACATGCATGCAAAGTGGACACTCTTCCAAAATAGTGGGATTAACATTAACTAAAGTCATGACTTCTCCAAACCCACTTTTATCAAGATTTTCATAAGATTGAACATTCTCCCAATATGTGGGATCTAAAGTTGACACTCTTCCAAACCCACTTTAAATAATATTGCAAACACTATTATCAATCTCATATTCATCATGGGGTTTAAATAAATTTTCAAGATCATAAGAAGAATCACCCCAATCATAATCATTGCAACAAGTAGTAGACATAGCAAAACTAGAATCCCCAAGCTTAGGGTTTTGCATCTTATTAGCACAATTGACATCAATAGAATTTATAATAAAATCATTGCAATCATTCTTTTTATTCAAATATTTATCATGAGTCACTTCATAAAGCACTTCATCACGATTTTCAGATTTACGGATTTCAGGCAAAAGCTTATAAAGATAATCTAGTGCATCCAAATCACTAGGAAATGGTTCATCATAATTGGATCCCTTAAAAAGATTGGCAAGCAGATGAGGATCCATAGATCTTAAGTTCTCTGTTTAGTAATAAATAAACAACTATTCCAACCATACGAGCAAACAAGAAACGGGCAAAAGGAGGCAAATAGAGAAAGAGAGGGAGGATAGAGAGAGAGAGAGAGCGAATAAAACGGCAAGGGTGAATTGGGGGAGAGAAAACAAGAGGCAAATGGCAAATAAAGTAATGCGAGAGATAGGGATTGTGATGGGTACTTGGTATATTGACTTTTTGCATAGACTCCCCGGTAACGGCGCCAGAAATCCTTCTTGCTACGTCTTGAGCTTGCATTAGTTTTCCCCGAAGAGGAAGGGATGATGCAGCAGAGTAGCGTAAGTATTTCCCTCAGTTTTTGAGAACCAAGGTATCAATCCAGTAGGAGCCCACACTCAAGTCCCTCGTACCTGCACAAAGCGGTAGCTACTCGCAACCAACGCGATTAGGGGTTGTCAAGCCCTTCACGGTCACTTACGAGAGTGAGATCTGATAGATAGAATATTTTTTGGTATTTTTGATATAAAGATGCAAAGTAAAAAGTAAAGGCAAAGTAAATAGCAGAGCAATATAAAAGTAATGGAGATTGATATGATGAGAATAGACTCGGGGGCCATAGGTTTCACTAGTGGCTTCTCTCAAGAGCATAAGTATTCTATGGTGGGTGAACAAATTACTATTGAGAAATTGATAGACTTGTGTATAATTATGAGAATATCTAGGCATGATCATGTATATAGGCATCACGTCCGTGACAAGTAGATCGAAACGATTCTGCATCTACTACTATTACTCCACTCATCGACCGCTATCCAGCATGCATCTAGAGTATTAAGTTAAAAACAGAGTAACGCCTTAAACAAGATGACATGATGTAGAGAGATAAATTCATGCAATATGAAATAAACCCCATCTTGTTATCCTCGATGGCAACGATACAATACGTGCTTTGCTGCCCCTTCTGTCACTGGGTAAGGACACCGCAAGATCGAACCCAAAGCTAAGCACTTCTCCCATGGCAAGAACTACCAATCTAGTTGGCCAAACCAAACGGATAATTCGAAGAGACTTGCAAAGATAACCAATCATGCATAAAAGAATTCAGAGAAGATTTAAATATTATTCATAGATAGACTTGATCATAAACCCACAATTCATCGGTCTCAACAAACACACCGCAAAAAGAAGATTACATCGAATAGATCTCCACAAGAGAGGGGGAGAACTTTGTATTGAGATTCAAAGAGAGAGAAGAAGCCATCTAGCTACTAACTATGGACCCGAAGGTCTGAGGTAAACTACTCACACTTCATCGGAGGGGCTAGGATGATGTAGAAGCCCTCCGTGATGACGGCCCTCTTCCGGCGGAGCTCCGGAACAGGCCCCAAGATGGGATCTCGTGGATACAGAAATTTGCAGCGGTGGAATTAGGGTTTTGGCTCCCGTTCTGATCGTTTGGGGGTACGTGTGTATATATAGGAGGAAGGAGTACGTCGGTGGAGCACCGAGGGACCCACGAGGCAGGGGCGCGCCCCCACCCTCATGACCACCTCTTTGATCCCTTGCAGTAGGGTCCAAGTCTCCTGGATCACGTTCGGCGAGAAAATCACGTTTCCGAAGATTTTATTCCGTTTGGACTCCGTTTGATATTCTGTTTATCCGAAACACTGAAATAGGCAAAAAAATAGCAATTCTGGGCTGGGCCTCTAGTTAATAGGTTAGTCCCAAAAATAATATAAAAGTGCAAAATAAATCCCAATATAGTCCAAAACAGTATATAATATAGCATGGAGCAA
This sequence comes from Triticum urartu, assembly GCF_003073215.2. Taxonomy (NCBI): domain Eukaryota; kingdom Viridiplantae; phylum Streptophyta; class Magnoliopsida; order Poales; family Poaceae; genus Triticum; species Triticum urartu. The sequence continues at coordinate 483,253,015 of NC_053022.1, read as the reverse complement.
TAAAAAATTATAGATACGTTGGAGACATATCAAATACCTCCCCCTAAACCTTAAGGGGCCAACTCGGCACTGGTTAAACAGCCTCCCAGAAAACTCTATCGGAAGCTGGGAAGACCTGGAGGACGCCTTTAGAGATAACTTCCAAGGCACCTACATCCGGCCTCCAGATGCTGATGACCTCAGTCATATTGTCCAACAGCCTGGAGAGTCCGCCCGAAAATTCTAGACTAGGTTCCTCATTAAAAAGAACCAGACTGTCGATTGTCCAGATGCCAAAGCCCTAGCGGCCTTTAAGCATAGCATTCGCGACGAATGGCTCGCCCGAGACCTCGGCCAAGAGAAGCCGAAGTCCATGGAAGCCCTCACAGCACTCATGACCCGCTTTTGCGTGGGCGACGACAGTTGGCTAGTCCATAGCAGTAATACACAAGAGAGCCTGGCACTTCTGAAGCTAAGGATAACAACAGGAGGCCCCGACACAACAAACACGATAGTCAATGCCGGATTCAGCGGCTCCAAGCCCAATCAGCAGAAGAAGCCATTCAAAAGAAATAGAGAGGGTTCATCCAGCTTGGACCGAATACTCGATCGACCCTGCCAGATCCACGGCACCTCCGACAAGCCTGCCAATCATACCAACTAAAGTTGTTGGGTCTTTAAACAGGCATAAAGTTAAATATCGAGCATAAGGAGAAAGGGTCGCTGAGCGAGGATGACGACGAGGAGCCTCGTCAACCACACACAGGGGGCAGACAAAATCCCCCCCCCCCTCCCGAGGTCAAAACGGTAAATATGATATACGTCACTCATATTCCCAAGAGGGAGCGCAAGCGCGCGCTAAGGGACGTTTATGCGATAGAGCCAGTCATCCCAAAATTCAACCCATGGTCGGCTTGTCCGATCACCTTCGACTGTAGGGACCATCCGACCAATATCCGTCACAGAGGTTCAACCGCACTGGTCCTTGGCCCAATCATTGACGAATTCCACCTTACACGAGTCCTCATGGACGGCGGTAGCAGCCTTAACCTGCTCTATCAGAACACAGTTTGCAAGATAGGTATTGATCCATCAAGAATCAAGCCTACCAAAACTACTTTTAAAGGAGTAATACCCGGTGTAGAGGCCCGTTGCACGAGCTCAATCACATTGGAGGTTTTCTTTGGTTCGCCCGACAATTTCCGAAGCAAAGACTTGATCTTCGACATCGTCCCCTTCCGCAGTGGCTACCATGCACTGCTCGGACGAACCGCGTCCGCCTGCTTCAATGCGGTCCCACACTATGCCTATCTCAAACTCAAGATGCCCGGACCACGCGGTGTGATAACGGTCAACAGAAACATGGAGTGCTCCCTCCGCACTAAGGAGTACACCGCGGCCCTGGCAGCAGAAGTACAGGGCGGCCCTATCAAGCCGACCATGACATCGGCGGCCAAGTCACAGGACACTGCCAAACGAGTCCGGACTACCCCACAGTACGACAGTCCAGCTCGTCGAGAGCTCAATTAGCACATCGGCCTCCATCTCAGTCCCTATCAAATTGTGGCATATGTACCACGCATGCATAATTACGAACTAAAGATACCATGGGAAAGGATGGAGGCATAATAAAGATAAAGTCCACAATACGGCTAGACCCTATCAGGACACTCATATTTCCTTCTTTATTGTTATTTTTTCAGGTTCCTTACAACCCATGTCGCCTTTTTGACGGTACCAAAGCCTCCTTTTGAGGCCTATCATGAAAACACTGATCGATGATCCTCTCGAAGGACAATACACCAAAGGGAAAAAGCAGCGTAGACGCGTGGCAGAGTACCTACAGGGTCTTTGAAGATCACCTTGTCCGTTTTCAGGACATATACACAGCTTTCCCTTGTGCTTGGCATGTAAAATAGCCTTGTTGCTTACTGCACTACTTGTACCAATACGTTTTGACATATCAATTAGACTATAATGGAAACAGTTTCTAGCCCAACCTATGCGGTATTGGCCTATTTCTTAATCTGTCTCTCCCTGTTTTTGTCCGATTGTCATGTATACCTCGGTACGACCTAAATCGCCAGGGGCTCTATTGAGCCACGTACGTTATTTTCAAAACTAGACAAAGTCCGAACACTTTCACAATGCAATTCGGCGTCCCGAATATAGCATTATATGCATCGGCTCCGAATCATGTCTTTGGTCAATAGTTGGGTTGCCCGGCTCCTGTGGTTACTACCCTCCGTTCCACTTGTTCGGCTAGAGTAGTAAAGGGAGAACTACCGTGATTGTGTTTTCGATTCATCTGGACAGACACCTCAGTAGAGAAAGCCGAAAACTGACTGTCATGATGTGGAGAAAGCTGGTCAGCTATTCGGTGACTAAGTATAAATCTCTTGCGATTTTTCCCCATTACACGATAGGCCGACCTTCAATCGGCCGGGCACCCATAGCGCTCAAGTTCGGATAACCGAACAATACTAGGGGTTGTGCCTATACTGCCATTATAAAACTCCTATGGCGATAAAGCCATATAGTCTGATTGCCTGGTTCGCTGCACTAGCACCTCCTTCACGGACCAAGACACTTGGTCAAGTGTGTTTAGGTGCTATCCTGAACACCCCCATACTACCTATGTGGGGGCTGAAGCCGACGATTGGCCAACTCTCAGATATCGTAAACGGCCGCACAAGAGGACAATATTTTGAAATAAAGCAAGCAACATATCATACATAAGCCTTGTTTCATAATACAGGATCAGACAACATAGGACTCATTCATTCAAAAATGATGTCCTTCGAACACTGGCCCTCTATAATGCGGGATCCTTCCAGGACATCAGCAAAATACCACTCCGGCGTGCGGTGCTCCTTGCCTGCGGGTGGTCCCTCGGTTGCGAGCTTGACGGCGTCCATCTTCGCCCACTGCATTTTAGCACAGGCGAAGGCCATCCGCGCACCTTCGATGCAGACTGACCACTTCATGGCATCAAGCCGAGGGCAGGCACTAACTAATCGCTTCACGAGCCTGAAGTAGCTGCTGGGTATGGGTTCGGCAGGCCACAAACGGGTTATAAAATCCCTCATGGCCAATCCGGCCACCCTATGCAGTTCGGCCAACTGCTTCAGCTAATCGCTAAGGGGTACAGGATGTTCGGGCGCAAGGTACTACGACCAGAATAACTTTTCCATCGAGCTCCCCTCTTCAGCTCGGAAGAACTCCGCAGCATCAGCAACACTCCGGGGCAGGTCTGCAAACGCTCCTGGAGAACTCCAAACCCGGGTTAGTAAGATGTATTTTTTCTTCACAAATATGCTCTGCATGTTAAAGGCCTTACCAGCCGCAATTTGCTTCGCCTCCTAGATCTCCCAGCAGACGTTTTGGGCCTTGGTCCGGGCCTCCTGAGCACTTTGGAGGGCCTTTGCAAGATCGGATTTTTGATCCGACACTTTATGCTCTAAGGACCACATTTGCTTATAGCATCCTTGAGCTCTTGCTGGACTTCCTCCACCCTTGACTCATGTCTTAGGCGGGCGGCTCGTTCCTCCTCCGCCTCTTTCTTGGCCTCGGCCAGCGCGCTCTTGAGGGTATCGACCTCAGACGCGTTAGCTATGAGCAAAACTATAAGACTCATTCAGATGGCAAACTATTGCTTATATTATTTTAAAAGCATTTTTGGTTTCACATACCTTGCTTTTCCGCTAACTTCCACCTCAGCTCAGACGCTTCGACGGCCTGGGTAGCTGACGCCTGCATCGCAGCCTGATTGGTTCAAAGAGATATGTGCGTTAAACTCCTGATTGAGACATTAGATCCTCTGTTCGGCCTTTCCTTGTGAATACCGAACAGAGTCTTGATACGTCTCCGTCGTATCTATAATTTTTGAATATTCCATGCCAATATTATTCAACTTTCATATACTTTTTGGCAAATTTTTATATTATTTTTGGGACTAACATATTGATCCAGTGCCCAGTGCCAGTTCCTGTCTGTTGCATGTTTTTGGTTTCAAAGAATATCCATATCAAACGGAGTCCAAACGGGATAAAAACGGACGGGGCTTATTTTTGGAAAATATGGAAAATTCGGAAGGAAAATCAAGAACCAGTGCCCGAGGTGGTCACGAGGCAAGGGGGCGCCCCCCTTAGGGCGCGCCCCCTACCCTCGTGTGCCCACCGTAAGGCGGTTGTCGCTCTTCTTTTGCCACAAGAAATCTAATATTCGGAAAAAAAATCACGGCGAAGGTTTCAGGCCAATCGGAGTTACGGATCTCCATATATATACGAAACGGTGAAACAGAGCCAGAAGGAACGTAGAACCAGAGAGAAACAGATAGATAGATCCAATTTCAGAGGGGCTCTCGCCCCTCCCATGCCATGGAGGCCAAGGACCAGAGGGGAAACCCTTCTCCCATCTAGGGAGGAGGTCAAGGAATAAGAAGAAGAAGGGGGCCCTCTCCCCCTTGCTTCCGGTGGCACCGGAGTGCTGCCGGGGCCATCATCATCACCGCCATCTTCACCAACAACTTCACCGCCATCATCACCAACTCTCCCCCCCTATGCAGCGGTGTAACCTCTCTCTTACCTGCTGTAATCTCTACTTAAACATGGTGCTCAACGCTATATATTATTTCCCAATGATGTATGGCTATCCTATGATGTTTGAGTAGATCTGTTTTGTCCTAATGGCTATTTGATGATCGTGATTGGTTTCAGTTGTATGTTTTATTATTGGTGCTGTCCTATGGTGCTCTCCGTGTCGCGCAAGCATGAGGGATTCCTGCTGTAGGGTTTGCAATATGCTTATGATTTGCTTATGGTGGGTGGCGTGAGTGACAGAAGCACAGACCCGAGTAAGTAGGTTATTTGCGTATGGGATAAAGGGGACTTGATGCTTTAATGCTATGGTTGGGTTTTACCTTAATGAATCTTTAGTAGTTGCGGATGCTTGCTAGAGTTCCAATCATAAGTGCATATGATCCAAGTAGAGAAAGTATTTTAGCTTATGCCTCTCCCTCAAATAAAATTGCAATAATGATTACTAGTCTAGTTATCGATTGCCTAGGGACAAATAACTTTCTTGTTGACAAAAGCTCTTTACTAAAACTAATTTAGTTGTGTCTTTATCTAAACAGCCCCTAGCCTTTATTTGCGTGCTCTTTGCTTTCTTGCAAGCTTACCCAAAAACACCTACAAAGTACTTCTAGTATCATACTTGTTTCCGGTAAAGCGAACGTCAAGCGTGCGTAGAGTTGTATCGGTGGTCGATAGAACTTGAGGGAATATTTGTTCTACCTTTAGCTCCTCGTTGGGTTCGACACTCTTACTTATCGAAAGGGGCTACAATTGATCCCCTATACTTGTGGGTTATCAAGACCTTTTTCTGGCGCCGTTGCCGGGGAGCAATAGCGTGGGGTGAATATTCTCGTGTGTGCTTGTTTGCTTTATCACTAAGTAATTTTTATTTGCCGTTCTTAGTTGTTTTCTATCTTTAGTTATGGGTAGGAAACACAAAATACCAAAAAAATTAGTTGTATCTACTAAACCAATGGTTGAAGAACCGCTCAAAATCTATCACACTGCTGAAGCTTATTACTTGGATCATCTTCGATCCCTATGTGCTCGTGCTGAAACCCCAACTAGCTTAGTTGAGGGCAAATCTTTAGATGAGCATGCTTGTTTTGTGCGACACCGAATATCTGAAACAGGGAAAACTTTACTGGATCAAATTCATCGTTTGCAATGCTATGCTTGGAATTTATGTGAAATATATGATTATACTTGTTGTTCTGAAGACCCTAAGAAACACCTTCCCTACCAATGTTTGTTTAGTGATAATGGAATCGTATCTTCGTATGCTAAGGGTGTTTATAGTTACTATGATGTTGAACAAATTGAAGAATTTGTTGCTTTTAAGGGTGCTTATGAAATTGCTTATTTGATTGAAAAGTATGATGCTACTCTTTACCAATCTGAAAATTTTGCCATACTTAAATATTGCGTTGATAATTATGCTTCTAATGCTTATGTTAAACCATATATTGAGGAATACTCCGATGTCCAAGAAGAGACTAATATTTTGCAGGAGTCTATGGAAGAAGAAATTGATGAAACTATGAGCTCATTGGATGAAAAAGATGAGGAAGAGAGCGAAGAACAAAAGGAGGAAGAGCAGATTAGCTACCAGTGCCCACCTTCTAATGAGAGTAACTCCTCAACTCATACATTGTTTAATTCCCCTTCGTGCTTACCGAAGGATGATTGCTATGATGATTGTTATGATCCCGTTGATTCTCTTGAAATATCCCTTTTTGATGATGCTTGCTATGCTTGTGGCCAAGATGCCAATATGAATTATGCTTATGGAGATGAACTTGCTATAGTTCCTTATGTTAAACATGAAATTGTTGCTATTGCACCCACACATGATAGTCCTATTATCTTTTTGAATTCTCCCGACTACACTATATCGGAGAAGTTTGCCCTTATTAAGGATTACATTGATGGGTTGCTTTTTACCTTTGCACATGATGATTTTGATGAATACAATATGCATGTGCTTTCTTCTCCTACTTGCAATTATTATGAGAGAGGAACTATATCTCCACCTCTCTATGTTTCCAATACGATAAAATTGCAAGAAACTGTTTATACTATGCATTGGCCTTTACTTTGTGTGCCTGAATTGTTCTTTTATGACATGCCGATGCATAGGAAGAGAATTAGACTTCGTTGTTATATGATATATGTTACCTTGTGCTCACCACTAAATTACAAATCATTGTTAATTAAAATTGGCTTTGATATACCTTAGGATCCTGGTGGATTCACTACTTGAGCACTATATGCCTAGCTTAATGGCTTTAAAGAAAGCGCTGCTTGGGAGACAACCCGGAAGTTTTAGATAGTCATTTATTTCTGTTGAGTGCTTTCATATAGTTTAAAAACAACAAAAATAAAGAGGGGAACCCAAAACTTTTTCAAAAAGGAAAGCGAAAGTGAGAAAGACAAGCATTGTTGAAGTGGGAGAGCTCCTTGAACTTTGTTCATGCTCACGGCAACTTTGTGAATCTTGATTACAGAAACTTTTCAATAAAAATAATTATCCCCTTGTACAATTCCATTGTATTATAAAAATAATGTGCCAAGGTTTGCCTTTAGGATGGTTACAATGCTTGTTGGTTTGTGCGGTGCAGGACAGAAACTTTGGTTGTAGTGCGTGAACTTTTTTTACGGGAACGTCAAATGGTTCTGATTCTTTTTGCACTATCTTGCTGTACAAATTGTTTATTTTTCCTAATTTTTGCAGAATTTTTCAACTATTAGAAGTATGGTGAATGTTCAGATTGCTACAGACTGTTCTGCTTTAGACAGATTCTATTTTTGATGCATAGTTTGCTTATTTTGATGAAACTATCAATTTATATCAGTGGATTAAGCCATGGAAAAGTTATATTATAGTAGACACAATGCAAAAACAAAATACGAATTGGTTTGCAATAGTACTTAGAGTAGTGATTTGCTTTATTATACTAACGGATCTTACCGAGTTTTCTGTTGAAGTTTTGTGTGGATGAAGTGTTCGATGATTGAGAAGGTCTCAATGTGAGACTAAGGAAGAGAGGCAAGAGCTCAAGCTTGGGGATGCCCGAGGCACCCCGAGTAAATATTCAAGGAGACTCAAGCGTCTAAGCTTCGGGATGCTGGGGAGGCATCCCCTCTTTCTTCAACAAATATCGCTATGTTTTCAGATTCGTTTCGTTCATGCGATATGTGCAAGTCTTGGAGCGTCTTTTGCATTTAGGTTTTTATTTTTATTTTTATGCACCATGCTGGTATGAGATAGTCCTTGGTTGATTTATAGAATGCTCATTGCACTTCACTTATATCTTTTGAGTATGGCTTTATAGAATGCTTCATGTGCTTCACTTATATCATTTGAAGTTTGGATTGCATGTTTCTCTTCACTTAGATAGCCGCCATTTGTAGGATGCTCTTTTGCTTCACTTATATTTGTTAGAGCATGGGCATATCTTTTGTAGAAAGAATTAAACTCTCGTGCTTCACTTATATCTATTTAGAGAGATGACAGGAACTGGTCATTCACATGGTTAGTCATAAAATCCTACATAAACTTGTAGATCACTGAACATGATATGTTTGATTCCTTGCAATAGTTTTGCGATATAAAGATGGTGATATTAGAGTCATGCTAGTCAAGTAATGGTGAAACTGAGAAATACTTGTGTTGAGGTTTGCAAGTCCCGTAGCATGCACGTATGGTGAACCGTTATGTAACGAAGTCGGAGCACGAGGTGTTTATTGATTGTCTTCCTTATGAGTGGCGGTCGGGGACGAGCGATGGTCTTTTCCTACCAATCTATCCCCCTAGGAGCATGCGCGTAGTACTTTGTTTCGATGACTAATATATTTTTGCAATAAGTATGCGAGTTCTTTATGACTAATGTTGAGTCCATGGATTATACGCACTCTCACCCTTCCATCATTGCTAGCCTCTTCGGTACCATGCATTGCCCTTTCTCACCTCGAGAGTTGGTGCAAACTTCGGCGGTGCATCCAAACCCCGTGATATGATACGCTCTGTCACACATAAGCCTCATTATATCTTCCTCAAAACAACCACCATACCTACCTATCATGGCATTTCCATAGCCATTCCGAGATATATTGCCATGCAACTTCCATCATCATTATATACATGACTTGAGCATTTATTTTCATATTGCTTTGCATGATCGTAAGATAGCTAGCATGATGTTTTCATGGCTTGTCCGTTTTTTGATGTCATTGCTATGCTAGATCATTGCACATCCCGGTACACCACCGGAGGCATTCATATAGAGTCATATCTTTGTTCTAGTATCGAGTTGTAATATTGAGTTGTAAGTAAATAGAAGTGTGATGATCATCATTATTAGAGCATTGCCCAAAAAAAAGAGGCCAAAGAAGCCTAAAAAGGGGGGGCAAAGAAGCCCGCAAAAAAGGGGGCAATGTTACTATCCTTTTACCACACTTGTGCTTCAAAGTAGCACCATGTTCTTCTAATAGAGAGTCTCTTGAGTTAACACTTTCATATACTAGTGGGAATTTTCATTATAGAACTTGGCTTGTATATTCCGATGATGGGCTTCCTCAAATGCCCGAGGTCCTCATGAGCAAGCAAGTTGGATGCACACCCACTTAGTTTCCAGTTTGAGCTTTCATAAACTTATAGCTCTTAGTGCATCCGTTGCATGGCAATCCCTACTCCTCACATTGATATCTATTAATGGGCATCTCCATAGCCCGTTAATATGCCTAGTTGATGTGAGACTTTATCCCTTTTCGTCTTCTCCACATAGCCCCCATCATCATATTCTATTCCACCTATAGTGCTATGCCCATGGCTCACGCTCATGTATTGCGTGAAAGTTGAAAAGGTTTGAGAACGTCAAAAGTATGAAATAATTGCTCGCTTGTCATCGGGGTTGTGCATGATGTGAATATTTTGTGTGGTGAAGATGGGGCATAGCCAGACTATATGATTTTGTAGGGATGAGCTTTGTTTGGCTATGTTATTTCAATAAGACATAATTGCTTGGTTGGTATGCTTGAAGTATTATTATTTTTATGTCAAAGGATAGACTATTGCTTTGAATCACTCGTGTCTTAATATTCATGCCATGATTAGACATATGATCAAGATTATGGTAGGTAGCATTCCACATCAAAAATTATCTTTTTTATCATTAACCTACTCGAGGACGAGCAGGAATTAAGCTTGGGGATGCTGATACGTCTCCGTTGTATCTATAATTTTTTATTGTTCCATGCCAATATTATTCAACTTTCATATACTTTTTGGCAACTTTTTAAATTATTTTTGGGACTAACATATTGATCCAGTGCCCAGTGCCAGTTCCTGTCTATTGCATGTTTTTGGTTTCGCAGAATATCCATATCAAACGGAGTCCAAACGGGATAAAAATGGACGGAGCTTATTTTTGGAAAATATGGAAAATTCGGAAGGAAAATCAACGCGAACCAGTGCCCGAGGTGGTCACGAGGCAGGGGGGCACCCCCCCCCTTAGGGCGTGCCGCCTACCCTCGTGAGCCCACCGTAAGGCGGTTGACGCTCTTCTTTTGCCGCAAGAAAGCTAATATTCGGAAAAAAAATCACAGCGAAGGTTTCAGGCCAATCGGAGTTACGAATCTCCATATATATACGAAACGGTGAAACAGAGACAGAAGGAACGCAGAACCAGAGAGAAACAGATAGATAGATCCAATCTCGGAGGGGCTCTCGCCCCTCGCATGCCATGGAGGCCAAGGACCAGAGGGGACCTTCTCCCATCTTGGGAGGAGGTCAAGGAAGAAGAAGAAGAAGAAGATGGGGGGCCCTCTCCCCCTTGCTTTCGGTGGCGCCGGAGCGCTGTCGGGGCCATCATCATCACTGCCATCTTCACCAACAACTTCACCGCCATCATCACCAACTGTTCCCCCCTCTATGCAGCAGTGTAACCTCTCTCTTACCCGCTATAATCTCTACTTAAACATGGTGCTCAATGCTATATATTATTTCCCAATGATGTATGGCTATCCTATGATGTTTGAGTAGATATGTTTTGTCCTAATGGCTATTTGATGATCGTGATTGGTTTCAGTTGTATGTTTTATTATTGGTGCTGTACTATGGTGCTCTCTGTGTCGCGCAAGCGTGAGGGATTCCCGCTGTAAGGTTTGCAATATGCTTATGATTTGCTTATGGTGGGTGGCGTGAGTGACAGAAGCACAGACCCGAGTAAGTAGGTTGTTTGCGTATGGGATAAAGGGGACTTGATGCTTTAATGCTATGGTTGGGTTTTACCTCAATGAATCTTTAGTAGTTGCGGATGCTTGCTAGAGTTCCAATCATAAGTGCATATGATCCAAGTAGAGAAAGTATGTTAGCTTATGCCTCTCCCTCAAATAAAATTACAATAATGATTACCGGTCTAGTTATCGATTGCCTAGGGACAAATAACTTTCTTGTTGACAAAAGCTCTTTACTAAAACTAATTTAGTTGTGTCTTTATCTAAACAGCCCCTAGCCTTTATTTACGTGCTCTTTACTTTCTTGCAAGCTTACCCAAAAACACCTACAAAGTACTTCTAGTTTCATACTTGTTTCTGGTAAAGCGAACGTCAAGCGAGCGTAGAGTTGTATCGGTGGTCGATAGAACTTGAGGGAATATTTGTTCTACCTTTAGCTCCTCGTTGGCTTCGACACTCCTACTTATCGAAAGGGGCTACAATTGATCCCCTATACTTGTGGGTTATCAAGTCTCAGGGGCTTCTATCTATACATAGACACTTTTTCTCATATAGCCAAAAGGTATTATATTACATACCTCAAAGCCTCTCAGAAGGCTAGTATAGGCCTCATTCAATCCTCTTTTGGTGAACCGAACACTTACAATCACCGTACCCATAAGGGTACGATGTTCTTCTACAATGATGGCACTTTGAAGTGCTTCCATCAGGGTATCCGACGCCTCTGGATTGACAGAGGTTGCCGGTGGGATTTGCGCACCCCCTTCTTTCGAAGGAGGTTGCCCGCCTGATTCCGGAGCCATATAGGTCTCTGGAATAACATTCAGTTGGGGCCCAAATGTACATGGCCCCCGCCATCAGTCTCCATGGGGGATGATTCCCCCATGTTTCTGGTAGCAAGTATATCGCCCTCTGGCGCCGCCGTGGCAGCTCCCCGCACCTTCCCCTGGCCCGGAAGGGTCCTTCGGGACAACACTTCGGCGTTATCTGTAACTTTAGGGGAGGATGCCAGCGGAGGTGACCCACTGTCCATCACTTTCGGATCCAGCGAATTCCCCGAAGATGAGGATTGTTGGGGAGGATGCGGGCCGGACTGCAACACATAATACAGTACATTAAGATCACAAAGCGGAAAGCCGGATAGATATATAAGTACAAGTGCCATTGGGGGTACTTACGATCCGGCCAGGGGCTTCGGCCTGGGCGCCATTCATCGGCGTCCGATTCGGAGTCATCCGTGAGGGAGATTCTCCCTTTCTTGGACGCCTCCGCCTCCAGATCCACAGGAGCCCCCCTTTTCTTCTTTCCCCCTTAAGGGGAGATTTACTCTCTTCCTACTCCCCTTCATCTTCGTCAGGGGAGGAGTGGGTCTCGGTGTCTTCTGACACTACGTCCGAAGCACCTTTATGGCGGAGGCCACTTTTGGCCTCCTTGCCCTTCGTCTTGGCCAACTTTTCCGGCGTCTGGTATGGCGCCGGAACCAGCATCCTCATTAGAAGAGGGATGGTTGGGTCTTCGGGTAGCGGAGCCGGACAGTGAATTGGCTCCGCCTTCTTCGTCCAGCCCTGTGAGAAGAATGGAAAGCTTAGCGAGCCCCTTGGATTTGCAAATAATAAAGTCATCATAAAAACTCACGGGAGACGATGCATGGGTATAGTCGAGGCCGAGATCTTCGGTCGTTTCTGGCCACGTCTTTTGTGCCTTGAACAATAGCTTCCGCATATCTTCGTGCTACGTGCTGAAGAATCACCGCAGGGTCCGGGGACCGGCCGGGTCGAACTCCCACATGTGCTGAGTCTAGTTTTGGCAGGGGAGAATTCGGCGAAAGAGCATAACCTGGATTACGCTGGCCAGTCTGGTATCCTTTTCTACCATACTCTTGATGCACTTCTGCAACATCGTCACCTAATCGGATGACGCCCAGTCTAGGCCCTTGTTGAGCCAGGATGTCAGCCGCAGTGGAGGCCGAGACTTGAACTCGGGAGGATCGGCCCATGTGGAGTCGTAGGGTTCCGTGACATAGAACCACCCCTTCTGCCACCCCTTCACGGTCTCCACAAAGGTGCCTTTTGGCTAGGTGACGTTGGGAAGTTTGCTCACCATGGCGCCACCGCACTCCGCATGTTGACCATCCACCACTTTTGGCTTCACATTGAAGACCTTGAGCCATAGGCCGAAGTGGGGAGGGATGCGTAGGAATGCTTCACATACGATGATGAACGCCAAAATGTTGAGGAAGGAATTCGGAGCTAGATCATGGAAATCTAGCCCGTAGTAAAACATAAGGCCACGGACGAAGGGATGGAGGGGAAACCCTAATCCATGGAGGAAATGGGGGATAAATACTACCCTCTTATGGGGCTTCGGAGTAGGGACGATCTGCTATTTGGTCGGGAGACGGCGGGTGATTTCCTTAGCCAAGTGTCCCACTTCCCGGAGCCCCTTGATGTCCTCCTTGACGGAGGAGGCCATCCACTTGCCCTGTGCTTCTGATCCGGACATGACTCGAATGTTCTCTAGGGACGGAAGGAATCGAAGCTTGGGCTCTAGAGCTTGAGGGCGGATGGGCTGAGCAACAAGAAGGCGTGGGGTGAAAAGGTGGATTCTTATCTCCTTATAAAGGCAGTGAATACAGAGCGTCCCCCCATGAGCCTTAAAACTCGCCTATTTCCAAGGGGTCGTGCGGACGGCACGGTTGGATTACCCAAGCCCGTATTGATGGAGATCCTGTGATAAGGGGCACGATCTCTGTTTTGACAAGATGTGTCACTGGAGACTGTGTCTCGAAATGCGAAACAGGAGATTGAAAAGTGATTCAAAATAATAAAGAGGCCAGACGTAACATCTCGCCAGCAAAAGCTGTCAGTAAAGACATATTGTGTTTTTTGGATTAACTATTATGCCCTTGCGGCCGCGATATTGTGACTGTTAACCCGCCTTGCGATGCCCAAGACAATTTGTGCGCCGGATACATCATCATTGAAGCCTGGTCCAGGGGCTACTGAGGGAGTCCTGGATTAGGGGGTCCTCGGGCGTCTGGGCTATCTAACATGGGCCGGACTAATGGGCGGATACAAGATAGAAGACTTTCTCCCGTATCCGGGTGGGACTCTCCTTTGCGTGGATGACAAGCTTGGCATTCGGATATGAAGATTCCTTTCTCTGTAAACCGACTTTGTATAACCCTAGTCCCCTCCGGTGTCTATATAAACCGGAGGGTTTAGTCCATAGAGGTAGTCATAATCATACAGGCTAGACATCTAGGGTTTAGCCATTACGATCTCGTGGTAGATCAACTCTTGTAACCCCTATACTCATCAAAGTCAATCAAGCAGGATGTAGGGTTTTACCTCCATCAAGAGGTCCCAAACTTGGGTAAACACCATGTCCCTTGCCTCATGTTACCCTCGATCCTTAGACACACAGTTCGGGACCCCCTACTCGATATCTGTCGATATTGACACCGACAATGGGAAATTCAGAAAACAGACATAACATGGCATTTTATTTTATTTAACTAATAAAAATAGAGAATAAAAAGTAGGGACACAAGGTAGTGCTTACTAAATTCATCAACTTCATACCGCTCAAAAATGATCCATTAATAAGGTTGATCAAGTCTTATTAACAACCACTTTCGATTAGCATGAAACCAAAGAACTTTTGTAAATCACTAAGTTACCTCAATGGGGATTTGAATGTCCCCAACAATAAGCATTTCATATTTCTTTTTTACAGTAGGTAGAGGTATTTGAAAACTTCCAATAGTGATTGTCGGAGATTTTTCAATAACATCAATACCATTCACTTGGAATTGTTTCTTCATAAAGTGCACTGTATGCTCATTACCATTGATATGAAAAGTGACCGTGCTTTTATTGCAATCGGTAACATCCCCTGCAGTATTCAAGAAGGGTCTACCAAGCATAATCGACATGTTGTCGTCCTCGGGCATCTCAAGTATAACAAAGTTAGTCAAAACAATAACATTAGCAACAACAACGGGCACATCTTCACAGATACTGATAGGTATGGCAGTTGATTTATCAGTCATTTGCAAAGATATTTCAGTAGGTATGAGTTTATTCAAATCAAGTCTTTTATATAAAGAGAAAGGCATAACACTAACACCAGCTCCTAAATCACACAAAGAAGTTTTCACATAATTCTTTTTGATGGAGCAAGGTATAGTTGGAATTCTCGGATCTCCAAGTTTTTAGGCACTCCATCTTTGGAAGTATAATTAGCAAGCATAGTGGAGATTTCAGCTTCTGGTATTTTCTCTTATTTCTGATGATGTCTTTCATATACTTTGCATAAGGAGGCATTTTCAAGATGGCAGTCAAGCGAGTACGCAAAAAGACTGGCCTTAGCATTTCAGCAAAGCGTTCAAATTCTTCATCATCATTCTTTTTAGTTGCGCGGTTCTCTTTCTTTACCATGTTTTCTTGCAATGAAGTCTCTTTTATCATACCTTTTATTCTTAGGTTGTGGGTTATCAAGATCAACAAGTGGTTCTATCTCAACGTCATTGTCTCGTTCTTTATTATTTGGTTGAGAGTCTTCATGAACATCAGCATTATCTTTTTCATTATCACTAGGTGAGTGTTCATTACCATACTGAGTTTCAGCATCAGAGATAGAAACTTCATTATCTATGTCAGGAGGTTTCTCTATTTCAGGTTCACTAGGAGCATGTGAAGTCCTATCAGTCTTCTTTTTCTTTTTAGAATAACTAGGTGCACTAGTGTTGCTCTATGAATCTTGTTCAATTCTTTTAGGGTGTCCCTCGGGATAAAGTGGTTCCTAAGTCATTTTACCTCCTCTAGTTGCAACTCTAACAACAAATTCATGCATATTATTATTCATTTCCTCAAGCAACTCTCTTTGAGATTTAACAACTTGTACTAACTAGGTTTGAACCATAGAAGCATGCTTTCCAACACCTATAACATCATTTGATATTCTAAATAACAAGTCACTCAAGCGAGCTATCATATCAGAATTGTATTTCAATTGTTTCATAACATTTGCATTGAAATGATCTTGTTTTCTAATGTAGTTTTTGAAGGAAATATGCCCTAGATGCAATAATAACGTTGTTATTTATATTTCCTTATATCATGATAAATGTTTATTATTCGTGCTAGAATTGTATTAACTAGAAACTTAGTACATGTGATACATAGTCAAACAGAGTGTCACTAGTATGCCTCTACTTGACTAGCTCGTTAATCAAAGATGGTTAAGTTTCCTAGCCATGGACAAGAGTTGTCATTTGATGAATGGGATCACATCATTATAGAATTATGTGATTGACTTGACCCATCCGTTAGCTTAGCACTATGATCGTTTAGTTTATTACTATTGCTTTCTCCATAACTTATACATCTTCCTATGACTATGAGATTATGCAACTCCCGAATACCGGAGGAACACTTAGTGTGCTATCAAACGTCACAACATAACTGGGTGATTATAAATATGCTCTACAGGTGTCTCCGATGGTGTTTGTTGAGTTGGCATAGATTGAGATTAGGATTTGTCACTCAGATTGTCGGAGAGGTATCTCAGGGCCCCCTCGGTAATGCACATCACTATAAGCCTTGCAAGCAATGTGACTAATGAGTTAGTTACGGGATGTTGCATTACGGAACGAGTAAAGAGACTTGCCGGTAACGAGATTGAACTAGGTATTGAGATACCGACGATCGAATCTCGGGCAAGTAACATACCGATGACAAAGGGACCAACATATGTTGTTATGCGGTTTGACCGATAAAGATCTTCGTAGAATATGTAGGAACCAATATGAGCATCCAGGTTCCGCTATTGATTATTGACCGGAAGTGAGTCTCGGTCATGTCTACATAGTTCTTGAACCCGTAGGGTCCGCATGCTTAACGTTCGATGACGATTGGTATTACAAGTTTATGTGTTTTGATGTACCGAAGGTAGTTCGGAGTCCCAGATGTGATCACGGACATGAAGAGGAGTCTCAAAATGGTCGAGACATAAATATTGATATATTGGAAGGCTATGTTTGGACATCGAAATGGTTCCGGATGAGTTCGGGCATTTACCGGAGTACCGGGGGGTTACCGGAACCCCCCGAGGAGTCAATCGGCCTTAATGGGCCCTAGTGGAGAAAGAGGGCAGCAGGCAAGTGGAGAGGCGCGCCCCCTAGGCCCAAACCAAATTGGTTTAGGGTTTGGGGATGACCCCCCCCCCTTTCCTTCTCCTCTCCTCCTCCTTCCTCCTTCTCCTAGTAGGAATAGGAAGGGGGCAAACCTACTTGGAGTAGGATTGGCCCGCCTTGGGCGCGCCTCCTCCTAATCCGGCCCTCTCCTCCTCCCCCCTTTATATACGGGGGAGGGGGCACCCCATAGACACACAAGTTGATTGTTTAACCATGTGCGGTGCCCCCTCCACGGATTTCCACCTCAGTCATATTGTTGTAGTGCTTAGGCAAAGCCCTGCGTCGGTAACTTCATTATCACCGTAATCACGCCGCCGTGCTGACGAAACTCTCCCTCGACCTCAGCTGGATCTAGAGTTCGTGGGACGTCACCGAGCTAAACGTGTGCAGATAGCGGAGGTGTCGTACCTTCGGTGCTAGGATCGGTCGGATCGTGAAGACATACGACTACATCAACCACGTTGTCATAACGCTTCCGCTTTTGGTCTACGAGGGTACGTGGACAACACTCTGTTGGAAATATGCCCTAGAGGCAATAATAAATTAGTTATTATTATATTTCCTTGTTCATAATAATCGTTTATTATCCATGCTAGAATTGTATTGATAGGAAACTCAGATACATGTGTGGATACATAGACAACACCATGTCCCTAGTAAGCCTCTAGTTGACTAGCTCGTTGATCAATAGATGGTTACAGTTTCCTGACCATGGACATTGGATGTCGTTGATGACGGGATCACATCATTAGGAGAATGATGTGATGGACAAGACCCAATCCTAAGCCTAGCACAAGATCGTGTAGTTCGTATGCTAAAGCTTTTCTAATGTCAAGTATCATTTCGTTAAACCATGAGATTGTGCAACTCCCGAATACCGTAGGAATGCTTTGGGTGTACCAAACGTCACAACGTAACTGGGTGGCTATAAAGGTGCACTGCGGGTATCTCCGAAAAGTGTCTGTTGGGTTGGCACGAATCGAGACTGGGATTTGTCACTCCGTGTAACGGAGAGGTATCTCTGGGCCCACTCGGTAGGACATCATCATAATGTGCACAATGTGACAAAGGAGTTGATCACGGGATGATGTGTTATGGAACGAGTAAAGAGACTTGCCGGTAACGAGATTGAACGAGGTATCGGGATACCGACGATCGAATCTCGGGCAAGTATCATACAGATAGACAAAGGGAATTGTATACGGGATTGATTAAATCCTCGACATCATGGTTCATCCGATGAGATCATCGTGGAACATGTGGGAGCCAACATGGGTATCCAGATCCCGCTGTTGGTTATTGACCAGAGAGTTGTCTTGGTCATGTCTGCGTGTCTCCCGAACCCGTAGGGTCTACACACTTAAGTTTCGGTGACGCTAGGGTTGTAGAGATATTAGTATGCGGAAACCTGAAAGTTGTTCGGAGTCCCAGATGAGATCCCGAACGTCACGAGGAGTTCCGAAATGGTCCGGAGGTGAAGATTTATATATAGGAAGTCTAGTTTCGGCCATCGGGAAAGTTTCAGGGGTAATCGGTATTGTACCGGGACCACCGGAAGGGTCCCGGGGGTTCACCGGGTGGGGCCACCTATCCCGGAGGGCCCCATGGGCTGAAGTGCGAGGGGAACCAGCCCCTGGTGGGCTGGTGCGCCCCCCCATGGGCCTCCCCCTGCGCCTAGGGTTGGAAACCCTAGGGGTGGGGGGCGCCCACCTGACTTGGGGGGCAAGTCCCCCCCTTGGCCGCCCCCCCTTGGAGATTGGATCTCCTAGGGCCTGTTCCCCCCTAGGGGTCCTATATATAGTGGGGGTAGGGAGGGCAGCTGCACCCAGGTCCCTGGTGCCTCCCTCTCCCTCCGTGACACCTCTCCCTCTTGTTGGTGCTTGGCGAAGCCCTGCCGAGCCCGCTGCTTCCACCACCACGCCGTCGTGCTGCTGGATCTCCATCAACCTCTCCTCTCCCCTTGCTGGATCAAGAAGGAGGAGACGTCTCTTCGTTCCGTACGTGTGTTGAACACGGAGGTGTCGTCCCTTCGGCGCTAGGATCATCAGTGATTTGGATCACGACGAGTACGACTCCATCAACCCTGTTCTCTTGAACGCTTCCTCTTAGCGATCTTCAAGGGTATGAAGATGCACTCCCTCTCTCTCGTTGCTAGTATCTCCTAGATTAATCTTGGTGACACGTAGGAAAATTTTGAATTATTGCTACGTTCCCCAACAGTGGCATCATGAGCTAGGTCTATGCGTAGATTCTATGCACGAGCAGAACACAAAGTAGTTGTGGGCGATGATTTGTTCAATTTGCTTGTCGTTACTAGTCTTATCTTGATTCGGCGGCATTGTGGGATGAAGCGGCCCGGACTGACCTTACACGTACACTTACGTGAGACAGGTTCCACCGACTGACATGCTCTTGATGCATAAGGTGGCTGGCGGGTGTCTGTCTCTCCCACTTTAGTCGGATCGGATTCGATGAAAAGGGTCCTTATGAAGGGTAAATAGCAATTGGCATATCACCGTTGTGGTTTTGTGTAGGTAAGAAACGTTCTTGCTAGAAACCCATAGCAGCCACGTAAAACATGCAACAACTATTAGAGGACGTCTAACTTGTTTTTGCAGGGTTTGATATGTGATGGGATATGGCCAAAAGGATGTGATGAATGATATATGTGATGTATGAGATTGATCATGTTCTTGTAATAGGAATCACGACTTGCATGTCCATGAGTATGACAACCGGCAGGAGCCATAGGAGTTGTCTTAATTTATTTATGACCTACGTGTCAATGAAAACGCCATGTAATTACTTTACTTTATTGCTAACCGTTAGCCATAGTAGTAGAAGTAATAGTTGGCGAGGCAACTTCATGAAGACACGATGATGGAGATCATGGTGTCATGCCGGTGACGATGGTGTTCATGCCGCGCCTCCAAGATGGAGATCAAAGGCGCAAGATGATATTGGCCATATCATGTCACTTTATGATTTGCATGTGATGTTTGTCATGTTTTTGCATCTTATTTGCTTAGAACGACGGTATCATAAATAAGATGATCCCTCATTAAAATTTCAAGAAAGTGTTCCCCCTAACTGTGCACCGTTGTGAAGGTTCGTTGTTTCGAAGCACCACGTGATGATCGGGTGTGATAGATTCTAACGTTCGAATACAATGGGTGTAAGCCAGATTTACACACACAATACACTTAGGTTGACTTGACAAGCCTAGCATGTACAGACATGGCCTCGGAACACGGAAGACCGAAAGGTCGAACATGAGTCGTATAGAAGATACGATCAACATGAAGATGTTCACCGATGATGACTAGTCCGTCTCACATGATGATCGGACACGACCTAGTTGACTCGGATCATGTATCACTTAGATGACTAGAGGGATGTCTATCTGAGTGGGAGTTCATTAAATAACTTGATTAGATGAACTTAATTATCATGAACATAGTCAAAAGGTCTTTGCAAATTATGTCGTAGCTCACGCTTTGGTTCTGCTGTTTTAGATATGTTCCTAGAGAAAATTTAGTTGAGAGTTGACAGTAGCAATTATGCGGACTGGGTCCGTGAACTGAGGATTGTCCTCATTGCTGCACAGAAGGGTTATGTCCTTAATGCACCGCTCAGTGTGTTGAACCTCGAGCATTGTCTGTAGATGTTGGGAAACATCTGACATACACGTTTTGATGACTACGTGATAGTTCAGTGCGTAATACTAACGGTTTAGAATTGTGGCACCAAAGACGTTTTTGAAACATCGCAGAACATATGAGATGTTCCAAAGACTGAAATTGGGATTTCAGACTAGTGCCCACGTCAAGAGGTATGAGACCTCTGACAGGTTTCTTAAGCCTGCAAACTAAGGGAGAAAAGCTCAATCGTTGAGCATGTGCTCAGATTGTCTAAGTACTACAATCGCTTGAATCGAGTGGGAGTTAATCTTCCAGATGAGATAGTGATAGTTCTCCATAGTCACTGCCACCAAGCTATTAGAGCTTAGTGATGAACTATAAAATATCAGGGATAGACATGATGATCCTTGAGCAATTCGCGATGTTTTACACCGTGAAAGTAGAAATCAAGTAGGAGCATCAATTGTTGATCGTTAGTAAAACCACTAGTTTCAAGAAGGGCAAGGGAAAGAAGGGATACTTCATGAGACGGCAAATCAGTTGCTGCTCTGGTGAAGAAACCCAAGGTTGAACCAAACCCGAGACTAAGTGCTTCTATAATGAGGGGAATGGTCACTGAAGCAGAACTACCCTAGATACTTGGTAGATGAGAAGGCTGGCAAGGTCGGCAGAAGTATTTTGAATATACAGTATATTATTGTGTACTTTACTAGTACTCCTAGTAGCACCAGGGTAATAAATACCGGTTCGGTTGCTAAGTGTTAGTAACTCGAAATAAAAGGCTACGGAGACTAGCTAAAGGTGAGATGACGATATGTTGGAAGTGTTTCCAAGGTTGATGTGACCAAACATCTCACGCTGCCTCTACCATCGAGATTGGTGTTAAACCTAAATAATTGTTATTTGGTGTTTGCGTTGAGCATAGACAAGATTGGATTATGTTTATCGCCATACGGTTATTCATTTAAGGAGAATAATGGTTACTCTGTTTATTTGAATAATACCTTCAATGGTCTTGCACCTAAAATGAATGGTTTATTGAATCTCAATCGTCGTGATACACATGTTCATGCCAAAAGATATAAGATAGTAATTATAGTACCACATACTTGTGGCACTGCCATTTGAGTCATGTTGGTATAAAACGCATGAAGAAGCTCCATGTTGATGGATCTTTGGACTCACTCGTTTTGAAAAGATTGAGACATGCGAACCATGTCTATTGGTAGACATGCATGAAGAAACTCCATACAGATGGATCGTTTGGACTCACTTGATTTTGAATCACTTGAGACATGCAAATCATACCACATGGGCAAGATGACTGAAAGGCCTCATTTTCAGTAAGATGGAACAAGAAAGCAACTTGTTGGAAGTAATACATCTTGATGTGTGCAGTCCAATGAGTGCTGAGGCACGCAGTGGATATTGTTATGTTCTTACTTCACAGATGATTTGAGTAGATGTTGAGTATATTTACTTGATGAAACACAAGTTTGAATTATTGGAAGGTTTAAGTAATTTCAGAGTGAAGTTGAAGATCGTAGTGACAAGATGATAAAATGTCTATGATATGATCATAGAGATGAATATCTGAGTTACGAGTTTGGCACACAATTAAGACATTGTGGAAATTGTTTCACAACTAATACCGCCTGGACCACCATAGTGTGATGGTGTGTCTGAACATCATAACTACACCCTATTGGATATGGTGCATACCATGATGTCTCTTATCGAATTACCACTATCATTTATGGGTTAGGCATTAGAGACAACCGCATTCACTTTAAATAGGGCACCACACAATTCCGTTGAGACGACACTGGATGAACTATAGGTTTAGAGAAACCTAAGCTGTCGTTTCTTAAAAGTTTGGGGCTGCGACACTTATGTGAAAAGTTTCAGGCTGATAAGCTCGAACCCAAAGCAGATAAATGCATCTTCATAGAATACCCAAAAATAGTTGGGTATACCTCCTATTTCAAATCCGGAAGCAAAAGTGATTGTTTCTAGAAGCGGGTCCTTTCTCGAGGAAAAGTTTCTCTCGAAAGAATTGAGTGGGAGGATGGTGGAGACTTGATGAGGTTATTGAACCGTCACTTCAACTAGTGTGTAGCAGGGCACAGGAAGTTGTTCCTGTGGCACCTACACCAATTGAATTGGAAGCTTATAATAATGATCATGAAACTTCGGATCAAGTCACTACCAAACATCATAGGTCGACAAGGATGTGTACTACTTCAGAGTGGTATGTAATCCTGTCTTGGAAGTCATGTTGCTAGACAACAATGAACCTACGAGCTCTGGAGAAGCGATGGTGGGCCCGGATTCCGACGAATGGCTCGAGGCCATAAAATCTGAAAGAGGATCCATGTATAAAAACAAAGTATAGACTTTGGAAGAACTACTTAATGGTCGTAAGGTTGTTGGGTGCAGATGGATTTTAAAAGGAAGACGTACAATGATGGTAAATGTCACCATTAAGAAAGCTCGACTTGTCGTTAAGATGTTTTCCGACAAGTTCAAAGGAGTTGACTACGATGAGACTTTCTCACTCGTGGCGATGCTAAGAGTTTGTTGGAATTATGTTAGCAGTTACTGCATTATTTATGAAATCTTGCAGATAGGATGTCAAAACATTGTTTCCTCGACGTTTTTCTTGAGGAAAGGTTGTATGTGATACAACAAGAAGGTTTTGTCAATCATGAAAGATGCTAACAAGTATGCAAAGCTCCAGGAATCCTTTTAAGGACTGGAGTAAGCACCTCGGAATTGGAATGTACGCTTTGATGAGATGATCAAAGATTTTGGGTTTATACAAAGTTTATGAGAAACTTGTATTTCCAAAGAAGTGAGTGGGAGCACTATAGAATTTTTGATGAGTATATGTTGTTAACATATTGTTGATCAGAAATGATGTAGAATTTCTGGAAAGCATATAGGGTTATTTGAAAAGTGGTTTTTAATGGAAAACCTGGATTAAGCTGCTTGAACATTGAGCATCAAGATCTATAAGGAAAGATCAAAATTGCTTAATAGTACTTTCAAACGAACACATACCATGACAAAATTTTGAAGGAGTTCAAAATAGATCGGCAAAGAAGGAGTTCTTGGCTGTGTTATAAGGTATGAGTATTGAGTAAAACTCAAGACCTGACCACGGCAGAATAGAGAGAAAGGACGAAGGTCGTCCCCTATGCTTTAGACGTAGGCTCTAAAGTATGCAATGTTGTGTACCACACCTGAAGCGTGCTAAGCCTTGAGTCAGTCAAGGGGTACAAGTGTGATCTAGGAATGGATCACAGGACAACGGTCAAGGTTATCTTTAGTAACTAGTGGACTAAGGAATTTTCTTGATTATGGAGGTGGTAAAAGAGTTCATCGTAAAGGGTTACGCCGATGCTATCTTTGACACTAATCTGGATGATTCTGAGTAGTAAACTGGATTCGTATAGTAGAACAGTTATTTGGAATAGCTCCAAAAAGAGCGTGGTAGCTGCATCTACAAGATGACATAGAGATTTGTAAAGCACACACGGGTCTGAAAGGTTCAGACCCGTTCACTATAACATCTCTCACAAGCATAACATGATCAAACCCAGAACTCATTGAGTGTTAATCACATGGTAATGTGAACTAGATTATTGACTCTAGTAAACTCTTTGGGTATTAGTCACATGGGGATGTGACCTTGAGTGTTAATCACATAGCGATGTGAACTGGATTATTGACTCTAGTGCAAGTGGGAGACTGTTGGAAATATGCCCTAGAGGCAATAATAAATTAGTTATTATTATATTTCCTTGTTCATAATAATCGTTTATTATCCATGCTAGAATTGTATTGATAGGAAACTCAGATACATGTGTGGATACATAGACAACACCATGTCCCTAGTAAGCCTCTAGTTGACTAGCTCGTTGATCAATAGATGGTTACGGTTTCCTGACCATGGACATTGGATGTCGTTGATGATGGGATCACATCATTAGGAGAATGATGTGATGGACAAGACCCAATCCTAAGCCTAGCACAAGATCGTGTAGTTCGTATGCTAAAGCTTTTCTAATGTCAAGTATCATTTCCTTAGACCATGAGATTGTGCAACTCCTGGATACCGTAGGAATGCTTTGGGTGTACCAAACATCACAACGTAACTGGGTGGCTATAAAGGTGCACTGCGGGTATCTCCGAAAGTGTCTGTTGGGTTGGCACGAATCGAGACTGGGATTTGTCACTCCGTGTAATGGAGACGTATCTCTGGGCCCACTCGGTAGGACATCATCATAATGTGCACAATGTGACCAAGGAGTTGATCATGGGATGATGTGTTACGGAACGAGTAAAGAGACTTGCCGGTAACGAGATTGAACGAGGTATCGGGATACCGACGATCGAATCTCGGGCAAGTATCGTACCGATAGACAAAGGGAATTGTATACAGGATTGGTTAAATCCTCGACATCGTGGTTCATCCGATGAGATCATCGTGGAACATGTGGGAGCCAACATGGGTATCCAGATCCTGCTATTGGTTATTGACCGGAGAGTCATCTCGGTCATGTCTGTGTGTCTCCCGAACCCGTAGGGTCTACACACTTAAGTTTCGGTGACGCTAGGGTTGTAGAGATATTAGTATGCGGTAACCCGAAAGTTGTTCGGAGTCCCGGATGAGATCCCGGACGTCACGAGGAGTTCCGGAATGGTTCGGAGGTGAAGATTTATATATAGGAAGTCTAGTTTCGGCCATCGGGAAAGTTTCGGGGGTAATCGGTATTGTACCGGGACCACCAGAAGGGTCCCGGGGGTCCACCGGGTGGGGCCACCTATCCCGGAGGGCCCCATGGGCTGAAGTGGGAGGGGAACCAGCCCCTGGTGGGCTGGTGCACCCCCCATGGGCCTCCCCCTGCGCCTAGGGTTGGAAACCCTAGGGGTGGGGGCGCCCACCTGACTTGGGGGGCAAGTCCCTCCCTTGGCCGCCCCCCTTGGAGATTGGATCTCCTAGGGCCGGCGCCCCCTAGGGGTCCTATATATGGTGGGGGGAGGGAGGGCAGCCGCTCCCAAGTCCCTGGCGCCTCCCTCTCCCTCCGTGACACCTCTCCCTCTCGTTGGTGCTTAGCGAAGCCCTGCCGAGATCCCGCTGCTTCCACCACCATGCCGTCGTGCTGCTGGATCTCCATCAACCTCTCCTCTCCCCTTGCTGGATCAAGAAGGAGGAGACGTCTCTCCGTTCCGTACGTGTGTTGAATGCGGAGGTGCCATCCGTTTGGCACTAGGATCATCGGTGATTTGGATCACGACGAGTACGACTCCATCAACCCCGTTCTCTTGAACGCTTCCGCTTAGAGATCTTCAAGGGTATGAAGATGCACTCCCTCTCTCTCGTTTCTAGTATCTCCTAGATTGATCTTGGTGACACATAGGAAAATTTTGAATTATTTCTACGTTCCCCAACACACTCTCCCATCTCGTTGCTATACATCACCTAGATAGATCTTGCGTGTGCGTAGGAATTTTTTTGAAATTACTGCGTTCCCCAACAGTGGCATCCGAGCCAGGTCTATGCATGTATGTTATATGCACGAGTAGAACACAAAGGAGTTGTGGGCGTGAGTATATACATATTTCTTGCCATCACTAGTTGATTCTTGATTCAGCGGTATTGTTGGATGAAGCGGCTTAGACCAACATTACGCGTACGCTTACGCGAGACTGGTTCTACCGATGTGCTTCGCACACAGGTGGCTAGTGGGTGTCTGTTTCTCCAACTTTAGTTGAATCGGTTTCAATGAAGAGGGTTCTTTCTGAAGATCAAAAAGCAATCACGATACTACGTTGTGGTTTTGATGCGTAGGTAAGAACGGTTCTTGCTAGAAGCCCATAGCAGCCACGTAAAACTTGCAACAACAAAGTAGCGGACGTCTAACTTGTTTTTGCAGGGCATGTTGTGATGTGATATGGTCAAGATGTGATTATATGAATTGTTGTATGAGATGATCATGTTTTGTAACACAGTTATCGTCAACTGGCATGAGCCATATGGTTGTCGCTTTATTGTATGAAATGCAATCACCATGTAATTCCTTTACTTTATCACTAAGCGGTAGCATTAGTCGTAGCAACAATAGCTGGCGAGACGACAACGATGCTTCGATGGAGATCAAGGTGTCCAGCCGGTGATGGTGGTGATCATGATGGTGCTTTGGAGATGGAGATCAAAGGCACAAGATGATGATGGCCATATCATATCACTTATATTTGATTGCATGTGATGTTTATCCTTTATGCATCTTATTTTGCTTAGTTCGGCGGTAGCATTATAAGATGATCTCTCACTGAATTTCAAGGTACAAGTGTTCTCCCTGAGTATGCACCGTTGCTATAGTTCATCGTGCCGAGACACCACATGATGATCGGGTGTGATAAGCTCTACGTTCACATACAACGGGTGGAAGCTAGTTTTGCACACGCAGAATACTCGGGTTAAACTTGACGAGCCTAGCATATGCAGATATGGCCTCGAAACACTGAGACGGAAAGGTCGAGCATGAATCATATAGTAGATATGATCAACATAGTGATGTTGACCATTGAAAACTACTCCATCTCACGTGATGATCGGACATGGTTTAGTTGATATGGATCACGTGATCACTTAGATGATTAGAGGGATGTCTATCTAAGTGGGAGTTCTTAAGTAGTATGATTAATTGAAATTTAATTTCTCATGAACTTAGTACCCGATAGTATTTTTCATGTCTATGTAGTTGTAGATAGATGGCCCGTGCTGTTGTTCCATTGAATTTTAATGCGTTCCTAGAGAAAGCTAAGTTGAAAGATGATTGTAGAAACTACACGGACTGGGTCCATAACTTGAGGAGTATCCTCATTGCTGCACATAAGAATTACTTCCTGGAAGCACCGCTGGGTGACAAGCCTGCTGCAGATGCTGATGACGACGTTAAGAACGTCTGGCAAAGCAAAGCTGATGACTACTCAATAGTTCAGTGTGCCATGCTTTATGGCTTAGAACCGAGACTTCAACGATGTTTTAAACATCATGGAGCATATGAGATGTTCCAGGAGTTGAATTTAATATTTCAAGCAAATGCCCGCATTGAGAGATATGAAGTCTCCAATAAGTTATACAGCTACAAAATGGAGGAGAATAGTTCTGTCGGTGAACATATACTCAGAATGTATGGGTACCACAACTACTTGACTCAGCTAGGAGTTAATCTTCCCGATGATAGTGTCATTGACAGAGTTCTTCAATCACTGTCACCAAGCTACAAGAGCTTCATGATGAACTATAATATGCAAGGGGTGGATAAGACAATTCCCGAGGTCTTCGCAATGCTAAAGGTCGCGGAGGAAATCAAGAAGGAGAATCACATGTTGATGGTCAACAAGACCACCAGTTTCAAGAAGAAGGGCAAAGGGAAGAAGGAGAATTTCAAGAAGAACAACAAAAAAGTTGCTGCTCAAGTGAAGAAGCACAAGTCTAGACCTAAGCTTGAGACTGAGTGCTTCTACTACAAAGGGACTGGTCACTGGAAGCGGAACTGCCCCAAGTATTTGGCGGATAAGAAGGATGGCAAGGTGAACAAAGATATATGTGATATACATGTTATTGATGTGTACCTTACTAATGCTTGCAGTAGTACTTGGGTATTTGATACTGGTTCTGTTGCTAATATTTGCAACTCGAAACAAGGGCTAGGATTAAGCGAAGATTGGCTAAGGACGAGGTGACAATGCGCATGGGAAATGGTTCCAAAGTCGATGTGATCGCCGTCGGCACGCTACCTCTACGTCTACCTTCAGGATTAGTATTAGACCTGAATAATTGTTATTTGGTGTCAGCGTTAAGCAGGAACATTATATCTGGATCTTGTTTGATGCGAGACGGTTATTCATTTAAATCATAGAATAATGGTTGTTCTATTTATATGAGTAATATCTTTTATGGTCATGCACCCTTGATGAGTGGTCTATTTTTACTAAATCTCAATAGTAGTGATACACATATTCATAGTATTGAAGCCAAAAGATATAAGTTTAATAATGATAGTGCAAATTATTTCAGAGTGAAGTGGAAAATCATCGTAACAAGAAAATTAAGTTTCTACGATCTGATCGTGGAGGTGAATATTTTAGTTATGAGTTTGGTCTTCATTTGAAACAATGCGGAATAGTTTCGCAACTCATGCCACCTAGAACACCACAGCGTAATGGTGTGTCCGAACGTTGTAACCGCACTTTATTAGATATGGTGCAATCTATGATGTCTCTTACTGATTTACCGCTATCATTTTGGGGTTATGCTTTAGAGACAGTTGCATTCACGTCAAATAGGGCACCATTGAAATACGTTGAAATGACACCTTATGAACTATGGTTTGGCAAGAAACCCAAGTTGTTGTTTCTTAAAGTTTGGGGCTGCGATGCTTATGTGAAAAAGCTTCAACCTGATAAGCTCGAACCCAAATCTGAGAAATGTGTCTTCATAGGATACCCAAAGGAGACTGTTGGGTACACCTTCTATCATAGATCCGAAGGCAAGATATTTGTTGCTAAGAATGGATCCTTTCTAGAGAAGGAGTTTCTCTCGAAAGAAGTGAGTTGGAGGAAAGTCGAACTTGATGAGTGAGGGAGTCCTGGATTAAGGGGTCCTCAGGCGTCCGACCTGTATGACATGAGTCGGAGGGCTATGAAGATACAAGACAGAAGACTCTCTCCCGTGTCCGGATGGGACTCTCCTTGGCGTGGATGGCAAGCCTGGCGTTTGGATATGAAGATTCCTTCCTCTATAATCGACTTTGTACAACCCTAGTCCCCTCCGGTGTTTATATAAACCGAAGGGTTTAGTCCGTAGAGGCAATCATAATCTGACAGTGTGACAGCCTGGTTTTTGCCCTCTCTAATTTGCTTGATTTTCATTTGAAAATTTTCTGAAACTTGGAGTTCTTGAATCTTTTCATAAGGACTTAAACCCTTGGGCATCCTTGGTTTGCACCCAAGTGCTTCACTTCCCTCCTAAATCATCATTTTCACTTCTGATCCACCCCAAAATAATCTTTGGAATATTTTTCTTAAATGAAAAATATCCATTTTCTCTCAGAAACCCTAGCCAGATCTGTTTGCTTCAAAACAAACCTAATTTTTATGGCTCAAAAAAACCTGAGATAATTCACAAATATTCTGTGAACCCTAGGGCACCTTCCTGAGCAAAATTATTTCATCACTTTTTGGAATATTTTTGCTATAGAAAATATTTTCTGTTCTAGACAGAAATGGTGGTTTCTATAGCAACTACCATTTTACTTGCTCCATTTGACCTGAACTTTCTTGTGCATCTTTACCTTAGTAACTTATAACTAGCCTCCAAAGCACAGCCTCAATCTCCCAGCCGTTTGACCACAGTAACTGTTCAAAGTTACTGATCAGAAGCTTACTTGGCCTGTAAAAACCTTTCTACTGCACCTGGATCCAAACCAATTCGTGGTAACACTCAAAACTACCACGAACATCATGCCAGACATCAAGTTTGTGCTTAGGTCGGCCTGATTTCATAGTTCACGCGGTGACCACGTTCGTCCAGGGGTGTTGGCATGCGTGTCGACGTGCTCTGAGCGTCGCCGAGCGCTCTGTTCGCGCATGCTCGCTTCCCTCGCCTGCCCAAGCATGCCAAACCGCACCACCATCTTCGTCTCCAAGCCCTTAACCTCCCTCTGGCGCTCGCCGCAGCGAGCACGGGCTGTTGGGGAACGTAGTAATTTCAAAATTTTCCTACGCACACGCAAGATCATGGTGATGCATAGCAACGAGAGGGGAGAGTGTTGTCCACGTACCCTCGTAGACCGAAAGCGGAAGCGTTAGCACAACGCGGTTGATGTAGTCATACGTCTTCACGATCCGACCGATCAAGTACCGAACGCACGGCACCTCCGAGTTCTGCACACGTTCAACTCGATGACGTCCCTCGAACTCCGATCCAGCCGATTGTTGAGGGAGAGTTTCGTCAGCACGACGGCATGGTGACGATGATGATGTTCTACCGACACAGGGCTTCGCCTAAGCACCACTACGATATGATCGAGGTGGATTATGGTGGAGGGGGGCACCGCACACGGCTAAGAGATCAATTGTTGTGCCTTTGGGGTGCCCCCTGCCCCCATATATAAAGGAGTGGAGGAGGGGAGGGCCGGCCCTCTCTATGGCGCGTCCTAGGGGAGTCCTACTCCCACCGGGAGTAGGATTCCCCCTTTCCTAGTAGAACTAGGAGCCCTTCCAAGTATTAGGAGTAGGAGGGAAGGAAAGGGAAGGGAAAAGGAGAAGGAAGGAAGGGGGCGCCCCCCCTCCCTAGTCCAATTCGGACCAGCCCATGGGGAGGGGTGCGGCCACCCTTTGAGGCCTTTCTCTTCTTTCCCGTATGGCCCATTAAGGCCCAATATGAATTCCCGTAACTCCCCGGTACTCCCAAAAATACCCGAATCACTAAGAACCTTTCCGATGTCCAAATATAGTCGTCCAATATATCGATTTTTACGTCTCGACCATTTCGAGACTCCTCGTCATGTCCCCGATCTCATCAGGGACTCCGAACTCCTTCGGTATATCAAAACACATAAACTCATAATATAACCGTCATCGAACTTTAAGCGTGCGGACCCTACGGGTTCGAGAACTATGTAGACATGACCGAGACACGTCTCTGGTCAATAACCAATAGCGGAACCTAGATGCTCATATTGGCTCCTACATATTCTACGAAGATCTTTATCGGTCAAACTGCATAACAACATACGTTGTTCCCTTTGTCATCGGTATGTTACTTGCCCGAGATTCGATCGTCGGTATCTCAATACCTATTTCAATCTCGTTACCGACAAGTCTCTTTACTCATTCCGTAACACATCATCCCGCAACTAACTCATTAGTTGCAATGCTTGCAAGGCTTATAGTGATGTGCATTACCGAGTGGGCCCAGAGATACCTCTCCAACAATCGGAGTAACAAATCCTAATCTCGAAATACGCCAACCCAACAAGTACCTTCGGAGACACCTGTAGAGCACCTTTATAATCACCTAGTTACATTGTGACGTTTGGTAGCACACAAAGTGTTCCTTCGGTAAACGGGAGTTGCATAATCTCATAGTCATAGGAACATGTATAAGTCATGAAGAAAGCAATAGCAACAAACTAAACGATCAAGTGCTATGCTAACGGAATGGGTCAAGTCAATCACATCATTCTCTAAAGATGTGACCCCGTTTAATCAAATGACAACTCATGTCTATGGCTAGGAAACTTAACCATCTTTGATTCAACGAGCTAGTCAAGTAGAGGCATACTAGTGACATACTGTTTGTCTATGTATTCACACATGTATTATGTTTCCGGTTAATACAATTCTAGCATGAATAATAAACATTTATCATGATATAAGGAAATAAATAATAACTTTATTATTGCCTCTAGGGCATATTTCCTTCAGTCTCCCACTTGCACTAGAGTCAATAATCTAGTTCACATCGCCATGTGATTTAACATCAATAGTTCACATTACCATGTGATTAACACCCATAGTTCACATCGTCATGTGACCAACACCCAAAGGGTTTACTAGAGTCAATAATCTAGTTCACATCGCTATGTGATTAATACCCAAAGAGTACAAAGGTGTGATCATGTTTTGCTTGTGAGGGAAGTTTAGTCAACGGGTCTGCCATATTCAGATCCGTATGTATTTTGCAAATTTCTATGTCAACAACGCTCTACATGGAGATACTCTAGCTAATTGCTCCCACTTTCAATATGTATCCAGATTGAGACTTTGAGTCATCTGGATCAGTGTCAAAACTTGCATCGACGTAACCCTTTACGACGAACCTTTTGTCACCTCCATAATCGAGAAACATATCCTTATTCCACGAAGGATAATTTTGACCAATGTCCAGTGATCTACTCCTAGATCACTATTGTACTCCCTTGCCAAACTCAGGGCAGGGTATACAATAGGTCTGGTACACAGCATGGCATACTTTATAGAACCTATCGCTGAGGCATAGGGAATGACTTTAATTCTCTCTCTATCTTCTGCCGTGGTCTGGTTTTGAGTCTTACTCAACTTCACACCTTGTAACACAGGCAAGAACTCCTTCATTGACTGTTCCATTTTGAACTACTTCAAAATCTTGTCAAGGTATGTACTCATTGAAAAAACTTATCAAGCGTCTTGATCTATCTCTATAGATCTTGATGCTCAATATGTAAGCAACTTCACCGAGGTCTTTCTTTGAAAAACTCCTTTCAAACACTCCTTTATGCTTTGCAGAATAATTCTACATTATCTCTGATCAACAATATGTCATTCACATATACTTATCAGAAATGTTGTAGTGCTCCCGCTCACTTTCTTGTAAATACAGGCTTCACCGCAAGTCTGTATAAAACTATA
Organism: Triticum urartu; assembly: GCF_003073215.2. NCBI lineage: Eukaryota > Viridiplantae > Streptophyta > Magnoliopsida > Poales > Poaceae > Triticum > Triticum urartu. The sequence goes on along the minus strand of NC_053022.1, from coordinate 483,219,914 downwards.
TGCTTTGATCAACTTATCAAACCGTATATTCCAACTCCGAGATGCTTGCACCAGTCCATAGATGGATCGCTGGAGCTTGCATATTTTGTTAGTACCTTTAGGATTGACAAAACCTTCTGGTTGCATCATATACAACTCTTCTTTAATAAATTCATTAAGGAATGCAGTTTTGTTTATCCATTTGCCAGATTTCATAAAATGTGGCAATTGTTAACATGATTCGGACAGACTTAAGCATAGATATGAGTGAGAAACTATCATCGTAGTCAACACCTTGAACTTGTCGAAAACCTTTTGCGACAATTCTAGCTTTGTAGATAGTACCACTACTATCAGCGTTCGTCTTCCTCTTGAAGATCCATTTAATCTCAATGGCTCGCCGATCTTTTGGGCAAGTCAATCAAAGTCCATACTTTGTTCTTATACATGGATCTCATCTCAGATTTCATGGCCTTAAGCCATTTCGCGGAATCTGGTCTCGTCATCGCTTCCTCATAGTTCGTAGGCTCGTCATGGTCAAGTTACATGACCTCCAGAATAGAATTACCGTACCACTCTGGTGCGGATATCACTCTGGTTTACCTACGACGTTCGGTAGTAACTTGATCTGAAGTTACATGATCATCATCATTAGCTTCCTCACTAATTGGTGTAGTAGTCACAGGAACAGATTTCTGTGATGAACTACTTTCCAATAAGGGAGCAGGTACAGTTACCTCATCAAGTTCTACTTTCCTCCCACTCACTTCTTTCGAGAGAAACTCCTTCTCTAGAAAGGATCCATTCTCAGCAACAAATATCTTGCCTTCGGATCTGTCATAGAAGGTGTACCCAACAGTTACTTTTGGGTATCCTATGAAGATGCACTTCTCCGACTTGGGTTTGAGCTTATCAAGATGAAACTTTTTCACATAAGCATCGCAACCCCAAACTTTAAGAAACGACAACTTTGGTTTCTTGCCAAACCACAGTTCATACGGTGTCGTCTCAACGGATTTAGATGGTGAAAGTGCGTTATATTGACTAGAGGGGGGGTGAATAGGCGATTTTTATGAAAGTCTACAAAACATGGAAGTTTCGAAGACAAACGACCGAAATAAACCTATTACCATGCAACGGAAGTTAGACTACACTAGATAAACCATCGTCATGTATTCAATGGAGTGAAAGGACAATGACTAATAGCAGCTAGGTAGTAAGGATCAGGCAGGAAGATATTAAGAAGCCAAACAGATGACACAGTCACTCAGTGAAGACAAAAGATAGTGCAAACATACAATGACTTCACACAGAGTAATAGTAAGTAAAGAGAAGGGAGGGATGAAACCAGTGACCCGTTGAAGACAAAGATTTGTTGGACCAGTTCCAGTTGCTGTGACAACTGTACGTCTGGTTAGGGCGGCTAGGTATTTAAACCAAAGGACACACAGTCCCGGACACCCAGTCCTGAACACGTAGCTCAGGACACCCAGTCCTCACCGTATTCCCCTTGAGCTAAGGTCACACAGACCTCGCCCAATCACTCTGGTAAGTCTTCAAGGTAGACTCCCAAACCTTCACAGACTTCGTTCACCGGCAATCCACAATGTCTCTTGGATGCTCAGAACACGACGCCTAACCGGCTGGAGGATGCACAGTCCTCACGTGTAATAAGTCTTCAGATCACTCAGACAAGAAGACTTAAGTGATGCCTAATTCTCTTTGGCTCTAGGTGGTTAGGGCTTTATCCTCCGCAAGGAATTCTCTCTCAAAGGCTTCGAGGTGGGTTGCTCTCAAACGACAAAAGCCGTACTCTGAATCTGAGCAGCCAACCGTTTATGGTTGTAGGGGGTGGGCTATTTATAGCCACTAGGCAACCCGACCTGATTTGTCCGAAATGACCCTGGGTCACTAAGGAACTGACACGTGTTCCAACGGTCAGATTTCAAACTCACACGGCAACTTTACTTGGGCTACAAGCAAAGCTGACTTGTCCGACTCTGGACAAGATTCGCTCTCATAGTCTTCACTCGAAGACATAGGTTTTTGTTAGGCATCACTTCAGTCATTCTGACTGGTTCTCTTGGACCCCACTTAACAGTACGGTGGTTCCTATGACTCAACACAGAAGAAAAAGAACTACGAAAGATCTAAGTCTTCGAGCTCCATAGGCTTCATGCGATGTCTTCTCTTGTCATAGTCTTCAATGTGAATATCTTCATATACCACCTTTGACATCAATGTCTTCATACATTTTTAGGGGTCATCTCTGGAGGGAAAACCGAATCAATGAGGGACTTCTACCTGTGTTATCCTGCAATTCTCACAAACACATTAGTCCCTCAACTAGGTTTGTCGTCAATACTCCAAAACCAACTAGGGGTGGCACTAGATGCACTTACAATCTCCCCCTTTTTGGTGATTGATGACAAACTAGTTGAAGTTTTCAACGGGGAATATAATGTGTGAAATTGTAAAGGATAAGGAATTGTCTTCATAAGTTGCAAGGGCTCCCCCTGAAGATGTGCATATAAGTGATTTGCTTTTGGAATGCAAATGCACATGGCAGGTTGTGCTTGTGGAGATCCACTTCAACTTATGATGACAATCCACTATGCATGTGAAAGTATGTGAAGATAATGACATGCATAATGGAAAATGGACATCTGCAAAATGATCTAAGTGCGGAATTTATCGTCGCACATGCGGAATTTATCATCGCAACACAAGGTGGCAAATAAGTAGCAGACGACCATCAAGTTTAAGTGTTACAACTCAAAGAACCAAATGTTTCAAAACGAGAGTTGTAAGCACGAAGCAAAATATAAAACACCCGCCCATATGGACCCGCTTGAAGACTATCAAACTCATATGCTTCTCCCCCTTTTGTCAGTAAGGACCAAAAAGGTTTGAAGACATAGAGCCTCTACTCGTTCCCATGAGGAGTAGGTGAAGCAGCAGGGTCGTTGAGGATGTTTGGCGGTGCAGACGAACTTGGAGCAGTATCGACATGTGCTGAAGGAGGCGGCGATGAAGTAGCATCGTCTTCATCCTCGATCACTCTGGCATTCACGGTTGCAGAAGAGGATGAGAACTCAGAGTCTTCTAGTGATGGAGTTCGTCGCAGCACAGCCCTTCAAGGAGGTGTGGAGTCAAACTTGAAGTGCTCAGTGAAGCCATCCTCTTGCAGATCATCTTCAGAACACAGTAGCGTTAGCCCTTTCCATGTGCGGCGAGAGGTTTCATGGGCAACAAAAGCATTCTTGGTGGCAATATTGCGAATGCGATTAACATCCACCAAGAGGCTTTGCATCTGACGCTTCAGCCAGTCATGATGCATGTCTTGTTTCTGATGAAGAGCCACAAGAAGCTCTCGGTCGTTGAGAACACAAGTGCGCTTCTTGGGTCGTGGAGCAGTTGTGCTGTCAGTGGCTTCAGTGAGAGCAGGGTGTGGTGCACGTGTAGTGCCAGCCAAAGGATACACCCGAGCGACTGCTTCAACACCTTCAATGTTCTGAGTGAAACTCTGATGCTCTGCATTCTGAAGACTTAGAGGTTCCTTGGCAGGCTCAGGATATATGGCTTCAATAGACATATCCACATCAGGCAAAAAGATCCGATGATTGCGGGCAGATGGCTGATATGAGATAGCAGAGTGAAGTTTGATCAGCCGCATCACCCAAGGGGCGTAGAACTTCAATCTGAACAGATCAGAGCCAGATGCAGCAAGTTGGCGAATGAAGAAATCCTGTGTATTGAAGCATTTTCCATGAAGAATATAGAAGACCAAAGTCTTCATTGCACCTTCGAGCTTGGCATGGGGAGATTGTCCTTTGATTGGCCAGAGAGTTCGCCTTATGATATGATAAATGGTCCTTGGTAGATACTCAAGGTCTTCAACAAGGAACTCCGTGGGATAAGCAGCATCTTGGGGCAGTGGCTTCATCATATTAAGCATCTGACTCATATTGGGTTCAGTCTTCTGAAAGATGCTCTCAACAGCTTCACTGTGAAGCTAACAGCCATGCTCATAGAGATCGCCAGGAGTGGGCAAGCCAGTGAGCTCAGTGATGTCAAAGGCTTTGGCTTCGTGATGAACGTTTCCAGTCATCCACTCCAGGACCCAAGTCTTCGGATCTCTGCTATACCCGCGGATGTGAAGTGTGGCATAGAATTGAAGCAGCAGCTCTTCATTCCAATGCTTTTGGTCAGTAACGAACGGCAGCAGTCCAACTTCCTTGAAGCAATCCAAAGCTTCTTCCAGACAAGGCAGACTAGCTATAGCTTCAATGTCAAGGCGCTTGTGTGGGAAGATGCGACCTTGGTTGTAAAGAATGCATGAGTAATAGCTTCGCTGCTGATAGCTCCAGAACCGATCAGATGATATTCTTTCCCTAGAGTAGGGGTTCCTGGAGCTATTGAAGAATGTGTTGTCTGCTCTGAAGCCATTGATATTGAAGGAGCCAGGTGCTGATGCAGGACCTGGGAACCTTGGCAATCTTGGGATTGGCTTCTGTACCTGAGGCATGTGCTCAACATGATAGTCGAACTGTGGACCGGAAGCAGACTTAGGAACAGAAGCTGCGGGATCAGTGGCTTCGCCGTCTTCTGATGCTTTTGTTGGGGAGGGCTCCACATTAGCTTCAGCCATGACAGCGTCATTAGCTTCAGTGGTGTTGTTGGTGGCAGCCTCTAGATTTTCAACCTCCACTTGACGAGCTGGAGGGTCGGTCATGATCACGTTCTCCTCGAGAACCGCTTCTTGGTGGGGCAGGGGAGTATCAGCTTGTGGAACTTCTTCTTCCGCGGCTGATGCAGCCGGATTGTCTTCAGCAGAGACTTGAGGCCTTGGACCTTTGCGAAGCCTGCGCAATGCAGGCGACGCCTGTGTAGTTGGAGTTGGCTGGGCCTCGAAGTCTTCTTCCTCTTGTGGGCGATCCGCCCATGAAGCATCCTGAGCGATTGGTGTCAGAGGACGACCAATGCTGATGAGTTCGCTGTTCTCGAACTGAGGAAGGACTACACCATCTTCTACATTGTCATGTTGACCAATGTCTTCAGCAGCGATGGGATCAGCTGCTGGAAAGTCTTCAGCTTCATGAGCCTCTGTGAAAGCAGGCACATGGATTGTCAGTTGGCGTTCTTGGGGATTGGCGTCGGGGTGAACCATGGAAATGGGTTCAACAACCAAGGGCTCTGTGGGAGCAGCCCGATCTTTCTTGGTCTTTCTCTTTTTCTTGGAGGGGGCAGTAGGAGAGGCTTCAGGATGTTTCCTCTTCCTGGCTTCAGCCTCAGTAGTCCTTGTCTTCTTGAGCTCTGAAGCGGTTGATCGGCTTTTTGGCTTCGAGCCAGTCAGTCTAGTTGGGAAGACAATCGGAACTGCTTCCTGCCTTGGTGCATCGGGTTCAGCCGTAGCAGGCTTCTTCTTCTTCTTTGCGGCCATCCTGGGGTCAATGCCAGGATGCCCAAGGGCCTTGCGCTTCTCAGCCTCATTGTAGGCTTGCACACATCTGTCAGCCAGAGCCTTCATGCGCTCATGCGAACCCTGAGCTTCTGCACGTTTCTTCAGAAAGGCTTCCTTGAGCTCGTGCATCATGATCTTGAAGTTCTTCACTTCTTGCACACTGAGCTTGGCCATATGCTTCTTGAACTGAGCCTTTTCATAGTCAATCTTCTGCTTCAGTTCAACAACGCGCTGGGCGATGGCTAGCTCTAAAGCAATGGCGCCTTGGAAGGCGACACTGAGGCCAATGGGTAGCTGCAGATCATCAAAGCTGATGTTTGGCGTGTCAAACCACTCGTCAATGAAGTTGTGGATGATGGTTACATCAAAGAGAGGCAGATCATTGAAGATTTCTGCTTCTTCTTTGCTCTTGATGAGTTGTTCAAGAGCGTCATCTGCAAGATCTTCATCACTTGATAGATCGATGGCTTCATTGCGCAGAATGGCAGCAGCAGTTAGCTCCTAGCCAGTGTGTGTCAGAGGCATCTTGACCTTCTGGGGCTTGGAGACGCGTGACAAGTCTTCATACTGCACACTGTCTTCAGAAGGTGCAGTTGCCAGTGGCTTCGCCCTTGAGATTTTTGGTGAAGGGGCAGGCTTTGAAGCTTTGGGCTTCTTCAACTTCTTTGGCGTCGGTGCTGCAGGCACTTCATCTGATTCAGCATCAGCTGCAGGCTCATTCACGGCTGTCCCTTGAACCAAGATATGGGTGATGAGACCTGCAAGGTTGTAGAAAGGACCGACGACATTGGGTTCTGCATCGCGTGTGCCGTCAGCCCTTGGAGCAGAAGGACCAGGGTTGAAGTCTAACCCAAAAGACTTCTTGTTCTGCTTCGCTGAGTTCTTGGCAAACTGGAATTTGCGCTTGAACAGATTGTCATCACGACACCATAGTAGTGACGATGGGTGTGCATCTGCAGGCTGTGGCCCACAGACCATGCAAGGATAGAAGCCTTGTTCAATGGCTTCTTCTCTGGACCTAGGTTGAAGATTCTTGTATAGGATATCTCCCCACGGTCTCTTGACGGCATTTTTCTCAGCATATTCCTGGGTCACAAACCGATATTTGAACCATTGTTTTGCCCAATATCTTCGAATCCATTGGATTCGGGTCTTGCGCTGATTGTAATCCTCTTCAGGATCTGTCTTGTAGAGCTCTGAGAGGTCATCAGGCAAATCTCTTGATGTTCCCCCACGACGCTGTCTGCCACCCTTCCTTACTGATTTCTCTGCAGCCATGAACTTCAAACTGAAAGGCTTCAAAATGTTCAAAGGCTTCAAAAGTTTTCTCTTGCTGGACAAATAGGAACTGGCTTCGAGAGAATTTATATGATGCTGTAAGAATTCTACAAATGAATGCAGACTATGAGAACCAAGGGATTCTCCCACGGACATGTACCTGTGACAGCATTAAGGTGCGAGGGAAGGGGAAGAGGTCATATGCATTCTCAGAAGATTTTGAAGATAAATCAGTTTAGAAGACATTGACCTCATCGTGCGAAGACATTCACTCATAGATAAGGAGTTGGTTCCAGATTTGTACGAATCCAGAGATCAGTACAAGTGAGGAATCTAACTACTTGTGAAGCATAAGTGAATATACTAGGCATGTTATGAGATGCAGTATGAAAGAGATCCAACTTGTGTGAATAGAAACTTCTTGTGGTAGAAAGTGACAAATCCATAGGATCAAAAGGGGCCGTAAAAGGAAGTTTTATTTACCACACTGGGAACTGCTAGACGGAGTGGAAGAGGAGGCCGAGCAGTTCGATCTTCCATGCCCTAACTTGGCGACGGAGGACACCTACGCGATGGCGGAGAGGACGATGTCCGCGGTCGGCGTGAAGACGACGTCGGAGAGGTTGTGGCAGTGAAGCGCTTCGTCGCCGGCGTCGTCGAGGGCTAGCGGTGGTGCTAGGGTTCATGCGAGAGTGGAAGAAGAGATAATGACCGCTGTGAAGGGTGTATTTATAGGTACAGGTGCGGCACTGCGTTATTACATAGGTGCCCCTGGCGATTCACATCTAAGGAACACGTGGCCATCATGCAGTATATTGGGGTTTTTTCCACGTCCCACGCACGCCTGGATTGTCGGGTGGTCGTTCCTACTTCTCCGGGTTTCATGTGGAGGAATGAGCATTGAAAACGGACTTAATGTTTGTCTCTGTATCTTCTGCTGACAAGGACGCAGAGAAGACATTCGACAGTTTCAATAGAATGCATATGATTTGGAGAGATAGAGTTTGAGATAGAGAGCACAGAGAGGTTAGGGTCCGATCACATTCACTTAGATCAAAAGATTCAACAATAATACATAACTATAAGTGAATGCTGTAGAGGAAAGAACACTAGTATATATATATAATCAACATAGTGAAGATAATCATGAAAACATGTTGAGATTGAAACCAAACAAATGTGAAGACATAGCAAGGTAACGCCATGAGTGAAACACTTCAAATAGAACATTTGGTGGTGGCGTTACCCACCGTATAGGAAGTATTAGACCCAGACACGACGCACAATTATCGTGGCGCTCCGAAGTCAAATTCCATTTTAATGTATTCACACTTAGAATGTATGTCTTCATTGATTGAAGATATACTTTACTTCGTGTGTTGCACATCTAAGTCATCAATATGCATAAGGGTTAGGATGTGTGCCTGATCACAGGACATTTGAGGATTCCAGGATATTTAGCTCACACCGTAACTTGCAAAATCTCTTCTCATCCAAGGGCTTGGTGAAGATATGTGCCAATTGCTCTTCAGTGTTGACGTGTATGATATCAATATCTTCCTTCACAACATGATCTCTGAGAAAGTGATGACGAATTTCAATGTGCTTTGTCTTCGAGTGCTGAACAGGGTTGTTGGCAATCTTGATGGCGCTTTCGTTGTCGCAGTAGAGTGGCACTTGCTTCAGATCAATGCCATAGTCGTTGAGGGTTTGCTTCATCCACAGAAGCTGAGCGCAGCAAGATCCAGCAGCAATGTATTCAGATTCAGCAGTGGAGATAGATATACAGTTCTGCTTCTTTGAAGACCAACACACAAGTGATCGTCCCAGAAAATGACATGTGCCTGATGTAGACTTGCGATCCACCTTGTCACCAGCATAATCAGCATCCGAGAATCCAACCAGATCAAACTCTGAGCCCTTTGGATACCATAATCCTAGAGTTGGGGTGTGAGCCAAATATCGAAGAATTCGCTTCACAGCTAAGTGATGCGACTCCTTTGGTGCCGCTTGAAATCGAGCACACATGCAAACACTAAGCATAATATCTGGCCTAAATGCACATAGATAAAGCAAAGAACCAATCATGGAGCGGTATACCTTTTGATCGAACTCTTTACCATTGTCGTCAGGACCCAGATGATGCTTGGCTGGCATTGGCGTCGTGAACCCTTTGCAGTCTTGCATACCGAACTTCTTAAGGCAATCTTTGAGATACTTTTCTTGAGATATGAAGATGTCGTTGCATTGCTGTCGTATTTGAAGACCGAGGAAGAACTTCAGCTCTCCCATCATGGACATCTGATATTGCTCTTGCATCATATATCCAAACTCTTCACTGTACTTCTGATTGGTGCAGCCGGAGATAATGTCATCCACATATATTTGGCACACAAACAGTTCACCATCATATGTCTTCGTGAAGAGAGTGGGGTCGAGGGAACCAGGTATGAAGCCTTTGCTCTTTAGGAAGTATTTGAGTGTGTCATACCAGGCTCGAGGGGCTTGTTTGAGGCCATACAGTGCCTTGTTGAGCTTATATACCATATCAGGATGTTTTGGATCTTCAAAGCCAGGTGGTTGTGCAACATACACTTCTTCTTCAATCTTTCCATTGAGAAAGGCGCTCTTCACATCCATTTGATAAAGAAGTATGTTGTGATGATTTTCATAGGCCAGCAGTATGCGTATGGCTTCAAGTCTAGCCACAGGAGCAAATGTTTCATCGAAGTCAATGCCTTCCACTTGAGTATATCCTTGAGCAACGAGACGAGCTTTGTTTTTGACAACTTGACCGTGCTCATCTTGCTTGTTGCGGTATATCCATTTTGTGCCTATTATGTTGTGCTTCCGAGGATCAGGATGCTTAACCAGTTCCCATACATTATTCAGCTCAAACTGTTGAAGCTCTTCTTGCATAGCTTGAATCCATTCAGGTTCCATGAAGGCTTCTTCTACTTTCTTGGGTTCTGTTATTGAGACGAATGCGAAGTGCCCACAGAAATTTTCCAGCTGAGTTGCCCTTGATCGAGTGAGCCGACCAGGTGCATTGATGCTATCAATTATTCTCTCAATCTGCACTTCATTGGCAACACGAGGATGTACAGGGCAAAGACTTTGCTCTTGCTGATCATTGTCGTTGTTGGAGGGATTGTCTTCAGGTTGAGCATTGTCTTCAGGTTGATCTGGTGCGGAGATGATGAGTTCCTCTTCAGGATGAGCTTCAGAAGGTATGATTTCTCCAGTTCCCATTAGCTTGATTGATTCACTGGATGGAACTTCATCTAGCACATTTGGTAGGTGCTCTCTTTGTGAGCCGTTAGTCTCATCGAACCGCACATCCACGGTTTCAACCACTTTATAATGAAAGAGGTTGAAGACTCTGTAGGAGTGCGAATCCTTTCCATATCCAAGCATAAAACCCTCATGTGCTTTTGGGGCAAACTTTGAAGTGTGATGTGGGTCCTTGATCCAGCACCTTGTGCCAAATACTCTGAAGTAACTGACATTTGGCTTCTTGCCAGTGAGGAGCTCATACGATGTCTTGTTCAGAAGCTTGTGAAGATAAACACGATTGATTGTATGGCATGCAGTATCAATGGCTTCAGGCCAGAATTTTCTTGGAGTCTTGTATTCATCTAGGATTGTTCTGGCCATCTCAATGAGTGTTCTGTTCTTGCGTTCGACGACGCCATTCTGCTGTGGCGTGTATGGGGCTGAGAATTCATGTGTGATGCCCAAGGTATCAAGATATGTATCAAGGCCAGTGTTCTTGAATTCAGTGCCATTGTCACTTCTGATGTGCTTTATCTTGGCGCCATAGTTGTTCATTACTCGATTGGCGAAGCGTCTGAAGACATCCTGCACTTCAGTCTTGTAAAGGATTATATGCACCCAAGTGTATCTAGAATAATCATCAACAATGACGAAGCCATAGAGACAAGCAGTAGTAGTAAGAGTTGAGTAATGAGTGGGACCAAAAAGATCCATGTGAAGCAGTTCGAAGGGTCGAGTAGTAGTCATGATTGTCTTCGAGGGATGTTTGGCCCTCGTCATCTTTCCTGCTTCACAGGCACCGCATAAGTGATCTTTCTTGAACTTGACGCCCTCGATGCCTATGACATGCTTCTTCTTTGCAAGGGTATGGAGGTTCCTCATGCCAGCATGCCCAAGCCTCCGATGCCAGAGCCAGCATTCTGAAACTTTTGCTAGAAGACATACGGCAAGCTGTGGTCCTGCTGAGAAATCTACCACGTACAGATCATCTTTCTGATACCCTTCAAACACTAGAGACTTGTCAGATTCCATTAGAACAAGGCAACGATATTTTCCAAATATTACGATCATGTTCAAATCGCATAGCATTGAGACAGACATTAAGTTGAAACCAAGGGATTCAACAAGCATGACTTTATCCATGTGTTGATCCTTTGAGATTGCAACTCTACCTAGACCCAATACCTTACTTTTACCAGTGTCAGCAAATGTGATGTGGCTCTTGTCGGATGGACGTAAGGTTGAGTCCATCAGAAGGCTTCTTTTGCCAGTCATGTGATTTGTACACCCACTATCAATAATCCATTCTGTAGACGCTGGTGTCGTACCCTACAGTGCAGTTAGGGGGATAGGCTTCATGAAGAGAGTTGTGAAGCAAAAACATCTGACGAACCAGTGGGTTATGAAAGCTTAGATCCAGATTAGGACTGATAGGGAGAGTAGCAAGCGATTCAGGAACGAAGTACATAGTAAGACCATTCGGGCATTTGATCTTGCGCCCTATAAGATGTTTAAGGTCCACAGCGATAGCGTCAGAAGATTTTGGTTTTCTGCTGGAGACCTTTCCCTGCAAAAGAGAGTTAAGCCTTCTTAACCACCCACATCTTCAAGGGTGGCTTAGAAGCGATAAGTCTAAGTGCAGCGTCTGAAAACTTTGGCTTTGGGGCTCTAGCAAAAAGTCTTGCAGGTGGACAATAATACTCATAAGAATAAGCAGAATAGTTTTTGGTCTTATGAACATGGCGGTTCGATGAACCGCGCTCATATTCATAGGCCTGAGTATGGTTTCCCTGCAAAACATTTGCATTAGTGCGAATCAGGTGAGTCCTCTGCCTGTATGAAGCCTTTGGGCCATATGAAGCCTGTGGTCTGGGGTTTGTCTTCTTCATCTGTGGTGTCATGATGACATTCACAGGAAGATTTTCCAAACACCGTTTGGGCACCCAGATCTTCTTCATAGGCGGCCCATTCCTGTAGTTAGTACCAATGTACCTGGCAAACACTTCACCATTCTGATTCTTAAATAGTTTATAGTTTGCATTAAAGGATTCATCAATGACAATGGGGTTAGCACAAGTGAAGCCAGATAGACTGGATGGATCTGCTGAAGGTTCCTTTGCAGCAACCCATGTGGTTTTGGGATACTGCTCGGGTTTCCAGTAAGAGCCATCAGCATTCATTTTCCTTATGAACCCAACACCCTCTTTCCTCGGGTTTCGGTTCAGAATCTGCCTTTTGAGGACATCACATAGTGTATGATGCCCTTTAAGACTTTTGTACATCCCTGTTTCAAGCAATGTCTTCAACCTAGCATTCTCATCAGCAATCGCAGTAGTATCCTTAGAAGAGGGGTTAGTTACCACATCAACAGTTGAAGATATTGCAACAGTAGCAGCAGTAGAACATTCAGCAACAGAAGCAGCATTATCACGCTCAATGCATTTAAGACATGGTGGTTCAAATCCTTCCTGAGCAGAACTGATCTGTTCGGCGCGAAGTGACTCGTTTTCCTTTTGAAGATCTTCATGAGCCGCTCTCAATTTCTCAAGATCTTGCTTCCTTTGAAGATAATCATAGGAAAGCTTTTCATGAGTTGTTGAGAGTGTTTCATGACGACTTTCAAGTTCCTCATACTTAACGTGAAGATTTTTTATGTCTTCAATTAAGGATTCAGATCGAGTCATTTCAGCACCCAACAGATCATCGCTTTTGTCTAACAGTTTTTGAATATGTTCCATGGCTTTCTGTTTTTCAGTTGCAATTTTAGCAAGTGTTTTGTAGCTGGGTCTTGAATCACAATCAGAGTCATCGTCACTAGATGTTTGATAGTGAGTAGTGTGTGTGTTTACCTTGGCACCGCGTGCCATGCAGCAGTAGGTAGGAGCAGAGTCGTCCTTGTCATTTGCATCAGCGTCGGTGGTGAAGTCATTGTCTTCAGTGTTGAAGATGGACTTGGCAACGTATGTTGTAGCCAGACTTGCAACGCCAGAATCGGACTCCTCCTCAGACTCCACCTCCGCCTCCTCAGAAGCGGATTCCTCCTCTGAATCCATTTCCTTGCCAACAAATGCACGTGCCTTGCCGGATGAACTCTTCTTGTGTGATGAAGACTTTGAGGAAGACTTGGAAGAGGACTTTGAGTATTTCTTCTTCTTCTTGTCGTCAGAGTCATATTCCTTGCTCTTCTTCTTCTTTTTGTTCTCATTGTCCCACTGCGGACACTCAGAGATCAAGTGGCCAGTTTTCTTGCACTTGTGACATGTTTTCTTCATGTAGTCATGAGCAGAAGCTTCATCATTCCTTGAGCTTGATCGTGAAGACTTTCTGAAGCCTTTCTTCTTGGTGAATCTTTGGAACTTCTTTACAAGCATAGCAAGTTCCTTTCCAATGTCTTCAGGATCGTCAGAGCTGCTGTCAGATTCTTCTTCAGATGAGGAGACAGCTTTTGCCTTCAGGGCACGAGTTCGCCCATAGTTTGGACCGTAGATATCTCTTTTCTCAGAAAGCTGAAACTCATGTGTGTTGAGCCTCTCAAGTATGTCAGACGGATCGAGTGTGTTGAAATCAGGTCGTTCTTGAATCATCAGGGCTAGGGTGTCAAACGAACTGTCAAGTGATCTCAATAGTGTCTTAACGACTTCATGCTTGGTGATCTCAGTGGCGCCGAGGGCTTTAAGCTCATTTGTGATGTCAGTGAGTCGGTCAAATGTGAGCTGGACATTCTCATTGTCATTTCTCTTGAAGCAGTTGAAGAGGTTGCGAAGAATGCTGATTCTCTGATCTCTCTGGGTTGAGACGCCTTCGTTGACCTTGGAGAGTCAGTCCCAGACCAGCTTAGATGTTTCCAAAGCGCTCACATGGCCATACTATCCTTTGGTCAGATGACCACAGATAATGTTCTTGGCAGTAGAGTCCAGTTGAACGAACTTCTTAACATCAGCAGCAGTGACACCTTCTCCAGCCTTGGGAATGCCGTTCTTGACGACATACCATAGGTCAACGTCAATGGCTTCAAGATGCATGCGCATCTTATTCTTCCAGTAGGGATATTCAGTTCCATCGAAGACGGGGCACGCAGCGGAGACTTTAATTATCCCTGCAGTCGACATAGCTAAAACTCCAGGTGATTAAACCGAATCACACAGAACAAGGGAGCACCTTGCTCTGATACCAATTGAAAGTGCGTTATATCGACTAGAGGGGGGTGAATAGGCGATTTTTATGAAAGTCTACAAAACATGGAAGTTTCGAAGACAAATGACAAAAATAAACCTATTACCATGCAGCGGAAGTTAGACTACACTAGATAAACCATCGTCATGTATTCAATGGAGTGAAAGGACAATGACTAATAGTAGCTAGGTAGTAAGGATCAGGTAGGAAGATATTAAGAAGCCAAACAGATCACACAGTCACTCAGTGAAGACAAAAGATAATGCAAACATACAATGACTTCACACAGAGTAACACTAAGTAAAGAGAAGGGAGGGATGAAACCAGTGACCCGTTGAAGACAAAGATTTGTTGGACCAGTTCCAGTTGCTGTGACAACTGTACGTCTGGTTAGGGCGGCTAGGTATTTAAACTGAAGGACACACAGTCACGGACACCCAGTCCTGAACACGCAGCTCAGGACACCCAGTCCTCACCGTATTCCCCTTGAGCTAAGGTCACACAGACCTCGCCCAATCACTCTGGTAAGTCTTCAAGGTAGACTCCCAAACCTTCACAGACTTCGTTCACCGGCAATCCACAATGTCTCTTGGATGCTCAGAACGCGACGCCTAACCGGCTGGAGGATGCACAGTCCTCACGTGTAATAAGTCTTCAGATCACTCAGACAAGAAGACTTAAGTGATGCCTAATTCTCTTTGGCTCTAGGTGGTTAGGGCTTTATCCTCGCAAGGAATTCTCTCTCAAAGGCTTCGAGGTGGGTTGCTCTCAAACGACAAAAGCCGTACTCTGAATCTGAGCAGCCAACCGTTTATGGTTGTAGGGGGTGGGCTATTTATAGCCACTAGGCAACCCGACCTGATTTGTCCGAAATGACCCTGGGTCACTAAGGAACTGACACGTGTTCCAACGGTCAGATTTCAAACTCACACGGCAACTTTACTTGGGCTACAAGCAAAGCTGACTTGTCCGACTCTGGACAAGATTTGCTCTCATAGTCTTCACTCGAAGACATAGGTTTTTGTTTAAGCATCACTTCAGTCATTCTGACTGGTTCTCTTGGACCCCACTTAACAGTACGGTGGTTCCTATGACTCAACACAGAAGAAAAAGAACTACGAAAGATCTAAGTCTTCGAGCTCCATAGGCTTCATGCGGTGTCTTCTCTTGTCATAGTCTTCAATGTGAATATCTTCATATACCACCTTTGACATCAATGTCTTCATACATTTTTAGGGGTCATCTCTGGAGGGAAAACCGAATCAATGAGGGACTTCTACCTGTGTTATCCTGCAATTCTCACAAACACATTAGTCCCTCAACTAGGTTTGTCATCAATACTCCAAAACCAACTAGGGGTGGCACTAGATGCACTTACAGATGGTGCCCTATTTAACGTGAATGTAGCTGTCTCTAATGCATAACCCCAAAACGATAGTGGTAAATTGGTAAGAGACATCATAGATCGTACCATATCTAATAAAGTACGGTTACGACGTTCGGACACACCATTACACTGTGGTGTTCCAGGTGGCGTGAGTAGTGAAACTCTTTCACATTGTTTTAACTGAAGGCTAAACTCGTAACTCAAATATTTTACTTCTGCGATCATATCATAGAAACTTTTATTTTTGTTACGATGATTCTCCACTTCACTCTTAAATTCTTTGAACTTTTCAAATGTTTCAGACTTGTGTTTCATCAAGTAGATATACTCATATCTGCTCAAATCATCTATGAAGATTAGAAAATAATGATACCTGTCGCGAGCCTCAATATTCATCGGACCACATACATTAGTATGTATGATTTCCAACAAATCTGTTGCTCGCTCCATTGTTCCGGAGAACGGAGTCTTAGTCATCTTGCCCATGAGGCATGGTTCGCAAGCATCAACTGATTCATAATCAAGTGATTCCAAAAGCCCATCAGCATGGATTTTCTTCATGCGCTTTACACCAATATGACCTAAACGGCAGTGCCACAAATAAGTTGCACTATCATTATTAACTCTGCATCTTTTGGCTTCAATATTATAAAATGTGTATCACCACGATCAAGATCCAACAAACCATTTTCATTGGGTGTATGATCATACAAGGTTTTATTCATGTAAACAGAACAACAATTATTCGCTAACTTACATGAATAATCGTATTGCAATAAACATGATCCAATCATATTCATGCTCAACGCAAACACTAAATAACATTTATTTTAGGTTTAACACTAATCCCGAAAGTATAGGGAGTGTGCGATGATGATCATATCGATCTTGGAACCATTTCCAATACACATCGTCACTTCATCCTCAACTAGTCTATGTTCATTCTGCAACTCCCGTTTCAAGTTACTATTCTTAGCAACTGAACTAGTATCAAATACTGAGGGGTTTCTATAAACACTAGTAAAGTACACATCAATAACATGTATATCAAATATACATATGTTCACTTTGCCATCCTTCTTATCTGCCAATTACTTGGGGTAGTTCCGCTTCCAGTGACCAGTCCCTTTGTAGTAGAAGCACTCAGTCTCAGGCTTAGGTCCAGACTTGGGCTTCTTCACATGAGCGGCAACTTGCTTGCCGTTCTTCTTGAAGTTCCCCTTCTTCCCTTTGCCCTTTTCTTGAAACTAGTGGTCTTTGTCAACCATCAACACTTGATGCTTTTCTTGATTTCTACCTTCGTCGATTTCAGCATCACGAAGAGCTTGGGAATTACTTTTGTCATCCCTTGCATATTATAGTTCATCACTAAGTTCTAGTAACTCAATGATAGTGACTAGAGAACTTTGTCAATTACTCTCTTATCTGGAAGATTAACTCCCACTTGATTCAAGTAATTGTAGTACTCAGACAATCTGAGCACTTGCTCACTAGTTGAGCTATTCTCCTCCATCTTGTAGGCAAAG
Organism: Triticum urartu; assembly: GCF_003073215.2. NCBI lineage: Eukaryota > Viridiplantae > Streptophyta > Magnoliopsida > Poales > Poaceae > Triticum > Triticum urartu. The sequence goes on along the minus strand of NC_053022.1, from coordinate 483,202,831 downwards.
TACTGTCAGAGGTCTGATACCTCTCGACACGGGCATGAGTATGAAATACCAATTTCAACTGTTGGAACATCTTATATGCTCCATGGCGTTCAAAACGTCTTTGAAGCCCCGATTCTAAGCCATTAAGCATGGTGCACTAAACTATCAAGTAGTCATTATATTGAGCTAGCCAAACGTTCATAACGTCTGCATCTGCTCCTGCAATAGGCCTATCACCTAGCGGTGCATCAAGGACATAATTCTTCTATGCGGCAATGAGGATAAACCTCAGATCACGGATCCAATCCGCATCATTGCTACTAACACCTTTCAACTTAGTTTTCTCTAGGAACATATCAAAAATAAAACAGGGGAGCTAAATGCGAGCTATTGATCTACAACATAGATATGCTAATACTACCAGGACTAAGTTCATCATAAATTTAAGTTCCATTAATCATATTACTTAAGAACTCCCACTTAGATAGACATCCCTCTAATCCTTTAAGTGATCACGTGATCCATATCAACTAAACCATGTCCGATCATCACGTGAGATGGAGTAGTTTCAATGGTGAACATCACTATGTTGATCATATCTACTATATGATTCGCGCTCGACCTTTCGGTCTCAGTGTTCCGAGGCCATATCTATTATATGCTAGGCTCGTCAAGTTTAACCTGAGTATTCTGCGTGTGCAACTGTTTTGCACCCGTTGTATTTGAACGTAGAGCCTTTCACGCCCGATCATCACATGGTGTCTCAGCACGAAGAACTTTTGCAACGGTGCATACTCAGGGAGAACACTTGTACCTTGATAATTAGTGAGAGATCATCTTATAAAGCTACCATCGAACTAAGAAAAATAAGATGTATAAAAGATAAACATCACATGCAATCAAAATATGTGACATGATATGGCCATCATCATCTTGTGCCTTTGATCTCCATCTCCAAAGCATCATCATGATTTCCATCGTCACCGGCATGACACCATGATCTCCATCATCTTGATCTATATCAATGTGTCGTCACATGGTCGTCTCGCCAACTATTGCTCTTGCAACTATTGCTATCACATAACGATAAAGTAAAGCAATTATTTGGCTCTTGCATCTTATGCAATAAAGATACAACCATAAGGCTTCTGCCAGTTGCCGATAACTTCAACAAAACATGATCATCTTATACAACAACTTATATCTCATCACGTCTTGACCATATCACATCACAACATGCCCTGCAAAGACAAGTTAAACGTCCTATACTTTTTTGTTGCAAGTTTTACGTGGCTGCTACGGGCTGAGCAAGAACCGTTCTTACCTATGCATCAAAACCACAACGATAGTTTGTCAAGTTAGTGTTGTTTTAACCTTCTCAAGGACCGGGCGTAGACACACTCGGTTCAACTAAAGTTGGAGAAACTGACACCCGCTAGTCACCTGTGTGCATAGCACGGAGGTAAAACCAGTCTCGCGTAAGCGTACGCGTAATGTTGGTCCGGGCCGCTTCATCCAACAATACCGCCGAACCAAAGTGTGACATGCTGGTAAGCAGTATGACTTATATCGCCCACAACTCACTTGTGTTCTACTCGTGCATATGACATCTACACATAAAACCTGGCTCGGATGCCACTGTTGGGGAATGTAGTAATTTCAAAATTTTCCTACGCACACGCAAGATCATGGTGATGCATAGCAACGAGAGGGGAGAGTGTTGTCCATGTACCCTCGTAGACCGAAAGCGGAAGCATTAGCACAACGTGCTTGATGTAGTCGTACGTCTTCACGATCCGACCGATCAAGTACCGAATGCACGGCACCTCCGAGTTCTGCACACGTTCAACTCGATGACGTCCCTCGAACTCCGATCCAGCCGAGTGTTGAGGGTGAGTTTCGTCAGCACAACGGCGTGGTGATGATGATGATGTTCTACCGACACAGGGCTTCGCCTAAGCACCGCTACGATATGATCGAGGTGGATTATGGTGGAGGGGGGGACCACACACGGCTAAGAGATCAAGAAATCAATTGTTGTGTCTTTGGGGTTCCCCCTGCCCCCGTATATAAAGGAGTGGAGGAGGGGAGGGCCGGCCCTCTCTATGGCGCACCCTAGGGGAGTCCTACTCCCACCGGGAGTAGGATTCCCCCTTTCCTACTAGAACTAGGAGCCCTTCCAAGTATTAGGAGTAGGAGGGAAGCAAAGGGAAGGGAAAAGGAGAAGGAAGGAAGGGAGCGCCCCCCCCCCTCCCTAGTCCAATTCGGACCAGCCCATGGGGAGGGGTGCAGCCACCATTTGAGGCCTTTCTCTTCTTTCCCGTATGGCCCATTAAGGCCCAATATGAATTCCCGTAACTCCCCGGTACTCCCGAAAATACCCGAATCACTCGGAACCTTTCCGATGTCCGAATATAGTCGTCCAATACATCGATTTTTACGTCTCGACCATTTCGAGACTCCTCGTCATGTCCCGATCTCATCCGGGACTCCGAACTCCTTCGGTACATCAAAACACATAAACTCATAATATAACCATCATCGAACTTTAAGCGTGCAGACCCTAGGGGTTTGAGAACTATGTAGACATGACCGAGACACGTCTCTGGTCAATAACCAATAGCGGAACCTGGATGCTCATATTGGCTCCTACATATTCTATGAAGATCTTTATCGGTCAAACCGCATAAGAACATACATTGTTCCCTTTGTCATCGGTATGTTACTTGCCCGAGATTCGATCGTCGGTTATCTCAATACCTAGTTCAATCTCATTACCGGCAAGTCTCTTTACTTGTTCCGTAACACATCATCCCGCAACTAACTCATTAGTTGCAATGCTTGCAAGGCTTATAGTGATGTGCATTACCGAGTGGGCCCAGAGATACCTCTCCGACAATCGGAGTGACAAATCCTAATCTCGAAATACGCCAACCCAACAAGTACCTTCGAAGACACCTGTAGAGCACCTTTATAATCACCCAGTTACGTTGTGATGTTTGGTAGCACACAAAGTGTTCCTCCAGTAAATGGGAGTTGCATAATCTCATAGTCATAGGAACATGTATAAGTCATGAAGAAAGCAATAGCAACAAACTATACGATCAAGTGCTATGCTAACGGAATGGGTCAAGTCAATCACATCATTCTATAATGATGTGACCCCGTTTAATCAAATGACAACTCATGTCTATGGCTAGGAAACTTAACCATCTTTGATTCAACGAGCTAGTCAAGTAGAGGCATACTAGTGACATATTGTTTGTCCATGTATTCACACATGTATTATTTTTCCGGTTAATACAATTCTAGCATGAATAATAAACATTTATCATGATATAAGGAAATAAATAATAACTTTATTATTGCCTCTAGGGCATATTTCCTTCACGGGCAAGGTCCGGCCAGCCCAACAGTGCGGAGCGCACTGTGCTCGTCGCCATCCTCTCGATCATGTGCTCGTCTCCCTTCGCCCACAGTTGTCGGGTGACCTTGGTCGCCTTCTCCCCCTCTCACTGACGCCGCTCATCGTAGGGCGCCGTGGACATGTGTCCACCGGCGGAGCCCGAAGCCCCTTCGCCGCTTGCCTATAAATAGGGCCACCCCCAGCCTCCTCGAGCACCATCCAGCACTCCCACACACTCCACGACTGCGTAGGAAGCCGTAGCCCGGCCGGGCAGGCCTCGGGCCGCCGTCCCCGAGCTCGAGCTCGCCGGCGATCCCCTCTGTTCGCTGCAGAAGCTCTAGCCTCTCCCAGGCCAGGGCAACCCCTCCAGGGCTTCCGCCTCTCTCCGGTGAGGCCGTCTCGCCCGCTTGGAGCCCCTGGAGTGGCCTCCGTTCGCCGTCTTCCTCAACTCCGGCAACCTCCGTGTTCTGCCTCTGCTTGCGAGCTTGTTTCCGACGCCGTCCGACCACCCCTAGCCACGCTACAGGTACAGGCATGTGCGCCATCGTCCCCTCTCGTTTGGGCCAAGAAGCCCTCGTCGCCGGCGAGAGCTCCGGCAAAGCCGCGGCCTTCACTGTTTCTTTCTCCCCCTTCCCCCACCTGACTAGCAGGGCCCGCTAGTCAGCCACCCTATACGCGCGTGAAGCGGTACAAGTGGTGGCGCCCTGAGGTTTTTCGCCTTCGACGTCACCCCCCCCCACAGCTGTTTATTTAAATTCAAAATCATTTATATTCCAGAGAACTTCAAACAGTTATAACTCTTCAACCATAAGTCCAAATGAATTGATTCTTTTTTGCATTGTGTTCTTTGAAAAGAAATCTAGCAACTCGCCAAAGATGAGATTTTTCTGAGTTGTTTAGAATTTCTGGTGATTTTCAGAAGTGTTCTTGATATTTGCTTTTTGTGTTTAAATTTATTTTTAGAGGGTGAGGCTTGTCTTGAGGATCACCAGAAGGCTTGTGAACCTCATCTGCACTAAGGCAAGACACAGCAACATCTTCATGGTGCCATTTCAATATTTGTGATTTTCTTACTTGAATGAAATGATTAATCCATGCATTTAAATAATTATTGTGTTATTTGTATTCTGTTAAATATTGGTTAGTTGTTATGCTTGATTTACATAATGATTGAAACTAGTTTAGTGGGTAAGGCAAGTTAAGGTTTATTTGTGGTGATATTAGAAATGATTTTGTTATGCATGTTAGAAATTATTTAAAGCTTTGTTCTTGCCTAAATAAATTGATAAAATTTGCTAGAAAATATTCTGTTAAATACTTGTCTAATCATTTTACTTGTCTTACAGAATGCTTGAACTCAACTTAGTTGATAAAGAAATTAAGAGTTGTTGATAGTGAAATCTTTTGTCAAGCATATGAGAAATTTATCGGAGTTACTTTCTTGTGTGAGAAATTAATAAAACTTGTTGTAGAATATTTTGGTTAAGTTGTGAGTCATTTTGAGCGGTAAAGTGATATGAGTTGTTGATGTTTATTCTTGGTGTGTATATGGATGACCTCGGTCATTTTTATTATTATGTGATGCATGTGTGGCTTTGCATTTCATGGCATGCTATGACACCGGTAATTTTCATTTTGAAGTTGAACCTGAATATAACTCAACTTGAATATACCGTTGACTGGGTCATGGTGTCGCTGAATCGAGTTTCTTTCCCAGTGCAACCACATTTGCCTTTTTGGGAAGGCCTTGATTCGGTCCATTGACATGGCCTCTAGTCGGTGCCTCCAACTAGGGAAGGTTATGCCGTGCTTGCCCTAGCCTGGTAAGCAGGCATAATCTTGTGTGCTCGTTGATGAGATTATGGTACCGAGTCCCCGAGTGGGATTGTTTTGACCACGATGGTGGTCGGGGTGTCTTTGGTAGACACGGGGCCACCCAGGACCAGCCCGTTGGGGAGTGGGTCGGAGTGGCCGGAAGAGTGCCATGGCAATGGGAGGGTTTTGTCGGAATGTCGTTGGTCCACCCGAATGGGAGTGTGAGGCCATGGGTTCCGTGGTGTGGGTACAGTGTGCTACCTGTGCAGAGTGTATAATCTATCGATAGCCGAGTCCACGGTCACGGACACCTCATAGTAGGTCCACCATGAGTCAACGTTTAATAAAAATTGCACCCTAAGCTATGAACTTTGCATTAGTGATGGATGGCAGGAAGACCATCGAGGAATTTGGGACCAGATGATGGTCGTGGTTGTGATCGCCGTAAGGATCACGAGTTGTTCTTGTGAAAGACCACGTTGGTGGTTTGTTTGTGATCCAGGGATTATCATAGTTGGTAAGCTGTCCCGAGGAACATTCGAGCATGATCACAGCATGTTGACATATAGTATTGCATTATTAATAATTGGTTAAATATCATGATATTGTTTGCCATTATGATTATGCATGTTGTGATCTTGCAAGTACATTCAATGTACTGACCTGGCATGTCATGCCAAATTTCAGGAAAGTATCATTGGAGAGGAGCGCTGCTCGAGTCTAGATCGTGTCCACATCGGTGTCCCTGTGATATGGAGCTTCCGCCATGACGTTATTCCGCTGCCACGTAGTTGTTCGGATCGAGGCCCCTTTATGTTCACTAAATAATGTACATATTGTTCAGCCGCACCGGGTGTGCCGCTTGGCCTCGACAGTTGTTGTAGTGTAAACTCTGTTCCGCTAGCATCAATAAAGTGGTTGTTTTTCTATACCAAGATGTTGTGTGTTGCCAGAAGACATGGTCTCTAGGCTGGCAATGCATGGCAAACCGGTCGCTCTGAGTCGGGGTGCCACAACGCTTGGTATCAGAGCCCGCTGACTATAGGCCACGTTAGACTGCGACGCGTTAACTGGACGTTAGATATGAGTTTAAGTTGAGTGCCGATAGTAATTTGTGTTGATTGCTGCATTGCATGCATTCGGTTTATATATTTTTATGCTAACCCGCTAATGGTTGTGGGTGTAGATGGTTCCGGTGCCGTATCCGTGCCAGTTGCAGCTGATGCCGTACACGTCACCGCACCTCCTTCACAACGTGTGGCGTCGGTTGTACCCTCTCGGAGACGACCCAGTCTATCGTGTGTACCGGGAGCATCTAGCTGATTCGGTGTATGAGTATCACGCAGTGGTCACTCTGCACACTAGTTCTGATTCCAGCTCTCACACTCGCACTTCTCGGAGCGGCTACACCTCCACCGCTTCTCAGGCTGTCCAGTTTGCTGCATTCGAGGTCCTTGTCGAGCTTCGCTACAACGAGGTCCAAATGCAGAACCACCCAGGTTTCTACTACTACCCATCTCTACATGACAACGGTCGTGTTCGTTTCCCTCTCATTCATCCGGAGTCTGATAGTGTTGCTAGCCATCTTGCTCGTTATGTCACTGCTAGCTATCTCATGATCCACGAGCTGGCCCGAGAGCTGACTCGTACCCGTACTGCTCTAGCCGCTACTTTGGTCACTTCTAGATCCGCCTCTACTCCATCTTCACTGGGATTTATCCCTTATGTCCCAGTCAGCTCTAGCTCCCCTATTTCACCGGTTACTCCCCCGAGTAGCTCGGGCGTCTCGGCCGTGAACCCTCTCAGTACTCCTGCCGAGTGGGTCTCACTTCTCGCTACTCCTGTAGCCCCGATGCTTCATCCTACCCCTGCCCCTGAGGGAGAGCCCTTGAGGCAGCGCCGTCGTGTTACCTTTAACCCGGAGGTTTCCGTTAACCACGTCAGTTCGGGATCCGAGACCGCTTCAGGGGAGGACGATGCAGCACCAGCAGAGCAGTAGTATCTTCGAGTATTCGCAGTTGTCTGGATGATGTACGGATGTAGTCGTATGAGTCATGATGTTTCGTTGCATGTATGATAGTAGTGAGCCAGTCATGTTGTTTACCTTTCATGTATGAGTTTATGTATAATTATGTTGAGACTTTATTCGCTGTGTTTTTCTTCGCTCTCCTGCTTTCTTCTGGGATTTGTCGCTGGCTTTTCCCCAATTTTATTCTTGGGTGTTTCTCATCTCGATTGTGTTGTCTTGGAAAAAATCCACAATAGGATGACGCGGGGAGGCAGCAGTAGCAACCTTCATGAGGGAACTCCTGTTCGTTGTTCCGCACGACAGGCAGGACATTCTTCCGAGCCATACGTTCAGCCACCACCTCCACCGCCTGATCCTCCCTCCGCTGAGCAAATTATGCGTATGTTCGAAGAAAGAAGGAACAATGATCTGATTGAAATATTGAGAAGTGTGCAAGCTATGGTTGGACAGAATGGAAATCAGAATGGTCATCACTCAAAGCTGTCAGATTTTCAGAGGACCAATCCACCCAGCTTCAGTCAGATTGTTGACCCATTGGATGCAGACGATTGGTTGCGCACAATGGAGAAAAAGCTTGCGATTGCTCGTACTGAAGGAAATGATAAAGTTCCCTTTGCCACCCATTATCTTGAGGGCACAGCTGCCATATGGTGGGAAAATACAAAGGCCATGTGGCCGGCTGATGAGGAAATCACCTGGGAAAATTTTAAGGATCGATTCCAAAAATATCATATCCCTACTGGAGTTATGAAGACTAAGCAGCATGAATTTCCTACACTCGTCCAAGGAAATCAGTCTGTGGCAGAATATTTGCAAAAATTCAATCATCTGGCCCGTTACTCTCTTTATGACGTGGCCACCGAAGAAAGGAGAATTGACAAATTCCTTGGAGGTCTAAATCCACAACTCCGGTGTACTCTCAGTATGCTTGATTTCGTAGGCTTCCAAACGCTGGTGAACAAGGCTTTCATTGTTGAACGGTAGCACAAGCTTATAGCGGATAACTGTTAACAACGACAACAAGCGTAAGTTTGAGCCAAAGAAGGAAGGGCAACCACTGCAAAAGGCTCGTACCTGGCAGCAGACTCAGGTGGAATTCAAGCCAAATTGGCAGCAGAATGTTAACAAGACCACCACTCAAGTCAAGAATGTTGTGACCAACCCAACACATGAGGAGCGGCAGCACAATAATTCTTGTTTCAATTGCAGGCAGCACGGACATTATGCCAAACAGTGCCCCAAGAACAACAAGATGAATGCCCTAGGCAGGCCACAAGTCAACTTTATGGAGTCATGGCCAACCCCGCAAAACTTCACTAGGCACGTGCATCATATCTCCGCCGATGAAGTCCAAGAAAAGCCCGAAGTCGTCATTGGTATGTTTTTTGTTATTGACATACCTGCGTAATTTTATTTAACTCTAGGGCTTCCCATTCTTTTATTTCTCGGAGTTTTGCTACCCAAAACAATTTTCCTTGCACGATTTTGGGCAAAAATATGCTGGTACAAAACTCCGGGATCTATAATCAAGAGCAATCTGGTCTGCCGTGATCTGGAGATCAATATCAACGGGGTCTACTTTCCAACATCTCTGATAATCATTGAGTCTGAAACGTTGGATATTATATTGGGTATGAATTGGTTGACCCGATATCAAGTTTGCATAAACTGCGCAACCCGGGAAGTCACTTTGACCAGTCTGAATGGGCAACTTACCAAGTTCTACGCTCGCAAGAATATACCCAAGCCAGAACTAGTTTGCACCGTTGTGGCTGAATTGGAATTTCTTCCTGTGGTCAGTGAATACCCTGATGTGTTTCCAGAAGAACTGCCAGGCATGTGTCGGTGTTCTGGGAACGGGGGTCCCCAGACTTGGCTGCCTGCGGCCTGCGGCGTGGCTCAAGTGGGGGCCCAGCGCGGCCCATCTTCATTAACACAAGACTCAAGACCCTCGCGAGGGGCCAAGCCTCGTGAGGCGGCCGACATGGCGCATCCTCAGGCGGAGCCTCATCAGGCTGGCTCGTGAGGAGGCGGAGAGTTCAAGGCAGGGTACCTCGCGAGGTGCCCATGACATAAGCCGTGACGACTCAGGGCACCTGGCGGGTGCCAGCGCGCGCAGCGTCCTTCTTTCCCCTTTGGTGCAAAGGGGGCAAGCGCAGCCGCGGAGTATCGAGGCATCAGGCAAAGGTTGCCACTTCGGTGCAACGAGACCAAGACCAGGAGGACTACGAGATGGAGGTCACCATGGAGCCCAGCGCGGCGTCATCACCAGAGCCTTTGGCAGGCGGAGACTGCTTTTGTCAGGATAAGTGTACTCGCTGTCCCCCTTCAAATTAGCCCGCCATTGTTGGCTCCCTTCCCGCTCAATATTTGGGAAGAGGACCAGGGCCTCTATAAATAGGACTAGCCACCCACATAGCAAGGGGTGTGTGTTTTTTTGGGGGGGGTCGGTTCGGTTGGTTCGGTTCCGAATCGTCGACAGAGAGAGAGAGAGAGAAGTGACTAGACTCATCCTTGCAGTTCATCACCCCAGACAAGAACAGGCCCTCGCGAGGCTGTTCTTCCTTGTACTATTCATCATCATCAGCCCCAGGAGGCAATCCACCAACCACACACTGGAGTAGGGTATTACACCACAACGGTGGCCCGAACCAGTATAAATCTTGTGTCTCTTGCGTAGTTCTTTTAGTAGTTTAGATCCTTACGAGATGGAGAGGTTGAGGGCGTGATCTCCGTGCGCACCCCAATGTTCGAACCTTAAGGGTCTGCCAGAACCCACTAATCGACATTTGGCGCGCCAGGTAGGGGTACGCCGGAATTCGTCTTCCACCACTCCGCTCTCCTCCGACCGTCGCATCCATGTCCGACGCTCGTCGGGCCCGCGCCGAGCGCCGGGCCGCCATCGCTTCTCGCGTCGCCCAAACGGCCCCCGTCGGTGGGCGTCCTCGTCGTTCCCCATCGCCCTCCATCAACGCCGCCACCGGCCCGGCGGGGGACGAGCAGCAAGCATCGTCTCAGCACCCGTCCGTGCGGCAAGACGGCCGCACCGCTACTCCATCACTCGCACCAGCTGGCTCTTCGTCCCGCGCGCTCCGCGCGCCTTTGGAGGCTCGAGCTGCGCTCATTGCGGCAAATGAGCTCCTGCGCTACCGCCCCGTCGACGACGTCTACGAGGAGTGGCTCGACCGCGTCGCCGAGCTCGTCCGCGCCACAGGGGGCTCCCCTGCGTCGTCCGCTCCGCTGCGCCGCACTCCGCCCCGCGCGGGCAATGAAGCTCCGGGGGCGTACCAGCCGCCCCCTCTCCAAGAAGACGTCATGGCTCCAAGGCGCGTGGCCCCTGGATGGAACCCGCTCCGCCAGGTGCCAGCGCAGCCAGAACGGAGCTGCCAAGAAATCCCTCGCCCGCAAGGGGCTGCTCGGGCGCTCCCTGCTCCAGCTCCGGCACGCCAAGACCACGCTCTGCTCCTAGCTGTAGCGCGTGGGGTCCCTCAAGACCAATCTCTCCACCAACCGAAGCCTTTCGTGGCCACCGCGGGCTGCCTCGCCTACACCACCGAGCTGCGCAGCGTCGCATGGCCCGGCAAGTTCAAGCCAAACCTGCCTCCGCGCTACGACGGCACAACTGACCCCGCGGAGTTCCTCCAGCTTTATGACCTGGGCATCGAGGCTGCCAGCGGGGACGAGAAGGTCATGGCGAACTGGTTCCCCATGGCGCTGAAGGAAGGAGCTCGCACCTGGCTCCTGAATCCGGCTCCAGGAACGATCTCTTCCTGGGACCATGCGCACCCGCTTCATCGCCAACTTCCAAGGTACTCGCGACCGGCCACCCGAGGTGAGTGACATGCGCCGCATCAAGCAACAACCCGGAGATACCCTGCAAAAGTACATCCAGCGCTTCAACAGTGCGCGCCTCAAGATCCCCAGGGTGTCCGAGGAGGCCATCATCACGGCCTTCTCCGATGGCGTGCGCGACGTCAAGATGAAGGAGGAGTTGGCGATGCATGAAGACCTCTGCACCTCCCTGGAGCTGTTCCACTTGGCAAACAAGTGCGCCAGGGCTGAGGAGGGACGTCTCTCCCTCCTCGAGCTGCCTGCCGCGGACCCAGAAGAGAAGAAGCCCAAGGCCAAGGACGTGAAGCGCAAGAGGGCTGCCGTACTCGCAGCCGAACCAGACACCAAGCGCGGCAAGGATCTGCCCAACTCCTCCGGAGGCAACCGGTACTGTGTGTACCATGACCTCCACACCCACAACACCAACGAATGTCAAGAACTCCGCGCCGTGCGAGAAGGAAGGATCGGCCGTCGCCCTGACCGTGCTGACCGGGGCTACGGCCGAGGAGGAGGAAGAAACCCAGGACGCTGGGAAGATCGTGGCCCGCGCCAGGGGTGGCACGACCAACCTCGCGAGGACCGCTGGCGGGACCTGCCTCGTGAGGGAGACTGGAGGGATCAGCCTCGTGAGGATCGCCCTCATGGCAACGCAGGCCTACCTCCGCTGCTGCCTCCGCCAAGAAGGAACGAAGACCGCCATCAAGATGAGGGGGCTGGGGGCTTCCAGGAGCCACACGCAATCGCCTGCATCCTGGGCGGAGCTCAAGCCCCAGCCTCCCAACGTATCTTCAAACTTTTTGCCCGCGAGGTGAATGCAGTTCTCCCCAAGCTCGAAGCAACGCACCCCCTCAGGTGGTCGGCGTGCGCCATCACATTCAGCTCAGCAGACCAGCTCAACTGCTCGGCCACAGCCGGAGTCCTCCCGATGCTTTGCTCCCCAGTCATCAGCAACGTGCTGGTCACCAAGACCCTCATCGACGGAGGGGCAGGGCTCAACGTCCTGTCCGTGGAGACCTTCAACAACCTTCAAGTGCCCTATGACCAGCTTCAGCCAACCAAGCCTTTCTCCGGAGTCACCGACGGTTCCACAGTCCCGATCGGGCAGGTCTGCCTCCCTGTCACCTTTGGGGCCCGCAGCAACTACGCACCGAGCTCATCGACTTCGACATCGCCCACATCCGCCTGCCGTACAACGCCATCCTCGGGTACCCAGCGCTGGCCAAGTTCATGGCCGTGACTCACCGCGGCTACAACGTCCTCAAGATGCCAGGGAGTGGCAGCGTCATCACGGTGCCCTGCGAAGAGAGGGATGCAGTGTGTTCCCTGGAGCGAGCCTTTCAGGCCGCGTCACTAGAAGACCTAGATCGCGGAAGCAGGAGGCTTCCTGAAACCACTCCCAAGAAGAAGAAGACATCGTCAGGCTCAGCCCCTCAGGAGGCAGGCCCCTCAGGGCCCGTGTCTGCCCGGGAGGACCCTCCTTCCATCGCATAGGAAAGCGCGCCCGGCGCCCTCCTCAGGCAGGGCTCGGGGGATCTTACCCGGAGGGCCACCGACCTAGCCAGGGTCACGAGGGAGGCGCTTGGGCACCATGTGGAGGCGTGCTTCGAAGCACGTTTCCCTCGAGAAGGAACCAGGCAAGGAAGGCCAGACCAGCAGGAGTTTGTCAGCAAGGCCATTCAAGAACTACAGGAGTCGAGGATCATGAGAGGTCGCCGTCGTCCACCAGTTGTGGCCCCACATCCAGGCGAGGATGGTGGGCTGCACGCCTGCGTCGACGTACCAGGGCTCAATCAGATCGCCACAACGGAGCGCCTCTGGCCCTCACGAGTGGGGCGCTGCGGAGGTCCACCCCACAGCTATGTTCGCATGCCCTACGGCCTGCCGAGCGTGGCTGCGGCGTACCAGCGCCTCATGAGGGGCATCATGGGGGCTCAGGAAGGCAGGCGTTCCGCAGCTCTGGCGGAGATGAAGACAGCTCGCGAGGAGTCACCAGCGCCTCCGGAGCCTCCCGAGGCCCCGGGGCCTGGGGGCTCGTGAGGATCGGCTTCTGCAACCCACCGAGCCTGCTGCACCAACACCACTTCGCCGGCGACATCCTCAGGTGACATCTCTCAAGCCTCATTCCCAGCTGGGAGCGCCCTCCCAGGGTTGCATCACTCCCAGGCCGTGTGGGTCCGTCCCTGCGGCATGTATCTGCTTTTACCTTTCGGTCGATTAGTTTGCTTTGTTGGGGGCGCCCCTCGGGCTGCATCATCCCCAAGCCGCTGGGGCTAGGCCCAGTGGCGTGTATCTCCCTCGCGTTTATTTCCAACTATGCATTCGCCTATCACGCTTGATTGCTTGATGCCCGTTCACGGCAGCCCTTCTTCTCCATGTCGACTACTTGCATGTTAAAGGGGGGGTGCCTGAGCATCGCGACTCAGGGCTCTTACTGGCTCTCCAGCCCTCACCCTCTGGCCTTGTCCACGGCATGGCGACCTGGCATACCAGCGACGGCTGAGACAAGCTCGAGGGCCGGGACCCGAGGACGTAGAGTACCGGCATATAACCAAATTTTGCAGGGACACATCTCAAGATACGGCCCAGTGCCGGGCGCAACCCGCCCAGAGGTAGGGCCTCATGAGTCCCGCGCTGGCTCACGGGTGCCCAGATACACCTCACCTAGCTCTACCGTGCCAGCCACGTGTCAGGGCGGGGCTGTACACGCCCCGGGGGCTCCTCCCGGAGGGGAGCCCCCTCCCACGTACCAGTGGAAGCACCATGCTCCGCGCTGGCTGACGACACTGCCGAGGAGCGGCTATGCCCGTACACATACGGAAGCGCTATGCTCCGCGCTGGTGATAAACAACTGAGGGTGGCCTCCGGGCCACATTAACCTCAGGGAGCCCAGAGCTCAGTGGCTGGCCTCATCGCAACACCTCCCCTCGGGAGTGCCGCGCGAGGGGGCTAGGCACGGGGGCTACGACTGGGTCATGCCCAGACGTACGCTGCCCAGCCAGGCCCCTCGGGCCTGGTTCGTCGCGCGTCTCTCCCCGAGCGGAGCCAAGGTACGAAGGCCGTTTGCGCGTCAAGGGGGACCCCTGAGCATCACGACTCAGGAGCCTAACTAGCTCCGTAGCCCCTCACTCCTTAGTTCCGAAAGGCTATGCTGGGTGAGGTACGCGCGGAGTCGGGCTCTGCAGACGTAGAACGGAAGATACACCTACATCACGCTTCCCTACTTGTTCGCGCGCCAAGGGGGACTCCTGGGCATCGCGACTCAGGAGCCTAACTTGTCACGTGGCCCCTCACTCCTTTGGTCCCGTCCTGGTTTCCGGTCGGGGCTAATGCTGGGTGAGGCATGCGCGGGACCGGGCTCTGCCGGTGTAGAACACAAGCAAGTAGGGAAGAAAAGCATAAAATCCAAGGAATTTAAAAGCAAATATTACAATCCATACTGTCGCCTTAGTACCAAACGCAAGTTTAAATGCCTCCCTGAGGCATGATGCGTGTGCAGGAACTGAAAGAAGAGCAGGGATGGAACGGAGTCACTTGTCGGCGGTGGCTTCGCCTCGTGGAACGGCAGGGTCGGCCGCGCCTTGCCTTGGCTTGGTGCTGAAGGCCTGGAACCTCCTCAGCAGCGCCTCCGCGCGCCCCTTCACGGCTTCGACAGCGGCGGCAGCACCATCGCCGCTCACTGGTTCCAGCAGGCCGTCGAGATCAGCGCTGGGATCGCGAAGGTAGATGAGGGCAAAGACCCGCGTTAGCGCAGCAGAACACAGGACGTGCGCCTCGGCCTCGGCCGCGGGGCCGATGCCAAGGGCGACATCCCCAAGAGCCTTAACCAAGAAGGGAAGCAGCTTGGCGGGGCCGTCCCCATCACCGGCTAGCGGGCTGTCCAAGCCGCTCTCGTAAAGCATCTTCAGCGAAGCGCGAGCATCTTTCTCCATGTCCGCGAAGGCCACGCGATCCTCAGCGAGGACCCGGGCCTTGGCGTCCAGCTCGATCTTCGTCACCTCCAGCTCCTTCTTCAACGCGCCTAGGTGGTCGCGGCGCTTCTTGAGCTTGGCCTCCAGGTCCTCGAGCGCCACCTCACGCGCCTTCGCCCCCTTTTCCTGCTCTTGGCGAAGGCGGACCTCCACCGCAAGTTGGCCTCGCAGGCCTTACAGCTCGTCCTCCAACACCTTGCAACGATCGCGGACTTCGACCACTTCCCCCAGGGCTGCGTCCCGAGCAGCCTTCGCCTCGAGGACGGCCCGCCTCTCCTCGTCACAGGTCGTCGAGGCTTGAACCAACGCCGCCCAGATCGAAGCATCAGAGCGAATCCACCCCGAAGCCAGCTCCAGGCGCCGGCCACCAGGCGAGGGTCGGCGCCGAGAAGATCCTGCCGCAGCCGGTCTAGCTCAGCAGCGGCATGCTCCAGGATGGAAGAAGAAGGCGGAGAAACATCGGTGCGCCCCAAGACAATAGGAGGAGTTGGGGAAGCAACGGTCAGTAGCACGGGAGGAGAAGGTAGTGGCGGCGAGGCCGCCATGTCCCGAGGCGGAGTCCGCTGCGTCTCCATAGCCGTAGCAACGGCGCCAGACGAGGGAACCTCAGGAGTCGCTCGGGCCATGGGGGCTGAGCTCGCCCCCGCCAGCATGGCCAGGCCTCCCGAGGGGGACCGGGCAGGAGAAGCCCGCGCGCCGCGGTCACCTCCCTCCGCAGGCGGAGGCGCTGCCGCGAATGGAGCCTCAGGAGCCCGCTTCGGCTTCTTCACCATGGGCGCCAACCTATTCAAGAGAAGCAATCGTCAAGCCTCATCGGCGGAACGAGAAACAAAAGAACAAGGATCAAGCACTTACGGGTCATAACTGGTGAGCTCGGGCAGCCTCCGGCCCAACTTCAAGCCAAACAGCCGGCTGGAAGGGTCGACCTTGGAGGCAGAAGGCGCGACTGCGGACTGCCTCGGGGTAGGGGCAGACCCGCGGGAGATCAGCCCGGTCCTGTCCTTCTTCAGGATCGGGGGCGAGTTCCCGCTACCCAGCATGTCATCATCATCATCATCATCATCATCATCATCGCTCGGTGAAAGGCGGAGAGTACGGGGCAAGCGCCGAGGGAGGGGAGCCCTCGACTCTCCGTCGGTCGCCCCAGAGTCGGGCCCCTCTCCCCGCTCCTCCTTGTCCTCCTCCTCGCTGGGGTCGCCGGAGGGCACGTCCACAGGTCCTCCAGAAGACGCCACGGGCACAAGCCCGTCCCCGTTGAAAACGGGCATGGACTCCACCACCCGCTTCCAGTTGCCGCGAAGGAACAAGGGCTTGGGAGCACCCTCCAACCTTGCCACCTCGCCCCCGACCAGAGATTGAAGAACCGCGTTCACATCCTCTTCGTCCACAGCCTCGGGGCTCAAATGAGGCCTCCACATTGGAGGAGAGTACCGCCGGAGTGGAGCCAGCTGCTGCTCCAGGAACTCCTTCAGCAGTGACGCACCAGTCAACTTCGCCGTCGCCATGCAGGCTGGCCTCAAGTCCGCGTCCATCTTCTCTAACACCGGTCTCGCACGGGGATCCGTGAGCTCCGCTCGGCACCAGTCACCGGAGCTCACGGGCTGCTCTGCGGGCAAGATCAGCCGAGGGTGGATGCGCCCGGCATCTACCAAGACCCACTTGCTCCGGAAGCCATCAGCCCTCTTCCCGGGACTCGAAATGGCAATGGTGCTGCCATACGCAACGAAGCTCGCGCACGCGGAAGGAGAACTGCCAGAGATCCGGAGGGAGAAGTAGTGGCGCAGCAAGGCCATCGAGGGCTGCACCCCTACGTGGGCCTCGCAGTAGTAAGCGAAGATCTCCAGGAGAAGGACAGAGTTGGGGTGAAGATGCAGAGCCTGCAAGTTGTAATGGCGGAGGACAGAGAAGAAGAACTCGGAGAAGGGAGGCACCAAGCCCGCAGCAATGGAGCTTACAAAGAGAGGATAGAAGGTGCTCCCTCGGCCCTCAGGGGTGGCGGAGCAGGCCTTGAACACCTCCTTCCCGTCAATGCCCTGCGCCGCCGCCATCTGGCACAGCCGGGCGAGGCTGGCCTTGGACACATTCGGCGAGTCCAGAGCAGGAGAGTACCAAGCTTCGGCCGGAGACTGACGAGGCGCCATGGCTTCCTGGGTCGCGCAGCCGGAGTAGATCTGGAAATTTGGAGGCAGAAAGAGGAGGCGCAAGGAAGGGGATCTAAGCAGCAACCGGAGGAAGCAAGGGCAAGGTCTGGGCAGATACCACTCCCTTATCAGCCCGTGCAATTGCTGAGGCACCCACGTCCAATCAACCGCCACGCAGCGCCCAAGGCCGCAGGCTGTTAGGGCCCGCGGCGCTTCACCCTTGCCCTATCGCCTCTCGGCACGGCCAAGTCCATGCGCGCCTTGGGCCCGGGGGCTACTGTCGGCGTTCTGGGAACGGGGGTCCCCAGACTTGCCTGCCTGCGGCCTGCGGCGTGGCTCAAGTGGGGGCCCAGCGCGGCCCATCTTCATCAACACAAGACTCAAGACCCTCGCGAGGGGCCAAGCCTCGTGAGGCGGACGACACGGCGCATCCTCAGGCGGAGCCTCATCAGGCTGGCTCGCGAGGAGGCGGAGAGTTCAAGGCGGGGTACCTCGCGAGGTGCCCATGACATAAGCCGTGACGACTCAGGGCACCTGGCGGGTGCCAGCGCGCGCAGCGTCCTTCTTTCCCCTTTGGTGCAAAGGGGGCAAGCGCAGCCGCAGAGTACCGAGGCATCAGGCAAAGGTTGCCACTTCGATGCAACGAGACCAAGACCAGGAGGACTACGAGATGGAGGTCACCATGGAGCCCAGCGCGGCGTCATCACCAGAGCCTTTGGCAGGCGGAGACTGCTTTTGTCAGGATAAGTGTACTCGCTGTCCCCCTTCAAATTAGCCCGCCATTGTTGGCTCCCTTCCCGCTCAATATTTGGGAAGAGGACCAGGGCCTCTATAAATAGGACTAGCCACCCACATAGCAAGGGGTGTGTGTTTTGGGGGGGGGGGGTTCGGTTCGGTTGGCTCGGTTCCGAATCGTCGATAGAGAGAGAGAGAGAAGTGACTAGACTCATCCTTGCAGTTCATCACCCCAGCCAAGAACAGGCCCTCGCGAGGCTGTTCTTCCTTGTACTGTTCATCATCATCAGCCCCAGGAGGCAATCCACCAACCACACACTGGAGTAGGGTATTACACCACAACGGTGGCCCGAACCAGTATAAATCTTGTGTCTCTTGCGCAGTTCTTTTAGTAGATCCTTACGAGACGGAGAGGTTGAGGGCGTGATCTCCGTGCGCACCCCAGTGTTCGAACCTTAAGGGTCTGCCGGAACCCACGAATCTGACAGCATGCCACCAGATCGGGAACTGGAGTTTGCAATAGATCTTGTGCCCGGAACTGCACCGCTATACCAGAAGTATTACCGGATGCCCTCATCAGAATTACTGGAGCTAAAGAAACAACTTGGCGAATTACTCCAGAAAGGTTATATTCGTCCCAGCTCTTCACCATGGGGATCACCTGCTATTTTCGTGGGCAAAAAGGATGGTAGTCTCCGTATGTGCATAGATTACCGCCAACTGAATGAGGTCACCATCAAAAATAAGTATCCGCTGCCAAGGATTGATGATCTGTTTGATCAGCTCAGTGGGGCTAAGGTATTCTCTAAAATCTATTTATGGACCGGATATCATCAGCTCAAGATTAAAAAGGAAGATATTCCTAAGACATCATTCACTACTCGGAACGGTCTTTACGAATATACTGTGATGTCCTTTGGTCTCACTAATGCCCCTGCTTTCTTCATGCACATGATGAACAAAGTATTCATGGACTTCCTTGACAAATTCGTGGTAGTCTTCATCGATGAAATCCTCATTTACTCCAAGGGTGAAGAAGAGCACAAGGATCACCTCCGAGCAGTACTACAACGGCTCCGTGACCATCAACTATACTCCAAGTTTAGTAAGTGCGAATTTTGGCTCAAGGAGGTTGGGTTTCTCGGACATGTACTATCCGCCGAAGGTATAGCCGTGAACCCGAGCAAAGTAAAGGATGTGCTCGATTGGGTACCACCCACGACTATGACGCAAATCCGGACTTTCCTCGGATTAGCTGGATACTATCCTCGTTTTATTGAGGGGTTTTCCAAAATTGCTAAACCCATGACGGAGCCGCTCAAAAAGGATAAGAAGTTTAAGTGGACGGAGGATTGTGAGAAGAGTTTTAATGAGCTAAAGATACATCTGACAACCGCACCTGTATTGACTCTTCCAGACATTCATCACAATTTTGATGTGTACTGTGATGCCTCCAGACAAGGTATTGGTTCCATGCTTATGCAAGACAGCAAGGTAGTAGCATATGCCTCGCGACAGCTACGACCCCATGAAGGAAATTATCCTACTCATGATTTGGAATTGGCTGCGGTAGTTCATGCACTAAATATTTGGAGACACTACCTCATTGGAAAAAGGTGCCAAATTTTTACCGACCACAAGAGTCTCAAGTACATCTTCACTCAACCAGATTTAAATCTCCGTCAGTGAAGACGGCTAGAGTTGGTCAAGGATTATGACCTTGGAATAAATTACCATCCAGGCAAGGCCAACGTCGTTGCCGATGCCCTCAGTCGAAAGCCCGTCAGCTTAAATACCATATTGAAATCATCGCCTACCAAACTCCAAGAGGAGATCACTCAGCTCAACTTGGTCGTCGTGGATACTGGCCTCTCAAATATTTTGGGAATTACCCCCACACTTGAGATGGAAATCCGTAAGGCCCAGCCAGCTGACGCCAAGCTAGAAAGACGTGCCAAGGGCCAGATGGCAAAGCAGGCCCCTGAGTTCTCCAAGGACAAATTCGGTACCCTCCAATTCCGTGGACAAATTTGTGTGCCAAATCAACCGGACTTGAAGAAGGAAATCCTGTCAGAAGCACACGAATCCGCATATTCCATTCACCCGGGAGGTACGAAAATGTATGAGGATCTCAGACAAATATTCTGGTGGGAGGGAATGAAGAAAGACATTGCCTATTTCGTGGCTTGTTGCGACATATGCAACAAGGTGAAGGCAGAGCATCAGAAGCCAGCTGGACTCCTCCAACCGCTGCCAGTTTCACAGTGGACATGGGATGACGTTTGCATGGATTTCATCACAGGATTGCCTAGGACTCAGTGAGGCAAGGATGAAATCTGGGTTATAGTAGACACCCTAACCAAGGTTGCCCACTTCATTTCGATCAGCACCAGATACAGAGCAAATGAACTCGCACAGTTGTATGTATCCCACATAGTCAGTCTGCATGGAGTACCCCGAACTATCACTTCCGATCGAGGTTCCTTGTTTACCTCCGCTTTTTGGTCCCGTCTCCATCAAGCCTTGGGGACAGCACTGAAATATAGTACTGCCTATCACCCTCAGACAGATGGACAGACAGAGCGGCTAAATCAAATACTCAAAGATATGTTACGAGCCTGTGTGCTAGCCAAAGGAGTTAAATGGGAAGATTGCTTGCCATATGCCGAGTTCTCTTATAACAACAGTTTCCAGACCAGTCTAAGGATGTCACCATACGAAGCTCTGTATGGCCGTAAGTGCTGCACTCCTCTAAATTGGTCTCGGACTGGAGATAGCCGTATCTTCGGAACGGATCTCATGATGGAAGCTGAAAAACAAGTTAGGGAAATCAGAGACAGACTGCAATTGGCAAAATCTCGACAGAAGAGTTATTATGATGCAAAGTATCGGCAGGTCAGTTTTGAACCCGGAGAACACGTATACCTCCGAGTCACTCCTATGAAAGGAGTCAAGAGATTACAGACTCGTGGAAAGCTGGCACCCAGATCTATTGGTCCATTCCTAATTATGTCTCGAGTGGGTACGGTTGCATATCAACTGGAACTACCCCCTGAATTGGCAGACATACACAACGTGTTCCATGTTTCGCAATTGAGACGATGCATATCCCCGCCTGAGAAAAGGACTGCAATGGCTGGGATAGAGTTGGCAAAAGATTTAACTTATGAAGAGAGTCCGTTCAAAATTTTGGACCAGATGGAAAGGGTCACTCGCAGTAAAGTCAGAAAATTTTACAAGGTTCAGTGGGAGTATCACACACAGTCAGAAGGGACCTGGGAGCGGGAAGAATTCCTTAGGGATCAGTATCCAGAGTGGTGTTCCCAAGCAACCGAATCTCGAGGACGAGATTCATTCTAAGTGGGGGAGGTTTGTGACAGCCTAGTTTTTGCCCTCTCTAATTTTCTTGATTTTCATTTGAAAATTTTCTGAAACTTGGAGTTCTTGAATCTTTTCATATTGACTTAAACCCTTGGGCATCCTTGGTTTGCACCCAAGTGCTTCACTTCCCTCCTAAATCATCATTTTCACTTCTGATCCACCCCAAAATAATCTTTGGAATATTTTTCTTAAATGAAAAATATTCATTTTCTCTCAGAAACCCTAGCCAGATCTGTTTGCTTCAAAACAACCCTAATTTTTATGGCTCAGAAAAATCTGAGATAATTCACAAATATTCTATGAACCCTAGGGCACCTTGCTGAGCAAAAATATTTCATCACTTTTTGGAATATTTTTGCTACAGAAAATATTTTCTGTTCTGGACAGAAATGGTGGTTTCTACAGCAACTACCATTTTACTTGCTCCATTTGACCTGAACTTTCTTGTGCATCTTTACCTTAGTAACTTATAACTAGCCTCCAAAGCACAGCCTCAATCTCCTAGCCATTTGACCACAGTAACTGTTCAAAGTTACTGATCAGAAGCTTACTTGGCCTGTAAAAACCTCTCTACTGCACCTGGATCCAAACCAATTCATGGTAACACTCAAAACTACCACGAACATCATGCTAGACATCAAGTTTGTGCTTAGGTCGGCCTGATGTCATAGTTCACGTGGTGACCATGTTCGTCCAGGGGTGTTGGCATGCGTGTCGACACGCTCTGAGCGTCACCGAGCACTCTGTTCGCGCGTGCTCGCTTCCCTCGCCTGCCCGAGCGTGCCAAACCGCGCCACCATCTTCATGTCCAAGCCCTTAACCTCCCTCTGGCGCTCACCGACGCCGGAGCTCGCCGCAGCGAGCACGGGCAAGGTCCGGAAAGCCCAATAGTGTGGAGCGCACTGTGCTCATCGCCATCCTCTTGATCATATGCTCGTCTCCGTTCGCCCACAGTTGCCACGTGACCTCTTTCGCCTTCTCCCCCTCTCACTGACGCCGCTTGTCGCCGGGCGCCATGGACAGGTGTCCACCGTAGGAGCCCGAAGCCCCTTCGCCGCTCGCCTATAAATAGGGCCACCCCTAGCCTCCTCAAGCACCATCCAGCACTCCCACACACTCCACGACTGCGTAGGAAGCCGTAGCCCGGCCGGGCAGGCCTCGAGCCGCCGTCCCCGAGCTCGAGCTTGCCGGCGATCCCCTCTGGTCGCCGCGGAAGCTCTAGCCTCTCCCATGCCAGGGCAGCCACTCCAGGGCTTCCGCCTCTCTCCGGTGAGGCCGTCTCGCCCGCTTGGAGCCCCTGGAGTGGCCTCCGTTCACCGTCTTCCTCAACTCCGGCAACCTCCGCGTTCTGCCTCCGCTTGCGAGCTTGTTTCCGATGCCGTCCGACCACCCCTAGCCACGCTACGGGTACGGGCAAGTGTGCCATCGTCCCCTCTCTAAATCCCTCCCTCTCGTTTGGGCCAAGAAGCCCTCGTCGCCGGTGAGAGCTCCAGCGAAGCCGCGGCCTTCTCTGTTTCTCTCTCCCCCTTCCCCCACCTGACTAGCGGGGCCCGCTAGTCAGCCACTCTGTACGCGCGCGAAGTGGTACGAGTGGTGGCGCCCTGAGGTTTTACGCCTTCGACGTAACCCCCCCCCCCTCAGCTGTTTATTTAAATTCAAAATCATTTATATTCCAGAGAACTTCAAACAGTTATAACTCTTCAACCATAAGTCCAAATGAATTGATACTTTTTGCATTGTGTTCTTTGAAAAGAAATCTAGCAGCTCACCAAAGATGAGATTTTTCTGAGCTGTTTAGAATTTCTGGTGATTTTCAGAAGTGTTCTTGATATTTTATTTTTTGTTTAAATTTATTTTTAGAGGGTGAGGCTTGTCTTGAGGATCACCAGAAGGCTTGTGAACCTCATCTGCACTAAGGCAAGCCACAGCAACATCTTCATGGTGCCATTTCAATATTTGTGATTTTCTTACTTGAATGAAATGATTAATCCATGCATTTAAATAATTATTGTGTTATTTGTATTCTGTTAAATATTGGTTAGTTGTTATGCTTGATTTACAGAATGATTGAAACTAGTTTAGTGGGTAAGGCAAGTTAAGGTTTATTTGTGGTGATATTGGAAATGATTTTGTTATGCATGTTAGAAATTTTTTAAAGCTTTGTTCTTGCCTACATAAATTGATAAAATTTGCTAGAAAATATTCTGTTAAATACTTGTTTAATCATTTTACTTGTCTTACAGAATGCTTGAACTCAACTTAGTTGATAAAGAAATTAAGAGTTGTTGATAGTGAAATCTTTTGTCAAGCATATGAGAAATTTATCGGAGTTACTTTCTTGCGTGAGAAATTAATAAAACTTGTTGCAAAATATTTTGGTTAAGTTGTGAGTCATTTTGAGCGGTAAAGTGATATGAGTTGTTGATGTTTATGCTTGGTGTGTATATGGATGACCTCGGTCATTTTTATTATTATGTGATGCATGTGTGGCTTTGCATTTCATGGCATGCTATGACACCGTTCATTTCCATTTTGAAGTTGAACCTGAATATAACTCAACTTGAATATACCGTTGACTGGGTCATGGTGTCGCTGAATCGAGTTTCTTTCCCAGTGCAACCACATTTGCCTTTTTGGGAAGGCCTTGATTCGGTCCATTGACATGGCCTCTAGTCGGTGCCTCCAACTAGGGAAGGTTATGTCGTGCTTGCCCTGGCCCGGTAAGTAGGCATAATCTTGTGTGCTCGTTGATGAGATTATGGTACTGAGTCCCCGAGTGGGATTGTTTTGACCACGACGGTGGTCGGGGTGTCTTTGGTAGACACGAGGCCACCCAGGACCAGCCCATTGGGGAGTGGGTCGGAGTGGCTGGGAGAGTGCCGTGGCAATGGAAGGGTTTTGTCGGAATGCCGTTGGTCCACCCGAATGGGACTGTGAGGCCATGGGTTCCGTGGTGTGGTACAGTGTGCTACCTATGCAGAGTGTATAATCTATCGATAGCCGAGTCCACGGTCACGGACACCTCGTAATAGGTCCCACCATGAGTCAACGTTTAATGAAAATTGCACCCTAAGCTATGAACTTTGCATTGGTGATGGATGGCAGAAAGACCATCGAGGCATTTGGGACCAGATGATGGTCGTGGTTGTGATCGCAGTAAGGATCACGAGTTGTTCTTGTGAAAGACCACGTTGGTGGTTTGTTTGTGATCCAGGGATGATCATAGTTGGTAAGCTGTCCCGAGGAACATTCGAGCATGATCACAGCATGTTGACATATAGTATTGCATTATTAATAATTGGTTAAATATCATGATATTGTTTGCCATTATGATTATGCATGTTGTGATCTTGCAAGTACATTCAATGTACTAACCTGGCGTGTCATGCCAAATTTCAGGAAAGTATCATTGGAGAGGAGCGCTGCTCGAGTCTAGATCGTGTCCACATCGGTGTCCCTGTGATATGGAGCTTCCGCCATGACGTTATTCCGCTGCCACGTAGTTGTTCGGATCGAGGCCCCTTTATGTTCACTAAATAATGTACATATTGTTCAGCCGCACTGGGTGTGCCGCTTGGCCTCGACAGCTGTTGTAATGTAAACTCTGTTCCGCTAGCATCAATAAAGCAGTTGTTTTTCTGTACCAAGATGTTGTGTGTTGCCAGAAGACATGGTCTCTGGGCTGGCAATGCATGGCAAACCGGTCGCTCTGAGCCGGGGTGCCACAGATAGGCTAGACTTCTAGGGTTTAGCCATTATGATCTCGTGGTAGATCAACTCTTGTACCCCCATACTCATCAATATCAATCAAGAAGGATGTAGGGTATTACCTCCATCAAGAGGGCCTGAACCTGGGTAAAACTTCGTGTCCCATGTCTCCTGTTACCATCAACCTTAGACGCACAGTTTGGGACCCCCTACCCGAGATCCGCCGGTTTTGACACCGACATTGGTGCTTTCATTGAGAGTTCCACTGTGCCGCCGCCAAAAGGTTTGATGGCTCCATCCATCATCTGCAATGATACTACCCTAGGGGAGGTTCTTCTCCCCGGCCAGATCTTCGTATTCGGCGGCTTCGCACTGTGGGCCAACTCGCTTGGCCATCTGGAGCAGATCGACAGCTACGCCCCAGGTCACCAGATTAGTATTGGAAACCTGGATTATGTCGCTGATATCCGAGGAGACTTGATCTTCCAAGGATTCACAAGCCCATCCTCCGCTCTGGCCTTAGAGCCAGAGAGCCTCGCCAGGATCGAAGATGGGATTTCTAAACCCGGCGGACTATCTGTGGCCACTAGTCCCAGTACGGGAGAGCCGCAGGAAGCAGTGTCGCATGCAACCATCACCAAGCCGGACTCTTCCCCGGACGCTGGCTCCGAACTCTGGGAGTCAGCATCGTGTGAGCTCAGCCGAGGAATTCCCTTCCTGCCATACTCCACAGATTCTTTTCTCCCTCGACAAACCTCGCCTCTAAGCGAGGCTCTGGACTTGATGCGATCCCTCGTGATTACGGAGGAGCAACGTCCGTGCTACGCCCAGCCCGTACTAGGGGCTGAGAGCGGGGAATTTTATGTCCCACCCACCACCCACTTCATTGCCACAGTAGAAGACTTAACTGACATGCTCGATTATGGCTCCAAAGACATCGATGGTATGAACGATGATGCCAGAGAGGAGCAAGCCGAAAACCCGCCGTTTACCGGACACTGGACGACCACCTCTTCGTATGACATGTACATGGTGGATACACCCAAGGAGGGTGATAGTGATAATGAGAAAAATCTAGTAGAGGATAAACCTCCCGAGATACAACAAAAGCGCCGACGGCACCGCTCTAAATCACGCCGTAGCAAAGACAGCAATACCGCCATGAGAGACAACAACACTCTGGATGATGCCGAAGACCAAGAAAACCCTGTCGAGCAAAACTCTGAACAAGACGATCGGGAGGATGGGCAAGTTAGCCCTGATGAACAGGCCGCAAACGAAGACTCGGAGGACAGTAATTACCTTCCACCCTCCGAGGATGAGGTGAGCCTCGGCGACGAAGACTTTATCGTGCCTGAGGAACCTCTCGAGCAGGAGCGCTTTAAGCAACGGCTAATAGCCACTGAAAGGAGCCTGAAAAACAAGCAGCAGCAGCTTCAAGCTGATCAAGATCTGCTCAACGATATATGGACTGATGTCCTGGCAGCCGAGGAATGCGGCCTCGAGCGCCCAACCAAAAGTTACCCGAAGCGTAAACTGCTACCTCAATTCGATGACGATGCACTTGAGCCCGTACCATCAGCGCGTAATGCGGCTGATCGACCACCACATGGCCGGGACAAAACGGCAACTCAAGCCGAACACCAGCCCGTCCTACCTCGCCGTAAAGGCAGAGATAAAACAGCTCGGGGATACACGTATGACCTGCGGCAGGACCTGAAGAATAAAGCAGGCCCGGCCAAATCGATCTACAGATCGCGGGGGCATGCCCCGACACGCGACGACGGCTATCAAGATGAACATGGCAAGCACAATCACGTCTGGGCCAAAAACCACGGACTAACTCCATCCGAACTACGTCACGATCTGACCCGATATAGAGGCGCCGCACACACCCTCTGCTTCACTGATGAAGTAATGGAACATGAATTCCCAGAAGGGTTCAAACCCATGAATATCGAATCATATGATGGAACCACAGATCTCGCGGTATGGATTGAAGACTTTATTCTCCATATTCACATGGCCCGCGGCGATGATCTTCATGCCATCAAATACCTCCCCCTAAAACTCAAGGGACCAGCCCGGCACTGGCTGAACAGCCTGCCTGAAAACTCTATTGGCAGCTGGGAAGACCTAGAAGACGCCTTCTGCGACAACTTCCAAGGCACATACTGTAACGCCTTCGATGCGGGTATATCTCCTACGTGTCGAAGCACGACTTAGAGGCATAACCGCATTGAAATCAATGTCGCAAGTAAGGTAATCTTCACAACAACCCATGTAAATAGATAATAAGGGGAAAGGTACATAGTTGGCTTACACTCGCCACGTCACACAAAGTACATAAATAGCATTACATCAACCAATGCACTCATGGTCCGACTATGGTACCAAAATAAAAGATCAACCCCAACATGCCACACGGTCCCGATCGCCCCAACTGGGCACCACTACTGATCATCAGGGAAAGACACATAGTAACGACGGGAGACTTCATCGAACTCCCACTTGAGCTCAAGCACATCATCTGGAACGGAGTCATCAGGCCCTGCATCTGGTTTGGAAGTAATCTGTGAGCCACGGGGACTCAGCAATCTCGCACCCTCACGATCAAGACTATTTAAGCTTATAGGTAAGGCAAGGTAATATGTGGAGCTGCAGAAAGCGACTAGCATATATGGTGGCTATCCTGTTCGCAAAAGAGAGCGAGAAGAGAAGGCAAAGCACGAACGAAGAACTAAATAACAACCTACGGCAAACATTACTCCAACACCGTGTTCACTTCCCGGACTCCGCCGAGAAGAGACCATCATGGTAACACACGCGGTTGATTCATTTTAATTAAGTTAAAGTTCAAGTTATCTACAACCGGACATTAACAAATTCCCATCTGCCCATAACCGCGGGCACGGCTTTCAAAAGTTCAAATCCCTGCAAGGGAGTCCCAACTTAGCCCATCACAAGCTCTCACGGTTAACGAAGGATAAACCTTCTCCCGAGACATTCTGATCAGACTCGGTATCCCGGTTCTACAAGACAACTTCGACACAGATAAAACAAGTCCAGCAACACCGCCCGAATGTGCCGACAAATCCCGATAGGAGCTGCACATATCTCGTTCTCAGGGCACACTCAGATGAGACATCCTATGAGTAAAACCAAACCTCAAGTTGCCCCGAGGTGGCCCCGCAGTCTGCTCGATCGGACCAACACTCAGAGGAGCACTGGCCCAGTGGGGTTTAAATAAAGATGACCCTCGGGCTCCGGAAACCCAAGGGAAAAAGAGGCTAGGTGGCAAATGGTAAAACCAAGGTTGGGCATTGCTGGAGGAGTTTTATTCAAGGCGAACTATCAAGGGGTTCCCATTATCACCCAACCGCGTAAGGAATGCAAAAATCCGGGAACATAACACCGATATGACGGAAACTAGGGCGGCAAGAGTGGAACAAATCACTAGGCAAAAAGGCCGAGCCTTCCACCCTTTACCAAGTATATAGATGCATTAAGATAGCAAGATAATATAATGATATCCCAACAAATAAACAATGTTCCAACAAGGAACGATCTCCAATCTTCACCTGCAACTAGCAACGCTATAACAGGGGTTGAGCAAAGCGGTAACATAGCCAATCAACGGTTTGCTAGGACATGGTGGGTTAGAGGTTTGACATGGAAATTTGGGAGGCATGATAAGCAAGTGGTAGGCATCGTAGCATAGGCATAGCAAAAGAGCGAGCATCTAGCAAGCAAAGATAGAAGTGATTTCGAGGGTATGATCATCTTGCCTGCAAAGTTGTCAGAGTTGACTGGATCCTCGAAAGCAAACTCAACGGGCTCCTTGTTAGTGAACTTGTCTCCTGGCTCTACCCAAACAAGACAAACAAGCAAAAGGAACACAATCAACCACGTGCAAAGCTCAAGCAACATGAGGCAAACATGGTATGCTATGCGAGATGCGATATGTAATGCATATGCAAGATTTGACAACGAATGAATGAACCTGGCCTCAACATGGAAATCCAAGAGTGCCACTGGAAAGGTGAGGTGATTTCGGTTGAAATCGATATAAAGAACACCGGAATCGGATGCACGGTTTGGAAATGGCAAGCAAAACAAATATGGCACCGGTCTGCGATAAACAGCAAGTAGCCATCTAAATGCATCAAGATAATTATGCTACAGCACTCAAACATGGCAACACAATACATGAAAGGGGTCCACTCATGATGCTTTACAAAAGATGAACACTGAGCTACGGCCAATTCATCCATTAACAGGTTCAAACAAGCATGGCAAAAGTGCAAACGATAACAGGTTTCAGACTTAGCGAAATTAACACAAGTCTGGAATTTCAGATCAGGTAGCACACTTTGGAGCATGAAAACTATATGCTACAGGAACTTAACATGGCAAAGCAAGGCATGGAATGGAGCTACTCAAAGAGCTTAACAAAAGTCCCTTAGTGACCTTGAGCCAAAAGGGATCAGAAAATACAATTGCAAGCATGTGAACATGGCAAAAACAAAATCAGATCTCAGACTTAGAGAAAAACTGGAGCATGCAAATCTGTTAACGAGTAGGCATGTTTACGAGCTCGATGCACTCACTACATAGCAAGGCATGACAATCTAAGCATACACCCATCAAGAATACATATTATATAAGCTAGACATTGCAAGAACAACAACATAGCATGCACGGATCAACAACAACATCCTCGGCAAAATCGCTAACAAGTAGACAATCTGCCAGGAATTATGAAATAGCAAAAGTAGAGCTCGATTGACTCAAGCCAGGGTGCTCCATAAATGCAAACAAGGACATGGATGGATACAGAACCACAAGATTAACAAATCATCCTTACTGATCATCCTTAAAAGAGGCACGAATCACTAGGAAACAACAAGAACATATGGCATATTGATAAAAACAGATCAAGGACTTATGATTCGGCCAGGGGCTTGTGCTAGTCACCACACATGTCACAAAAATATATGGTAAGCACCTCTGTAAAGATGGCATGGCAGATGGAAAACACATGTAGAACTCAGGAGCATATCATGCACACATTAATCATGGCAAAAATGACAAATAGCTATTTGATGCAGTAGATTTGACAATTAACTCAAATAGCTCTCTTCCAACAGCATTTTGGGCATCAAGATGATCTCAAATGGAAATGATGCAATGAGATGAAATGATGTACTCTCTGAGACGAACATTTTGATATGCTACACGCCCAAATCGGAGTTACGGGTGCAAAGTTACGGCATGATAAAGAATGCTAAAATATCTGGGAGTTAGACGAAAAAGTCAATCGGGTGGATCTAGGGTTTCACTGTAGCTGACGCGCGCCCGATCCGATGCGGCGGCGGATCTCGCCGGAGAAGCTGTGCGGGGCCGCCGGAGTTGTTGGGGTGGCCGGATCCGGGCGAGGGGAAGGTGAGGGCGAGGCCGGTCGGCACCGGATGCGGAACGACGGCGAGCGGGGTCGGCGCCGGCGACGAGGGGCGTCGGGGCGCGGCGGGTCACCGGCGATGGCGACGGTGGCCGGCGTGGGCTCCTCGCCGGAGCTGGAGGCGACGGGCGGCGCGAGCGCTGCAGAAGCGGCGGGGAAGACCCAGGCCGCGGGGGCCCGACGTGGGCTGTGGCGGGCCGCGGTGGGAGCCACCGGCGGTTGCCACGTGGCAGCCTCCGGTTGGCGGCGGCGGCGATGTCCGGCGGCGGCGGACGTGTCCGCCCGCGCGGAGAGGAGCGGGGCTAGGGTTAGGGGTGTTTTGATCCGGAAATTTCGGGGAAGGCCTTTATATAGGGGTAGAGGAGGCTAGGAAGCTCCAAATGGAGTGCGGTTTTCGGCCACGCGATCGTGATCGAACACTCTAGATGATGGAGAGGGTTTTGGTGGGTTTTGGGCCAAAATGGAAGGGTGTTGGGCTGCAACACACACAAGGCCTTCTCGGTCCCTCGGTTAACCGTTGGAGCATCAAACGAAGTCCAAATGGTACGAAACTTGACAGGCGGTCCACCGGTAGTAAACCAAGGCCGCTTGGCAAGTATCGGTCCAATCCGGAAACGTTTAACCCCCACACACGAAAAGGAGGTAGAAAGGACCACCGGAGGAGATAGGAGCGTCGGAATGCGAAACGGACAACGGGGAAAATGCTCGGATGCATGAGACGAACACGTATGCAAATGCAATGCACATGATGACATGATATGAGATGCATGAAAACGACAACAACACACGAAGACAAAAACCTGAACCCGAGGAAATAAAATAACTTAGCGCCGGAAACGGCAAGAGTTGGAGATCATATAAGGTAAATTACATCCGGGGTGTTACACATACGTCAGACCTCCGAATGCCGATGACTTAAGTCACATAGTCCAACAGCCCGGAGAGTCAGCAAGGAAATTCTGGACTAGGTTCTTAACTAAAAAGAACCAAACCGTCGACTTTCCGGATGCCGAAGCCCTAGCGGCCTTCAAACACAGCATCCGCGACGAATGGCTCACCTGACACCTCGGCCAAGAAAAGCCGAAGTCCATGGCAGCCCTCACGGCACTCATGACCCGCTTTTGCACGGGCGAAGATAGCTGGCTAGCCCGCAGCAATAACAATGCAAGTGAACCTGGCACCTCGGAAGCCAGAAATAGCAACGGCAAGCCCTGACGCAACAGGCACAAGTGTCGAAACAATGGTGACAATACTGATGACACGGCGGTCAACGCGGGATTCAGTGGCTCCAAGTCCGGTCAGCGAAAGAAGCCATATAAAAGTAATAATCATGGCCCTTCCAGCCTGGACCGCATACTCGATCATCGATGTCAAATCCATGACACCCCTGATAAACCAGCCAATCATACCCACCAGAGTTGTTGGGTCTTCAAACAGGCCGACAAGTTAAATGCCGAAGACAAGGAGAAGGGGTCGCAAAGCGAGAATGACGATGAGGAGCCCCATCCACCGAACACAGAGGGACAGAAGAGGTTTGCCCCTTAGGTCAAAAGGTGAACATGATATACGCTACCCATATCCCCAAGAGGGAGCGCAAGCGCGCGCTCCAGGACGTCTATGCGATAGAGCCAGTCGCCCCAAAATTAAACCCATGGTCGTCCTGCCCGATCACCTTTGATCGCAGGGACCATCCAACCAGTATCCGTCATGGCAGTTCAGCCACACTGGTTCTCGACCCAATAATTGATGAATTCCACCTCACACGAGTCCTCATGGACGATGGTAGTAGCCTCAACCTGCTCTATCAGGATACAATGCGCAAAATGGGAATCGATCCATCAAGGATCAAGCCCACCAAAACTACCTTTAAAGGAGTTATACCAAGTGTAGAGGCCCGTTGCTCGGGCTCAATCACATTGGAGGTCGTCTTCGGATCTCCGGACAAGTTCTGAAGCGAAGAGTTAATCTTCGATATCGTCCCCTTCTGCAGACTGCTCGGACGAACCATGTTTGCTTGATTCAATGCAGTGCCGCACTATGCTTATCTCAAGCTCAAGATGCCTGGACTACGTGGTGTCATAACAGTCAATGGAAACATGGAGCGCTCCCTCTGTACCGAGGAACATACTGCAGCCCTGGCAGCGGAAGTACAGAGCGGCCTCTTAAGGCAGAACTTTGATTCAGCGGCCAAGCTCCCGGACACTGTCAAACGAGTCCGGACTACTCCGCAGCATCACAGTCCGGTTCGTCAGGAGTTAAACTAGCAATTCGACCTCCGTCTCAGTCCCGACCAAGTGGCGGCATACGTAACGTGTGTACATAACTATGCACTAAAAATACCATGGGCAAAGACGAAGGCATAACCAGACTGTGGTCCACAATACGACTCGACCTTCCCGGGTCACACATACTTTTCTTTTCTTTTTATCCTTTTCAGGTTTCTTTTCCACAGGCCCCTCTCGACGGACTGATAATCGGTCCTTTCGAAGGACGGATATACCAAGGTGGCAAGTAGCACAGACATATGGGGGAATCTCTAGATGTTCTTTTTAATGATCATTCTACCTGTTTTCAGGACCCGTACGCAGCTCCCCCTTTGTCTGGGCATGTTAAATAGCCACTATTGCTTATCGCACTATTTTGTACAAATACGCTTCGACGTATTAATCAAAATTATAATGGAAACAGTTTGCGGCCCAACTTATGTGGCACTAGCTTACTACTTTGTTTCTATTTCGCTATTCTTATTGATTGCATCTGTACACTTTGGTACGTTGTAGTTCGCCAGGGGCTTTATTGCGCCCCATAATATGGCAACAAGTCCGAACACTTCTACAGTATAGTTCGGCCCCCGAATTTAGCATTATATGCATCGGCTCCAAATCATGTCTTTGGTCAATAGTTGGGTTGCCCGGCTACTGTGCTTACTACCTTATGTTCCGCTCTATTGGCTAGGGTAGTAAAGGGAGAACTACTGCGATCGTGTCCTGGTTTATCTAGATGAGCACCTTAGTAGAGAAAGCCAAAAAGTGACTGTCATGATGCGGCGTGAGCCGGTCAGCTCTTCGGAGGTTAAAATCTATTGCGATTTTTTCCGCATTATGCGACGAATCGGCCTTCACCCGATCAGGTGTCTACAGCACCCTAGTCCATACTAACGAATACTAGGGGCTGCGCCTACATTTCTATTGTCAAACTCCTATGGCTAAGTGAGGGTGATAAAGCCACATAGTCCGATTGCCTGGTTCGTTGCGCTAAACATCTCCTTCAAGGACCAATTTCTTGGATCAAGAGTGTTTAGATTCCACCCCGAACACCCCCGTACTACCTACGTGGGGGCTGAAGCCGACGACTGGCCAACTCTCAGATTTAATAAAAACGGCCGCACAGGAGGTAAAGTTCCAAAATAAACAGCAAACATTATATTACGCATCAGTCTTGTTTTCATCATACAGGGCGGGATAACATGAAGGTACTCATTCAAAGATAATGTATTTTGAGCACTGGCCCTCTACAATGCGGGATCCCTTGAGGGCATCATGAAAATACCGCTCCGGCGTGCGGTGCTCCTTGCCAGCGGACAGTCTCTCGGTCACGAGCTTGACAGCGTCCATCTTTGCCCACTGTATCTTGACACAGGAGAAGGCCATCCGCGCACCTTTGATGCAGACCGGCCACTTGATGACGTCAAGCCGGGGGCAGGCATTGACTAGCCCCTTCACAAGCCCGAAGTAGCTACTGGGTATGACTTCAGTAGGCCATAGCCGGATTATTAAATCCTTCATGGCTAGTTCGGCCACCCTATGCAGTTCCACCAGCTGTTTTAGCTGGTTGCTAAAGGGCACCAGATGTTCTGGTGCAAGGTATTGCGACCAGAACAACTTCTCCATCGAGCTCCCCTCTTCGGCTCAGAAGAACTCCGCAGCGTCGGCAACGCTGCGCGGCAAATCCGCAAACGCTCCTAGAGAACTCCAAATCCGGGTCAGTAAGAGAAATCTTCTCTTCACATACTTGCTCTGCATAATAAAGGCCTTACCCACTGCGATTTTCCTGGCCTCCTGGATTTCCTGGAGGGCGCCCTGGGCTTCAATCTGGGCATCGTGTGCACTCTGGCGGGCCTTGGTAAGTTCGAACTCTTGATCCGCAATATTGCACTCTAAGGACTCGCATTTCCGCATAGCATCCTGGAGCTCCTGCTGGACCTCACCAACCCTGGCCTCGTGTTTCTCATGAGCGGCTTGTTCCTTTGCCGCTCTCTCTTGGGCTTCGGCCAGCGCCTTCTTGAGGGCCTCCACCTCGGTCGCCGCTCGTAACAAATATCATGGCACTATGGTCAGAACAAATCATTCATCCCTTCTGGATCTACAAAAGGTCATTGCATACCTTGATGATCCTCCAGCTGTTTTTTAATGCGGCCGAGCTCTTCCTCGGTCCGCTCCAGACTCTGCTTCAGTCCGGATACCTCAGCAGCATGAGAGGTCGCAGCCAGTAAAGACGCCTGCTTATTCACATAGACACGTATGGTTAGTCTCCTACGAAAATTAGTTGATCCTCTGTCCGACTTTTCTTTTCAAACACCGGACAGTGTCTTAGGGGCTACTGTCTACACTATGACATTCTTTTTATACGCTTACCTCAAAGCCTGCTAGAAGGCTTGTGCAGGCTTAGGTCAGTCCGCTCTTGGCGGACTGAATCCTCTCAACCATCGTACCCATGAGGGTACGGTGTTCCTCAACAATGGAAGCACTTCACAGCGCTTCCAATAGAGTATCCGGAGCCTCTGGATGGACAGAGGTCACCGGTGGAATCGGTGCACCTCCTTCTTTCGAAGAAGCCTGCTCGCCGGATTCCGGAGCCATATGGGTCTCCAGGATCGTATTCGGCTAGGGGCCGAATTGGATATGGCCCCCATCACTAGTCTCCATGGGGATCTACTCCCCCATGTGTCCGGCGGCCAAGGTATCATCCTTTGGCGCCACCGTGACGGCCTCCTGTGCCTCCCCCTGGGCCGGGAGTGTCCTTCGGGACAACACTTTGGCGTCCTCCGTAGCTTTGGGAGAGGAAGCCGCCGGAAGGGACCCGCTGTCCATCACCTTCGGTCCAGCAATTTCCCAAAGATGAGGATCGCTCGAGGTCGGAACGAGCCAGACTCCAAGTGCACGATTTAACCTGTTAAAGTTATGAAGTAAGGAGGCTAGGTCTTTGTGTGCGTCTTCGAGTACTTATGATTCGGCCAGGGGCTTATCCCTGGGGTGCCACTCGGAGCTGCTATCAATCTCCCATGCGGATTTGTCCGCGGCGGAGGCCTTCCCCTTCTTGGATGCCTCTGCCTCCAGATGCATGGAGGCCGCCCATTTATTCCTTCCCCCCTTAGGGGGAGAATTGCTTTCCTCCTCTTCCTCGTCGTCAGTGGCGGGAGGGGGGTGGGTGTCAGCGTCTTCGGGCGTCATGTCCGAAGTGCCCTTATGGCGGAGACCACCCCTAGTCCCCTTGGCCTTCTTCTTGGCCTTCTTCTCCGGCGCTTGATAGGGCGCCAGAACCAGCATCTTCGTCAGAAGCGGGGTAGCTGGTTCTTCGGGCAGCGGAGACGGACACTGAATCCGCTCCACCTTCTTTGTCTAGCCCTGAAAAAACAAATAGAGAAGTTTAGACATCTTCCTTGAGTATTCAAGTAAAGGGTACACCTTGAAATACGGAAAACTTACCGCACTAGCGGGATGGGCACTGTGGATATATATAGTGTTTGTTTTATAAAGTTCGTGCAGAGAGGAAGAGGGCGTGGGTGAAAGAGGTGAATCCTTATCCCTTTATAAAGGCAGTGAATATCAAGTGCCTCCCCACTCGCCTTAAAACTCGCCTATTCCCCAAGGGTCATGCAGGCGGCGCGGTTGGGTTACCCACGCCCGTATTGATGAGAATCCCGCAATAAAGGGACACGATCTTTGCGTTGACAAGACGTGCCAATAAAACCGCATCTTGAAACATGGAGCGGGAGGCTAAAAACGGTTCGAAATAGTGACCGGGCTATGACATGATGTCACGCTACAAAAGTTGTCAGTGGATCGGACTCATAAAATATTATACTCTCTATGGATATATATATATATAGTGTTTGTTTTACAGAGCCGGACACGTTCTCTGTGTTTGAGAGTTGTTTGGAGTATTCGGAGGAGGAACCCGCCTTGCAATGCCGAAGACGATCTGCGCGCCAGACACCTCATCATTGAAGCCTGGTTCAGGGGCTACTGAGGGAGTCCTGGATTAAGGGGTCCTCGGGTTTCCGGCGTGTGTGACATGGGCCGGACTAATGGGCTATGAAGATACAAGACAGAAGACTCTCTCCCGTGTCCGGATGGGACTCTCCTTGGCGTGGATGGCAAGCCTAGCGTTCAGATATGAAGATTCCTTTCTCTGTAACCGACTTTGTACAACACTAGTCCCCTCTGGTGTCTATATAAACCGAAGGGTTTAGTCCGTAGAGGCAATCATAATCTGACAGGCTAGACTTCTAGGGTTTAGCCATTACGATCTCATGGTAGATCAACTCTTGTAACCCCCATACTCATCAATATCAATCAAGCAGGATGTAGGGTATTACCTCCATCAAGACGGCCCGAACATGGGTAAAACTTCATGTCCCCTGTCTCCTGTTACCATCAACCTTAGACGCACAGTTCGGGACCCCCTACCCGAGATCCGCCGGTTTTGACACCGACAATGAGGTAACTGTACCTACTCCCTTATTGGAAAATAGTTCATCACAGAAATGAGTTCTAGTGATTCCTACACCAGTAAGTGAGGAAGCTAGTGATGATGATCATGAAACTTCTGATCAAGTTAGTACCAAACCTCGTAGGTCAACCAGAGTAAGATCCGCACCAGAGTGGTACGGTAATCCTGTTCTGGAGGTCATGTTACCTGACCATGACGAACCTACGAACTATGAGGAAGCGATGATGAGCCTAGATTCCGCAAAATGGCTTGAGGCCATGAAATCTGAGATGGAATCCATGTATGATAACAAATTGTGGACTTTGGTTGACTTGCCCGATGATCGGCAAGCCATAGAAAATAAATGGATCTTCAAGAAGAAGACTGGCGCTGATGGTAATTTTACCGTCCACAAAGCTTGAATTGTTGCAAAAGGTTTTCAACAAGTTCAGGGAGTTGACTACGATGATACCTTCTCACCCGTAGCGATGCTTAAGTCCGTCTGAATCATGTTAGAATTGCCGCATTTTATGATTATGAAATTTGGCAAATGGATGTCAAAACTGCATTCCTTCATGGATATCTTAAAGAAGAGTTGTATATGATGCAACCAGAAGGTTTTGTCGATCAAAAAGGTGCTAACAAAGTGTGGAAGCTCCAGCGATCCATTTATGGACTGGTGCAAGCCTCTCGGAGTTGGAATATACGCTTTGATAGTGTGATTAAAGCATATGGTTTTGTACAGACTTCTGGAGAAGCCTATATTTACAAGAAAGTGAGTGGGAGCTCTGTAGCATTTATGATATTATATGTGGATGACATATTGCTGATCAGAAATGATACTGAATTTTTTAATAGCATAAAAGGATACTTGAGTAAGAATTTTTCAATGAAAGACCTCAGTAAAGTTGCTTATATATATTATGCATCAAGATCTATAGAGATAGATCAAGACGCTTAATTGGACTTTCACAAAGCACATACCTTGATAAATTTTTGAAGAAGTTCAAAATGGATCAAGCAAAGAAGGGGTTCTTGCATGTGTTGCAAGGTGTGAAGTTGAGTCAGACTCAATGCCCGACCACTGCGGAAGATATAGAGAAAATGAAAGTCATTCCCTATGCTTCAGCCATAGGTTCTATCATGTATGCAATGCTGTGTACCAGACCTGATGTGTGCCTTACTATTAGTTTAGCAGGGAGGTACCAAAGTAATCCAGGAGTGGATCACTGGACAGCGGTCAAGAACATCCTAAAATATCTGAAAAGGACTAAGGATATGTTTCTCGTTTATGGAGGTGACAAAGAGCTCGTCGTAAACGGTTACGTTGATGCAAGCTTTGACACAGATCCGGATGACTCTAAGTCACAAACCGGATACGTGTTTTTATTGAATGGTGGGGCTGTCAGTTGGTGTAGTTCCAAGCAAAGCGTCGTGGCGGGATCTAGATAAGCGGAGTACATAGCTGCTTGAGAAGCAGCAAATGAAGGAGTCTGGATGAAGGAGTTCATATCTGATCTAGGTGTCATACCGAGTGCATCGGGTCCAATGAAAATATTTTGTGACAATACTGGTGCAATTGCCTTGGCAAAGGAATCTAGATTTCACAAGAGAACCAAGCACATCAAGAGATGCTTCAATTCCATCAGCGATCAAGTCAAGGAGGGAGACATAGAGATTTGCAAGATACATACGGATCTGAATGTTGCAGACCCGTTAACTAAGCCTCTCTCACGAGTAAAACATGATCAGCACGAAGACTCCATGGGTGTTAGAATCATTACTGTGCAATCTAGATTATTGACTCTAGTGCAAGTGGGAGACTGAAGGAAATATGCCCTAGAGGCAATAATAAAATTGTTATTTATATTTCCTTATATCATGATAAATGTTTATTATTCATGCTAGAATTGTATTAACCAGAAACTTAGTACATGTGTGAATACATAGACAACAAAGTGTCACTAGTATGCCTCTACTTGACTAGCTCGTTAATCAAAGATGGTTAAGTTTCCTAGCCATGGACAAGAGTTATCATTTGATGAACGGGATCACATCATTATAGAATGATGTGATTGACTTGACCCATCCGTTAGCTTAGCACTATGATCATTTAGTTTATTGCTATTGCTTTCTCCTTAACTTATACATGTTCCTATGACTATGAGATTATGCAACTCCCGAATACCGGAGGAACACTTAGTGTGCTATCAAACGTCACAACGTAACTGGGTGATTATAAAGATGCTCTACAGGTGTCTCCGATGGTGTTTGTTGAGTTGGCATAGATCGAGATTAGGATTTGTCACTCCGATTGTCGGAGAGGTATCTCTGGGCCCTCTCGGTAATGCACATCACTATAAGCCTTGCAAGCAATGTGACTAATGAGTTAGTTACAGGATGTTGCATTACAGAAAGAGTAAAGAGACTTGCCGTTAATGAGATTGAACTAGGTATTGAGATACCGACGATCGAATCTTGGGCAAGTAACATACCGATGACAAAGGGAACAACGTATGTTGTTATGCGGTTTGTCCGATAAAGATCTTTGTAGAATATGTAGGAACCAATATGAGCATCTAGGTTCCTCTATTGGTTATTGACTAGAAGTGAGTCTCGGTCATGTCTACATAATTCTCGAACCCGTAGGGTCCGCACGCTTAACGTTCGATGACGATCGGTATTATGAGTTTATGTGTTTTGATGTACCGAAGGTAGTTCGGAGTCCCAGATGTGATCACGGACATGACGAGGAGTCTCAAAATGGTCGAGACATAAAGATCGATATATTTGACAGCTATGTTTGGACATCGGAATGGTTCCGGATGAGTTCGTGCATTTACCGGAGTACCGGGGGATTACCGGAGTACCGGGGGATTACCGGACCCCCCCCCCCGGGGAGTCAATGGGCCTTAATGAGCCCTAGTGGAGAAAGAGGGCATCCGGCAAGTGGTGGGACACGCCCCCCTAGGCCCAAACCGAATTGGTTTATGGTTTGGGGGGCCGGCCCCCCTTTCCTTCTCCTCTTGTCGGAGTAATCGACCACGGGTACCTCGAGGACGGCAAGACGATATTTCAAGACATCGGGGCTAGCAAAGCCCCTCAGTCCGACTGTCCGGCCGCTCCTGCCGGCTTCCCGCCCGACTGCTCTGCCCGGCTGACTGCGCCAACCAGCCGGCTGCCGACTGCAGCCCGACCCGACACCGACAAGACACCGACGAGACGGCCATACCTCCGATGAGACGAGCGTACCCGAGCACTATTCACGTGTCATCTCAGCCATCATGTATAGTGTCACTTGTCCCCTGGCACTATTTATGAAGTGACCCAGGGGACAAGGATGACATGCACCATGCCTTGCCCATGCCACCACTTAGCTTAGATAGTAAGCTAGCCACACTATATATATGAGTATCCATCCATCCTGGGGAGGCTCACGGCCACGAGCGCCACTATGGCCTCTTGGCCATTCACTCTCACGCACACACCAATGGCCAAGTGCCATTCGGCCACTAGAGCTTGCATGCTCATCTGGCCACCTGCATATATACGAGGCCAGATGCCTATGGCACTGACCTCAGATACAGCTCTAGGAGCAACTCTGTACCAGATATACCAGATACACTCAGACATGCAGCAGTAGGAGTATTATCTCTCCGGAGAGCTCCGAAGCTGGGTAAACCACTGCGTGCTACTCGCATACCCGCTCCCGGTCCTATCAGCAGCAGTCTTACCCACACACTAAGCCCTTGTGGCATCTGTCGACTCGCAAGCCTCCCGTGAGAATACCACGACAGTTGGTGCCCACCGTGGGGCGGTACTACTACTATGCTACCACGCTGCTGCTGGTTTCGCTGTCCGGGCGGGACCATCTTCGTCTTCATCGTCGCGGTGTCGCGCCGCCTCTCCGATAGCGGTCGGGGGCTCGACATCGACATGCCCCCGAAATGGCCATGAGGGGCGGCGTGACCTCGCCATCGGCCTTGCCTTCTTCACCACCACCGCAACGCAGACCGTCCATCCGCGTGCGTGCCGCGCGCGGGGCCTCGTTTCAGTCGGCCGTGGCCACCCACGTGCCGCTCGCGTTTGCTCCTCTCTGTGCTACGCCTTGCTCTGGCCGAAACGCGCATTAGCTTCTCCACATGCCATCTTTGCGAGCTAGCTAGATGCAAGTCAAAGTATGGTCAAACCATAGCCATGCATGCCTCATACACTTCCCATACATTGCTTGTTCAATAGCCAGATACTCCTTGTACATTGCCTGTACTCGAGTCAGACATCATCACCATCGCTCTGCCCAGCGCTCTGTCCGCTCCTCTGCCTCCAGCTCGTCTCCTAGTACGGCCGTGCCACCGAGCTGCCTTGCCCGGGCCGCGCGGCGTCCGTGCCTCTGTGCCCCTCTCACACGCCCGCGGCCCCTGTCGCCAACTCCCTCGCCACTGCGCCGGCTGCTGTCCCGCGCCCCTCTCGCAAGCTGCGCCCACCCAGCTGGGCTCCTCCTCCTCGGGTGCTGCTACACTACTCCAAGCCGGCTGTGCCGCCCCTGGCGCGGGCTCCGCCAAGCCTCATCCGGCTCCTGCGCCCCACCACGCCCGCGGGCCGCGCTCCTGGCCGCCTGCAACGCCGTCGCCGCCTAGCGCCCCCCTCCGTCACGCGGGGGCTGCCTGCTTGCGTCGCGCGCCTCCTCAGCATCACCTGAGCTGCTGCCGGCCGCGTCCGCCTCGCCTCCGCCGGCGTCCACTCGTGCCCCGAGCTCGGCCTCCCGTCGCCGGCGCCGCTTGGCCCGCTTCCGGCCTCTCCGTGCCGGCTCCTCCCCGTCGGGTCCTGTGCGCCGGCTCTGGCTTCCCGCACTCGGCCGGCCACCTCCCGCGCGACAGCTTCCCCCGTGTCCCGGACTCCTCTGTCTGCGTCAAGGCCGACTCTTGCGCACCTCTGCATCACACTGAGGACCGCACGCGCCTCTCCATCGCCGCGTCGAAGACCCCCCGCGCCGGCTTCCCGCCCCGGCCGGCTCCCTCCGTGTCCGCGAGCCCGGCCTGGGCCAGCTCCGAGTCGCCTCTGGCTGGCTCCAACCCCGGCTCCCCGGACGGCCGGCTCCGCCCGCGACCCAGCCGGGCCTGCCGCCTTCGGTCGCAACCCGGCCGGCCAGCTCCGCCAACGACCCGGGCGGGCCTGCCGCTTGCCGTCTCCGCTCGGCGACCCTGCCGCTTGCCGGCCCCGCCCGCATCCCGGCTGGCCGGCTCGCCGCCCCCGTGTCGGCTCCGCCCGCACTTCTCCTGCGTCCCGGGCAGCTCCTCCGCGCCCGGCCTCTGCTTCCTGTGGCCCCCGCGCGCGGGTGCCCTCTGCTTCGCACTCGCCTCTGCCACTTCTACGCCTGACTGCGCGTCCCCATCGCTCCATCTCCAATAGGCCGGATCCGGCTACACCGGCTGCCGCTGCGCCGGGCCGACTCCGCTCGTAGCCGCCTACTCGCCGCTGTAGCCGGACCCGGCCGCGTCCCTGCTACTGCCAGCTCCGCGCTGTCCGACCTCCGCGTACGCCGCCCTGCGGCTCCGTGACCCCGCGCCTGCGCCGGTCCGCCCGTGGTCGCCTGCCCTGCGCGCCTCCTCTACAGACGCGCCCCGCCTGTCGTCTTGCCTAGCCGACTGGTGCCGCGCGTGGCCGGCCGGCTCCCGCGTTGGCCGACTCCCCGGCCACCTGGCCGGTCCGGCTGCCTGGCGACTACATGCTCCCGCGCCGCCTTCCGCCGCTTGGCTGCTGCCGCCGGCTGCCCAAGAGAAAAAAGAAACATGAGGTCGGCTAATGAGAAAGTAAGGAAGAATAAGAGGCCGGTTGTCCAAGTCAACGGCCCACTCCTGTCGCCGGCTTGCTGGAAAAAAAAGAGAGAAAAGAGGTCGGCTGGGACAAAGAGCAGAAAAGGCAAACCTGCCCGGATGACCCGTCCGTCTGCTTCGCCACTTGGACAGTCAGTCGTGACCCGCGCTGCCGGCTGTGCCAAGCCGGCTGGACTGCCTCCTGCTCCGACGACACACCCAGCGGGTGCGCTGACGCGCCCCCGCGAAGAAAGAGAAGACAAAGTAGTTGCCGGGAGATCCGGCCCGACTGCTCAGCAGTCGGCCCAAATCTCGGGGGCTACACCCAGCGGGTGCGCTGACGCGCCCCCGCGAAGATGAAGACAAAGTAGCTGCCGGAAGATCCGGCCCGACTGCTCAGCAGTCGGCCCGGATCTCGGGGGCTACACCCAGCGGGTGCGCTGACGCGCCCCCGCGAAGATGAAGACAAAGTAGCTGCCGAAAGATCCGGCCCAACTGCTCAGCAGTCAGCCCGGATCTCGGGGGCTACACCCAGTGGGTGCGCTGGCGCGCCCCCATGGAAGATTGCAGACAAGAGAAGAGTTTTGTCTCGCTCCCAATAGCCGGCAGAAGAGAAGAATAAAAGGGCGTTGCAAGACGCCTCGCCGCTTGGCCGGTCGAGCCTGACCGGCCGGGACCCCCCCCTTCGAGCACCCGGGGGCTGCACCCAGCGGGCGCGCCGACGTGCTCCGCGAGCGCCGAGTCGCGCCGGCTGTCTTCGGCAACCGCGACTACACAAAAATCAATGTGAGCTCCTCACCCGCATATTTTTGCATCGTGAGAGCACGGATAAACCCGAGCGATGCTCGGGGGTTATCTCCGCATTTTATCACAGTTGCATCACTGTTCGCCCCGGCGCCAGCCAGAGTTGGCCGGGGGCTGGCCGCTTGGCCTGAGACGTTAGTTCCCGCAGACGGCTTAGTAGCGTGCGCAGTACCAAAGATCCACTCTTAGTCACAGACCGCAGAGCGGCTGTCCGACTAGCAAGGGTGAACGCTGGAGGCCACCCACGTGAAAAACGTCCGGGAAGAAAAACAGTTCAGGCGACCCGGTCGTTTCTTTTATGAGTATCTACTCGGTTGAATCTGCTCCTAGACTCTGAGTACTGTACACTCCACTTCGCAGCCCACTCTCAGCCACAGACCGCAGAGCGGCTGTCCGGCAAGCAAGAGCACAAGCCAAAGAGTGGAGGGAACACGAAAAAGATTGAAGGGGGCTCGGACGAAACCGAGTCGGCACCCTCCGCATAAAACTTGCAATGCTAAAAGCAAGCATTTGATATATCTGCGTGGACTAAATTTTTCTTTTTCATGATCATTTCCATGAACACTCCCAAAAAACCTCCGCCCAACTTTGCCAAGTTGCCCGGAGGCTTGGGGGCTACTGTCGGAGTAATCGACCACGGGTACCCCGAGGACGGCAAGACGATATTTCAAGACATCGGGGCTAGCAAAGCCCCTCAGTCCGACTGTCCGGCCGCTCCTGCCGGCTCCCCCCCCCCCCCCCCCCCCCCCCCGCCCCCCCCCCCCCCCCGACTGCTCTGCCCGGCCGACTGTGCCAACCAGCCAGCTGCCGACTGCAGCCCGACCCGACACCGACAAGACACCGACGAGACGGCCATACCTCCGACGAGACGAGCGTACCCGAGCACTATTCACGTGTCATCTCAGCCATCATGTATAGTGTCACTTGTCCCCTGGCACTATTTATGAAGTGACCCAGGGGACAAGGATGACATGCACCATGCCTTGCCCATGCCACCACTTAGCTTAGATAGTAAGCTAGCCACACTATATATATGAGTATCCATCCATCCAGGGGAGGCTCACGGCCACGAGCGCCACTATGGCCTCTTGGCCATTCACTCTCACGCACACACCCACGGCCAAGTGCCATTCGGCCACTAGAGCTTGCATGCTCATCCGGCCACCCGCATATATACGAGGACAGATGCCTATGGCACTGACCTCAGATA
Source organism: Triticum urartu (assembly GCF_003073215.2). NCBI lineage: Eukaryota > Viridiplantae > Streptophyta > Magnoliopsida > Poales > Poaceae > Triticum > Triticum urartu. Next base: position 483,157,839 of record NC_053022.1, on the reverse strand, counting down.
CAGCTCTAGGAGCAACTCTGTACCAGATATACCAGATACACTCAGACATGCAGCAGTAGGAGTATTATCTCTCCGGAGAGCTCTGAAGCTGGGTAAACCACCGCGTGCTACTCGCATACCCGCTCCCGGTCCTATCAGCAGCAGTCTTACCCACACACTAAGACCTTGTGGCATCTGTCGACTCGCAAGCCCCCCGTGAGAATACCACGACACCTCTCCTCCTCCTTCCTCCTTCTCCTAGTAGGAATAGGAAAGGGGGGCAAACCTACTTGGAGTAGGATTGCCCCCCTTGGGCGCGCCTCCTCCTAGATCGGCCCTCTCCTCCTCCCCCCCTTTATATACGGGGGAGGGGGCACCCCATAGACACACAAGTTTATTGTTTAGCCGTGTGTGGTGCCCCCCTCCACAGATTTCCACCTCGGTCATATCGTTGTAGTGCTTAGGCGAAGCCCTGCGTTGGTAACTTCATCATCACCGTCATCACGCTGTCATGCTGACGAAACTCTCCCTCGACCTGAGCTGGATCTAGAGTTCGTGGGACGTCACCGAGCTGAACGTGTGCAGATCGCGAAGGTGCCGTACCTTCGGTGCTAGGATCGGTCGGATCATGAACACATATGACTACATCAACCGCGTTGTCATAACGCTTCCGCTTTTGGTCTACGAGGGTACGTGGAAAACACTCTCCCCTCTCATTGTTATACATCACCTAGATAGATCTTGTGTCTGCGTAGGAATTTTTTTGAAATTACTGCGCTCCCCAACAGTTTTGAAACTCATAAAGGCATTGGCTAGGATGCATATTGTGAGGATTATCATTATCATTAAATTTCATAAGAGAATTTACCTCTACCACCTTAGGGAATGGCGGTGTATTAAGCCCATGTATTTCATGTATTAAGCCTATATTCTGTGACTTTTGTGAAAAGATTGTTGAGGTTTTCATGGATGACTTCTCTATTTATGGGAAGTCTTTTGATTATTGTTTAAGCAATCTTGATTGAGTTTTGCAGAGTTGTGAACAAACAAATTTTTTCTTGAATTGGGAGAAGTGCCACTTTATGGTTAATGAAGGCATTGTCTTGGGTCATAAAATTTTTGAAAGAGGTATTGAAGTGGACAAAGCTAAGGTTGATGCAATTGAGAAAATGCCATGTCCTAAAGATATCAAAGTAGGTCATGCTGGTTTCTATAGGAGATTTATCAAAGACTTCTCTAAAATTTCTAGGCCTCTTATGAGTCTTTTGCAAAAGGATGTTCCTTTTGTTTTTTATGATGATTGTTTAGAAGCCTTCAAAACACTCAAGAAAGCCTTAATTTCTACACCTATTGTTCAAGCACCTAATTGGAACTTGCCTTTTGAAATTTCTAGGCCTCTTATGCTAGTGATTATGTGTTGGGGAACGTAGTAATTTCAAAAAAATCCTACGAACACGCAGGATCATGGTGATGCATAGCAATGAGAGGAGAGAGTGTCGCCCACGTACCCTCGTAGACCGTTAAGCGGAAGCGTTATGACAACGCGGTTGATGTAGTTGTACGTCTTCACGATCGACCGATCCTCAGTACCGAACGTACGGCACCTCCGCGTTCAGTACACGTTCAGCTCAGTGACGTCCCGCGAACTCACGATCCAGTAGATCTCAGGGAAGATTTTCGTCAGCACGACGGCTTGGTGACGATGTTGATGAAGCTACCGTGGCAGGGCTTCGCCTAAGCACCGCTACAGTATGACCGAGGTGGATTATGGTGGAGGGGGGCACCACACATGGCTGGGAGAGATCTTTGTGATCAACTTGTGTGTCTAGAGGTGCCCCCTTCCCCTGTATATAAAGGAGCAAGGGGGAGGCCGGCCGGCCCTTGTTGGTGCGCCAGGAGGAGGAATCCTCCTCCTAGTAGGAGTAGGATTCCCCTCTTCCCTACTCCTACTAGGAGGAGAAAGGAAGGGAGAGAAAGAGAAGGAAAGGGGGGCGCCCCCCCCTCTCCTAGTCCAATTCAGACCAGAAGGGAGGGGGCATGCTGCCTGCCCTAGGACGGCCCCTCTCTCTCTTTCCCTTATGGCCCAACAAGGCCCATTAGCCCCCGGGGGGTTCCGGTAACCCCTCCGGTACTCCTGTAAAATCCTGATTTTACCCGGAACTCTTCCGATGTCCAAATGTAGGCTTCCAATATATCAATCTTCATGTCTCGACCATTTTGAGACTCCTCGTCATGTCCGTGATCATATCCGGGACTCCGAACTACCTTCGTTACATCAAAACATATAAACTCATAAAACCGATCGTCACAGAACTTTAAGCGTGCGGACCCTACGGGTTCGAGAACTATGTAGACATGACCGAGACATGTCTCCGTCCAATAACCAATAGCGGAACCTGGATGCTCATATTGGTTCCTACATATTCTACGAAGATCTTTATCGGTTAAACTGCATAACACTATATGTCGTTCTCTTTGTCATCGGTATGTTACTTGCCCGAGATTCGATCATCGGTATCCCAATACCGAGTTCAATCTCATTACCGACAAGTCTCTTTACTCATTTCGTAATGCACTATCCCGCAACTAAATCATTAGTTGCATTGCTTGCAAGGCTTATAGTGATGTGCATTACAGAGAGGGCCCAGAGATACCTCTCCGACAATCGGAGTGACAAATCCTAATCTTGATCTATGCCAACTCAACAAGTACCATCGAAGACACCTGTAGAGCACCTTTATAATCACCCAGTTACGTTGTGACGTTTGGTAGCACACAAAGTGTTCCTTCGGTATTCGGGAGTCGCATAATCTTATAGTTGTAAGAACATGTATAAGTCATGAAGAAAGCAATAGCAGTAAACAAAACGATCAAGTGCTAAGCTAACGGAATGGGTCAAGTCAATCACATCATTCTCCTAATGATGTGATCCCATTGATCAAATAACAACTCATATCTATGGTTAGGAAACTTAACCATCTTTGATCAATGAGCTAGTCAAGTAGAGGCATACTAGTGACACTATGTTTGTCTATGTATTCACACATGTATTATGTTTCCGGTTAACACAATTCTAGCCTTTATAATAAACATTTATCATGAAATAAGGAAATAAATAATAACTTTATTATTGCCTCTAGGGCATATTTCCTTCAGTCTCCCACTTGCACTAGAGTCAATAATCTAGATTACACAGTAATGATTTTAACACCCATGGAGCCTTGGTGTTGATCATGTTTTGCTCATGGTAGAGGCTTAGTCAACGGGTCTGCAACATTCAGATCCGTATGTATCTTGCAAATCTCTATGTTTCCCACCTGGACTTGATCCCAGATGGAGTTGAAGCGTCTCTTGATGTGCTTGGTTCTTTTTTGAAATCTGGATTCCTTTGCCTAGGCAATTGCACCAGTATTGTCACAAAAGATTTTCATTGGACCCGATGGACTAGGTATGACACCTAGATCGGATATGAACTCCTTCATCCAGACTCCTTCATTTGATACTTCCGAAGCAGCAATGTACTCCGCTTCACATGTAGATTCCGCCACGACGCTCTGTTTAGAACTGCTCCAACTGACAGCTCCACTATTCAATATAAACACGTATCCGGTTTGCAATTTAGAATCGTCCGGATCAGTGTCAAAGCTTGCATCAACGTAACCATTTACGATGAGCTCTTTGTCACCTCCATGAACAAGAAACATATCCTTGGTCCTTTTTAGGTACTTCAGGATGTTCTTGACCGCTGTCCAGTGATCCACTCCTGGATTACTTTGGTACCTCCATGCTAGACTAATAGCAAGGCACACATCATGTCGGGTACATAGCATTGCATACATGATAGAGCCTATGGCTAAAGCATAGGGAATACTTTTCATTTCCTCTCTATCTTCTAAAGTGGTCAGGCATTGAGTCTTACTCAACTTCACACCTTGTAACACAGGCAAGAACCCTTTCTTAGCTTGATACATTTTGAACGTCTTCAAAACTTTATCAAGGTATGTGCTTTGTGAAAGTCCAATTAAGCGTCTTGATCTATCTCTATAGATCTTGATGCCCAATACATAAGCAGCTTCACCGAGGTCTTTCATTGAAAAACTCTTATTCATGTATCCTTTTATGCTATCCAGAAATTCTATATCATTTCCAATCAACAATATGTCATCCACGTATAATATTAGAAATGCTACAGAGCTCCCACTCACTTTCTTGTAAATACAGTCTTCTCCAAAAGTCTGTATAAAACCATATGCTTTGATAACACTATCAAAACATTTATTCCAACTCCGAGAGGCTTGCACCAGTCCATAAATGGATCGCTGGAGCTTGCACACTTTGTTAGTACCCTTTGGATCGATAAAACCTTCAGGTTGCATCATATACAACTCTTCTTCCAGAAATCCATTCAGGAATGCAGTCTTTACATCCATTTGCCAAATTTCATAATCATAAAATGCGGCAATTGCTAACATGATTCAGACGGACTTAAGCATCGCTACAGGTGAGAAGGTCTCATCATAGTCAACTCCTTGAACTTGTCGAAAACCTTTCGCAACAAGTCGAGCTTTATAGACAGTAACATTACCGTCAGTGTCAGTCTTCTTCTTGAAGATCCACTTATTCTCAATGGTTTGCCGATCATCGGGCAAGTCAACCAAAGTCCACACTTTGTTCTCATACATGGATCCCATCTCAGATTTCATGGCCTCAAGCCATTTTGCAGAATCTGGGCTCATCATCGCTTCCTCATAGTTTGTAGGTTCATCATGGTCAAGTAACATGACCTCCAGAACAGGATTACCGTACCACTCTGGTGCAGATCTTGCTCTGGTTAACCTACGAGGTTCGGTAGTAACTTGATCTGAAGTTTCATGATCATCATCATTAGCTTCCTCACTAATTGGTGTAGGTGTCTCAGGAACCGGTTTCTGTGACGAACTACTCTCCAATAAGGGAGCAGGTACAGTTACCTCATCAAGTTCTACTTTCCTCCCACTCACTTCTTTCGAGAGAAACTCCTTCTCTAGAAAGGATCCATTCTTAGCAACGAATGTCTTGCCTTCGGATCTGTGATAGAAGGTGTACCCAACAGTTTCCTTTGGGTATCCTATGAAGACACATTTCTCCGATTTGGGTTCGAGCTTATCAGGTTGAAGCTTTTTCACATAAGCATCGCAGCCCCAAACCTTAAGAAACGACAACTTTGGTTTCTTGCCAAACCATAGTTCATAAGGCGTCGTCTCAACGGATTTTGATGGTGCCCTATTTAACATGAATGCAGCCGTCTCTAAAGCATAACCCCAAAACGATAGCGGTAAATCAGTAAGAGACATCATAGATCGCACCATATCTAGTAAAGTACGATTACGACGTTCGGACACACCATTACGCTGTGGTGTTCCAGATGGTGTGAGTTGCGAAACTATTCTGCATTATTTCAAATGTAGACCAAACTCGTAACTCAAATATTCTCCTCCATGATCAGATTGTAGAAACTTTATTTTCTTGTTACGATGATTTTCCACTTCACTCTGAAATTCTTTGAACTTTTCAAATGTTTCAGACTTATGTTTCATTAAGTAGATATACCCATATCTGCTCAAATCATCTGTGAAGGTGAGAAAATAACGATACCCGCCGCGAGCCTCAATATTCATTGGACCACATACATCAGTATGTATGATTTCCAACAAATCTGTTGCTCACTCCATAGTTCCGGAGAACGGCGTTTTAGTCATCTTGCCCATAAGGCATGGTTCGCAAGTACCAAGTGATTCATAATCAAGTGATTCCAAAAGTCCATTGGTATGGAGTTTCTTCATGCGCTTTATACCAATATGACCCAAACGACAGTGCCACAAATAAGTTGCACTATCATTATCAACTCTGCATCTTTTGGCTTCAACATTATGAATATGTGTATCACTACTATCGAGATTCAACAAAAATAGACCACTCCTCAAGGGTGCATGACCATAAAAGATATTACTCATATAAATAGAACAACCATTATTCTCAAATTTAAATGAATAACTGTATCGCATCAAACAAGATCCAGATAAAATGCTCATGCTTAACGCTGGCACCAAATAACAATTATTTAGGTCTAAAACTAATCCCGAAGGTAGATGTAGAGGTAGCGTGCCGACGGCGATCACATCGACTTTGGAACCATTTCCCACGTGCATCGTCACCTTGTCCTTAGCCAGTCTTCGCTTAATCCATAGTCCCTGTTTCGAGTTGCAAATATTAGCAACAGAACCAGTATCAAATACCCAGGTGCTACTGCGAGCATTAGTAAGGTACACATCAATAACATGTATACCCAGGTGAAGCTGCTTACATATTAGGCATTAAGATCTATAGAGATAGATCAAAACGCTTAATTGGACTTTCACAAACCACATACCTTGACAAAATTTTGAAGAAGTTCAAAATGGATCAAGCAAAGAAAGGGTTCTTGCCTGTGTTACAAGGTGTGAAGTTGAGTAAGACTCAATGCCCGACCACTGCACAAGATAGAGAGAATATGAAAGATGTTCCCTATGCATCAGCCATAGGATCTATCATGTATGCAATGCTGTGTACCCGACATGATGTGTGCCTTGCTATAAGTCTAGCAGGGAGGTACCAAAGTAATCCAGGAGCGGATCACTGGACAGCGGTCAAGAACATCCTGAAGTACCTAAAAAGGACCAAGGATATGTTTCTTGTTCATGGAGGTGACAAAGAGCTCATCGTAAATGGTTACGTTGATGCAAGATTTCACACTGATCCGGACGATTCTAAATCGCAAACCGGATACGTGTTTACATTAAATGGTGGAGCTGTCAGTTGGTGCAGTTCTAAACAAAGCGTCGTGGCGGGATCTACATGTGAAGCAGAGTACATAGCTGCTTCAGAAGCAGGAAACGAAGGAGTCTGGATGAAGGAGTTCATATCCGATCTAGGTGTCATACCTAGTGCATCGGGTCCAATGAAAATCTTTTGTGACAATACTGGTGCAATTGCCTTGGCAAAGGAATCCAGATTTCACAAGAGAACCAAGCACATCAAGAGACGCTTCAATTCCATCCGGGATCTAGTCCAGGTGGGGGACATAGAGATTTGCAAGATACATACGGATCTGTATATTGCAGACCCGTTGACTAAGCCTCTTCCACGAGCAAAACATGATCAGCACCAAGGCTCCATGGGTGTTAGAATCATTACTGTGTAATCTAGATTATTGACTCTAGTGCAAGTGGGAGACTGAAGGAAATATGCCCTAGAGGCAATAATAAAGTTATTATTTATTTCCTTATAATCATGATAAATGTTTATTATTCATGCTAGAATTGTATTAACCGGAAACATAATACATGTGTGAATACATAGACAAACAAAGTGTCACTAGTATGCCTCTACTTGACTAGCTCGTTAATCAAAGATGGTTATGTTTCCTAACCATGAACAATGAGTTGTTATTTGATTAACGGGATCACATCATTGAGAGAATGATCTGATTGACATAACCCATTCCATTAGCTTAGCACCCGATCGTTTAGTATGTTGCTATTGCTTTCTTCATGACTTATACATGTTCCTATAACTATGAGATTATGCAACTCCCGTTTACCGGAGGAACACTTTGGGTACTACCAAACGTCACAACGTAACTGGGTGATTATAAAGGAGTACTACAGGTGTCTCCAAAGGTACATGTTGGGTTGGCGTATTTCGAGATTAGGTTTTGTCACTCCGATTGTCAGAGAGGTATCTCTGGGCCCTCTCGGTAATGCACATCACTTAAGCCTTGCAAGCATTGCAACTAAATGAGTTAGTTGCAGGATGATGTATTACAGAACGAGTAAAGAGACTTGCCGGCAACGAGATTGAACTAGGTATTGGAATACCGACGATCGAATCTCGGGCAAGTAACATACCGATGACAAAGGGAACGACGTATGTTGTTATGCGGTCTGACCGATAAAGATCTTCGTAGAATATGTAGGAGCCAATATGGGCATCCAGGTCCCGCTATTGGTTATTGACCGGAGACGTGTCTCGGTCATGTCTACATTGTTCTCGAACCCGTAGGGTCCGCACGCTTAAGGTTACGATGACAGTTATATTATGAGTTTATGCATTTTGATGTACCGAAGGTTGTTCAGAGTCCCGGATGTGATCACGGACATGACGAGGAGTCTCGAAATGGTCGAGACATAAAGATTGATATATTGGAAGCCTATGTTTGGATACCGGAAGTGTTCCGGGTGAAATCGGGATTTTACCGGAGTACCGGGAGGTTACCGGGACCCCCGGGGAGCTAAATGGGCCATGATGGGCCTTAGTGGAAAAGAGAAGAGGCAGCCCTACATGGGCCGCGCGCCCCTCCCCTCCCTTGGTCCGAATAGGACAAGGAGAGGGGGCCGGCCCCTCTCTCTCTTTTCCCCCCTCCGTGAATCCTATTCCAACTAGGATTGGGGGGGATCCTACTCCCAGAGGGAGTAGGACTCTCCTGGCGCGCCCTCCTTGGCCGGCCAGCCTCCCCCCTTTGGTCCTTTATATACTCAGGCAGAGGCACCCTAGAACACACAAGTTGATCCACGTGATCTTTTCCTTAGCCGTGTGCAGCGCCCCAGCCACCATAGTCCTCGATAATATTGTAGCAGAGTTTAGGCGAAGCCCTGCTGCAGTAGCACATCAAGATCATCACCACGCCGTCGTGCTGACGGAACTCTTCCCCGACACTTTGCTGGATCGGAGTCTGGGGATCTTCATCGAGCTGAACGTGTGCTAGAACTCGGAGGTGCCGTAGTTTCGGTGCTTGATCGGTCGGATCGTGAAGACGTACGACTACATCAACCAAACGCTTTCGTTGTCGATCTACTAGATATGTAGATCACACTCCCCCCTCTCGTTGCTATGCATCACATGATCTTGCGTGTGCGTAGGAAATTTTTTGAAATTACTACGAAACCCAACAACATTTTGAGTATATGCTCACTGACAGAACTATTCTCCTCCATCTTGCAGCTATAGAACTTATTGGAGACTTCATATCTCTCAATCCGGGCATTTGCTTGAAATATTAACTTCAACTCCTGGAACATCTCATATGCTCCATGACGTTCAAAACGTCATTGAAGTCCCGGTTCTCAGCCGTAAAGCATGGCACACTGAACTATCGAGTAGTCATCAGCTTTACTCTGCCAGACATTCTTAACGTCATCAGCAGCAGGCCTGGCACCCAGCGGTGCTTCCAGGACGTAATTCTTCTGTGCAGCAATGAGGATAATCCTCAAGTTACGGACCCAGTCTATGTAATTGCTACCATCATCTTTCAACTTTGCTTTCTCAAGGAACGCATTAAAATTCAACGGAACAACAACACGGGCCATCTATCTACAACAACATAGATAAGCAAAATACTATCAGGTACTAAGTTGATGATAAATTTAAGTTCAATTAAGCATATTACTTAAGAACTCCCACTTAGATAAACATCCCTCTAATCATCTAAGTGATCACGTGATCCATATCAACTAAACCATAACCGATCATCACGTGAAATAGAGTAGTTTTCAGTGGTGAACATCATTATGTTGATCATATCTGTTGGCGTTCTGGGAACGGGGGTCCCCAGACTTGCCTGCCTGCGGCCTACGGCATGGCTCAAAGGGGGCCCAGCACGGCTCGTCTTCATCAACACAGACCCAAGACCCTCGCGAGGGGCCAAGCCTCGCGGGGCGGACGATGCGGAGCTTCCTCAAGCACGGCCTCATCAGGCTGGCTCGCGAGGAGGCGGAGAGATCAAGGCGGGGTACCTCACGAGGTGCCCGTGACGCAAGCCATGACGACCAAGGGTGCTAGGCGGGCGCCAGTCCGCGCAGTGTCCTCTTTTTCTCTTTGGTGCAAAGGGAGCAAGCGTAGGCAAGAGCATCAAGCAAAGGCATCCGTTTCGGTGCAACGAGACCAAGACCAGTCCAACAGCAGGGAGGAAGTCATTGTGGAGCCCAAGCCAGCGTCACCACCAGAGCCTTTGGCAGGCGAAGACCAACTTTAGTCAGGATAAGTGTACCAGATGTTCCCCTTCAAAATGGCCAATTGTTGGCGCCCTTCCTGCTCAATATTTGGGAAGAGGCCCAGGGCCTTTGCCTATAAATAGGACTAGCCACCCACAGGGTAGAGGGATGGGAATCAAGAAGAGAGAGAGAGAGAGAGAGAAGGGTGACTGAACTCCTCCTAGCAGTTCATCCCCTCAGCCAAGAACAGACCCTCGCGAGGCTGTTCTTCCTTGTATTGCTCATCATCATCAGCCCAAGAGGCAATCCACCACACCACACACTGGAGTAGGGTATTACACCACAATGGTGGCCCGAACCAGTATAAACCCTGTGTCTCTTGTGTTGTTCTTTCCATAGCTTAGATCTTAGCGAGGCGGAGGGGTGCGGGTAGGTAGAAGGAGAAATCTCCACGCGCACCCCAGTGTTCGAACCTCAAGGGTCTGCCGGAACCCGAAATCCGACATTTGGCGCGCCAGGTAGGGGTGCGCCGGAATCCACCTTCTACCGCTACGTGTCCCGTCGCGTCGTCATCACCATGTCCGGCGACCAGGCGGGCAACCCAGATCCATGGGCGGCGTGGCCCGCCCGCGCAGAACCGCTGGCCTCGGGCGACCCCGTGCCCCAGGCAGCTCGCGGTCCGCAGGGCTCTGCGGGCCGCGGGCGACGCGAACAGGCTTCGACAGCTCTCACACCGCGGCAGGCGCGGTCGGCAGCAAGGGCCTCCAATCACGCCGCGACCACGATACCGTACACCTGCCGGGAGCAGGCGAACTCGAGGGCCGCGCTCACGATGGCCCGAGAGCTGCTGCAGTGCAGGCTGCTGGAGGGCGGCCGCGGCGTGCTACTGGAGCAGGTGGCAGAGCTCCTGGGCTTCGCCGCCTCGGGGGCTCACCCCTTCTGCACCCAGCTCCCATCTCAAGCCCAGGGCGGCCCGCGCAGGGGCTCTGCGCGCGCCCGCGGGCTCCAAGGCTACTCCAACGCCAGCGAAGCTGTCGGCACCGGACCGGCGGCGGCGCTGCCCCCACTCCCGGTCCGCGAAGAAGGACTCGACGCGACCCACGGCCCCAGTGGACAGCCGCGCTACCACCCCACGGTGGGCGCGTCAAGCAGAGCTGCATGGCACGCGGAGCACTACGGCGTGGCCTTCGGGATGATGGCGCCAGAAGAATACGTGCCCCACATGATGGACCAAGGGCACCCTCACGAGGGCGAACAAGGCTCGCTCCTCAGCCCAAGCTGGGGGACGAGGTGCCATAAGCTGAGCCCTTCCAGGAGCCCCGGGACGGTCCCACCGGCCACGCTGGAGGCAGCGATTATCGGGTACCGCTAATTCCTCAGGAGCAGGCATACGCTAATCATGGATTGCAGGAGGTGCAGGTCGCCACAGCGAGCAGCTGCCCCACTCCCACAGTCTCCTACCCCTCGGGAGGAGGGCGCAGGGGGCTGCAGGAGAGGGGCCGAGATCCTACATCACCACCGCGGCATTCGGAGCAAGGTGTTCTCAGGAGGTAGGCCCTCTGCTGGGGAGGTGCCTCAGGGCCTGCCCCTGGCGGAGGACCCGTGGTCGTCGGGGGAACCGCTGGCGACCGCTCTACCCCATCGGCGGCGTCCTGGTTTCCGGTCGTTGTTGATGGCACTAGAGTGTGGCGCAAGGCGGGGCCCTCGTCTGGCGATATGAAGCAAGGCCAGTACCTGTGAAGAAGGCCCAGTGCCTGTGAAGCTCGCCGCCCCGTGACACTCTCACGTAATGATGAGTGGGGTTGTACACGCCCCGGAGTCTCAGGGGTGCCGGCCTCAGGCCCTGGGGCTCCCTCCCACGCCCAGTGGTAGCACTTAGCTCCGCGTTGGTGAGAAGACGTCCAAGACTAGATTAGGTGCCGGACGCGGCCTTTTGTCTGCTTTCATTGCTTTTCCCTTTTGGTTGCCACTTTCCCCCGCTGGATTTAAGTTGGATTCGAATTTGAGATTTGCGTGTGTTCGGGGAAGGGGTGCTTAGTCTCGTTCGAGAAATTTCTCGCGTTTTGATTGCCGCTCCGCCTCAGCTGCCTCCCTTCGTGAGCCCCCCGCGAGCCGGGTCAGGCCCAGCTTGCGCGCAGCCCAGACTGCCGCCGCCGCGTCCTCTCGGGAGGGTTTTTTACTGCAGATCCTACGGATTCGATCAGGGAACACTCAGGACACCACAGCCTCCCACAGGCTACCTCAGGGCCTGCACGGGACAAAGGTAAACTAGCCGACCAGCGCGTCGCTTAAGCCAACCACTTAGCGTGGGCGCATGGGCAATGTAACGTCTACTAATACGATGAACACAAGTTTTACATGAGGGGCTCCCCCTCCAAAATGCTCTCACAGCCATCAGGCCAAAACCTGAGTTCTATTCATGCAGGGTAAGGAAGCAGGAACGATGCACAATCAGTCAGATAAATCCCCCAATGCGTCCTCAGGAGCACCACCCGAACCATTGCTGGCATCGCTGGACTCGCCATCGCTGTCTGCGTCGCCGCCAGCGGCGGCAGGGCCGTTCACCACACCGCCCTCGTCGGCAGCCACGATCAAGACGTCATTGTCTGAAGCGAAGGCCTTGACAAAAGCATCCACATTGTCTTCCACCCAGTGCGCCAGGTCGTCTCGGACGGCCTGGGGGACTGGGGCGATGGTGGCGTCAAAATCGAAGTGGGGATCCATATTCTGGAGATGGCTGAAGACGCGAGAAAAGGCACGCCCGAGCAGGGCGCGGCTCCTCTCCTCCACCAACCTGTCAGCCCTGACCGACCGCGCCTCCAGCTGCGTCACCACGTCAGTGAAGAACTGAAGGTTGCCGGCGTAGTTGACTGCGTGCGGCTCGCCAACAGCCGCCTCGCAGATGTTGCCCAAGGCTGTGTTGGCTCTCTCCCGGAGCGTGGTGAGCATGGGGCCGTGCTCATGCTCCAGGATCCACCGCTGACGTATCTCGTCCGCATTCTGGCGCGCGACGACCTCAGCCTCCTCCACCCGCTGGCGAAGAAGGAGCAACTCGGCCTGGGAGGTGGTTGACTCCCCTTGCGCTACCTCAAGGGCGTTCCGAAGAGCATCAGCACGCCGCGTCACTTCCTCCAGCTTGGCCCTCAAGGCAGCAGTCCTACCTTCAGCCTTGGCCCGGATCAACCCTAGCATCTCCTCGGACTCGCGCTCGAGGTCCAAGCGTGCCATCGCCACCCGACGTCCGACCTCCTCCAGGACACGGGCTTCCCGTGCAGCGACATCATCCTCCGCCTGCGTCACCAAGCGCTCCCTCGTCTCCAGACGCTCGTACTCGCGGGTATGTTCGGCGGCTTCCAGCATCAGCACTTCCTCACGCTTCTGGAGCTCTGCTGGGTCGCTAGAGGCCACCTCCATCGACGCGAGGGCTGCCTCGCGCAGCTCCGCTTGCTCCTCCAGTGAGTGGTGTTGGGGAACGTAGTAATTTCAAAAAAATTCCTACGCACACGCAAGATCATGGTGATGCATAGCAACGAGAGGGGAGAGTGTGATCTACGTACCCTTGTAGATTGACAACGGAAGCGTTTGGTTGATGTAGTCGTACGTCTCCACGGCTCGACCGATCAAAAACTACGGCACCTCCGAGTTCTAGCACACGTTCAGCTCGATGACGATCCTCGGACTCCGATCCAGCAAAGTGTCGGGGAAGAGTTCCGTCAGCACGATGGCGTGGCGACGATCTTGATGTACTACTGTCGCAGGGCTTCGCCTAAGCACCGCTACAATATTATCGAGGACTATGGTGGCAGGGGGCGCCGCACACGGCTAAGAATATGATCACGTGGATCAACTTGTGTTCCTCTGGGGTGCCCCTGCCTTCGTATATAAGGGCTCAAGGGGGGGTGCGGCCGGCCTAGGAGAGGCGCGCCAGGAGGAGTCCTACTCCCTCCGGGAGTAGGATTCCCCCCCCCCCAATCCTAGTTGGAATAGGATTCGCGGAGGAGGGAAAAGAGGAAAGGGGGCCGGCCCCCTCTCCTTGTCCTATTTGGACCAAGGGAGGGGAGGGGCACGCGGCCCATCTCTGGCTGCCTCTTCTCTTTTCCACTAAGGCCCACTAAGGCCCATATATCTCCCGGGGGGTTCCGGTAACCTCCCGGTACTCCGGTAAAAACCCGATTTCACCCGGAACACTTCCGATATCCAAACATAGGCTTCCAATATATCAATCTTTATGTCTTGACCATTTAGAGACTCCTCGTCATGTCTGTGATCACATCCGGGACTCCGAACAACCTTCAGTACATCAAAACGTATAAACTCATAATATAACTGTCATCGAAACCTTAAGCGTGCGGACCCTACGGGTTCGAGAACAATGTAGACATGACCGAGACACGTCTCCGGTCAATAACCAATAGCGGGACCTGGATGCCCATATTGGCTCCTACATATTCTACGAAGATCTTTATCGGTCAGACCGCATAACAACATACGTTGTTCCCTTTGTCATCGGTATGTTACTTGCCCGAGATTCGATCGTCGGTATCCAATACCTAGTTCAATCTCGTTACCGGCAAGTCTCTTTACTCGTTCCGTAATACATCATCCCGCAACTAACTCATTAGTTGCAATGCTTGCAAGGCTTAAGTGATGTGCATTACCGAGAGGGCCCAGAGATACCTCTCCGACGATCGGAGTGACAAATCCTAATCTCGAAATACGCCAACCCAACATGTACCTTTGGAGACACCTGTAGTACTCCTTTATAATCACCCAGTTACGTTGTGACGTTTGGTAGCACACAAAGTGTTCCTCCGGCAAACGGGAGTTGCATAATCTCACAGTCATAGGAACATGTATAAGTCATGAAGAAAGCAATAGCAACATACTAAACGATCGGGTGCTAAGCTAATGGAATGGGTCATGTCAATCAGATCATTCAACTAATGATGTGATCCCGTTAATCAAATAACAACTCTTTGTCCATGGTTAGGAAACATCACCATCTTTGATTAACGAGCTAGTCAAGTAGAGGCATACTAGTGACACTCTGTTTGTCTTTGTATTCACACATGTATTATGTTTCCGGTTAATACAATTCTAGCATGAATAATAAACATTTATCATGATATAAGGAAATAAATAATAACTTTATTATTGCCTCTAGGGCATATTTCCTTCAGTCTCCCACTTGCACTAGAGTCAATAATCTAGATCACATCGCCATGTGATTTAACATCAATAGTTCACATCTTTATGTGATTGGTTCACATCTCCATGTGACTAACACCCAAAGGTTTTACTAGATTCAATAATCTAGTTCACATTGCTATGTGATTAAGACCCAAAAAGTGATCATGTTTTGCTTGTGAGAGAAGTTTAGTCAACGGGTCTGCCACATTCAGATCCGCATGTATTTTGCAAATTTCTATGTCAACAATGCTCTGCATGGAGCTACTCTAGCTAATTGCTCCCACTTTCAATATGTATCCAGATTGAGACTTAGAGTCATCTGGATCAGTGTCAAAACTTGCATCGACGTAACCCTTTACGGCGAACCTTTTGTCACCTCCGTAATCGAGAAACATATCCTTATTCCAGTAAGGATAATTTTGACCGCTGTCCATTGATCTACTCCTAGATCACTATTGTACTCCCTCTCTTAACACAGTGTATGGTATACAATAGATCTGGTACACAGCATGGCATACTTTATAGAACCTATGACTGAGGCATAGGGAATGACTTTCATTCTCTTTCTATCTTCTGCCGTGGTCGGGCTTTGAGTCTTACTCAACTTCACACCTTGTAACACAGGCAAGAAACTTTTTCTTTGACTGTTCCATTTTGAACTACTTCAAAATCTTGTCAAGGTATGTACTCATTGAAAAAACTTATCAAGCGTCTTGATCTATCTCTATAGATCTTGATACTCAATATGTAAGCAGCTTCGCCGAGGTCTTTCTTTGAAAAACTCCTTTCAAACACTCCTTTATGCTTTGCAGAATAATTCTACATTATTTCCGATCAACAATATGTCATTCACATATACTTATCAGAAATGTTGTAGTGCTCCCACTCACTTTCTTGTAAATACAGGCTTCACCGCAAGTCTGTATAAAACTATATGCTTTGATCAACTTATCAAAGCGTATATTCCAACTCCGAGATGCTTGCACCAGTCCATAGATGGATCGCTGGAGCTTGCATATTTTGTTAGCACCTTTAGGATTGACAAAACCTTCTGGTTGCATCATATACAACTCTTCTTTAAATCCATTAACGAATGTAGTTTTGTTTATCCATTTGCCAGATTTCATAAAAATGCAGCAATCGCTAACATGATTTGGACAGACTTAAGCATCGCTACGAGTGAGAAAATTTCATCGTAGTCAACACCTTGAACTTTGTCAAAAACCTTTTTCGACAAGTCTAGCTTTGTAGATAGTAACACTACTATCAGCGTCCGTCTTCCTCTTGAAGATCCATTTATTTTCTATGGCTTGCCGATCATCGGGCAAATCCATCAAAGTCCATACTTTGTTCTCATACATGGATCATATCTCAGATTTCATGGCCTCAAACCATTTCGCGGAATCTGGGCTCATCATCGCTTCCTCATAGTTCGCAAGTTCGTCATGGTCTAGTAACATGACTTCCAGAACAGGATTACCGTACCACTCTGGTGCGGATCTCACTCTGGTTAACCTACGAGATTCGGTAGTAACTTGATCTGAAGTTACATGATCATTATCATTAGCTTCCTCACTAATTGGTGTAGTAGTCACAAGAACCGATTTCTGTGATGAACTACTTTCCAATAAGGGAGAAGGTACAATTACCTTATCAAGTTCTACTTTCCTCCCACTCACTTCTTTCGAGAGAAACTCCTTCTCTAGAAAGGATCCATTCTCAGCAACGAACATCTTGCCTTCGGATCTGTGATAGAAGGTGTACCCAACATTTTTCTTTTGGGTATCCTATGAAGACGCACTTCTCCGATTTGGGTTTGAGCTTATCAGGTTGAAACTTTTTCACATAAGCATTGCAACCTCAAACTTTAAGAAACGACAACTTAGGTTTCTTGCCAAACCATAGTTCATACGGTGTCGTCTCAACGGATTTAGATGGTGCCCTATTTAACGTGAATGCAGCTGTCTCTAATGCATAATCCCAAAACGATAGTGGTAGATTGGTAAGAGACATCATAGTTCGCACCATATCTAATAAAGTACGGTTATGATGTTCGGACACACCATTATGCTGTGGTGTTCCAGGTGGCGTGAGTAGTGAAACTATTTCACATTGTTTTTAACTGAAGGCCAAACTCGTAACTCAAATATTTTACTTCTACGATCATATCGTAGAAACTTTTTATTTTTGTTACGATGATTCTCCACTTCACTCTGAAATTCTTTGAACTTTTCAAATGTTTCAGACTTGTGTTTCATCAAGTAGATATACCCATATCTGCTCAAATCATCTGTGAAGGTCAGAAAATAACGATACCCGCCGCGAGCCTCAACACTCATCGGATCACATACATCAGTATGTATTATTTCCAATAAGTCAGTTGCTCGCTCCATTGTTCCGGAGAACGGAGTCTTAGTCATCTTGCCCATAAGGCATGGTTTGCAAGCATCAAGTGATTCATAATCAAGTGATTCCAAAATCCCATCAGCATGGAGTTTCTTCATGCGCTTTACACCAATATGACCTAAACGGCAGTGCCACAAATAAGTTGCACTATCATTATTAACTTTGCATCTTTTGTCTTCAATTATTATGAATATGTGTATCACTACGATCGAGATCCAATGAACCATTTTCATTGGGTGTGTAACCATATAAGGTTTTATTCATGTAAACAGAACAACAATTATTCTCTAACTTAAATGAATAACCGTATTGCAATAAACATGATCAAATCATATTCATGCTCAACGCAAACACCAAATAACACTTATTTAGGTTCAACACTAATCCCGAAAGTATAGGGAGTGTGCGATGATGATCATATCAATCTTGGAACTACTTCCAACACACATCGTCACTTCACCCTTAACTAGTCTCTGTTTATTCTGCAACTCCCATTTTGAGTTACTAATCTTAGCAACTGAACTAGTATCAAATACTAAGGGGTTGCTATAAACACTAGTAAAGTACACATCAATAACATGTACTTATGTTCACTTTGCCATCCTTCTTGTCCGCCAATCACTTGGGGTAGTTCCGCTTCCAGTGACCAGTCCCTTTGCATTAGAAGCACTTAGTCTCAGGCTTAGGACCAGACTTGGGCTTCTTCACTTGAGCAACAACTTGCTTGCTGTTCTTCTTGAAGTTCCCCTTCTTCCCTCTGCCCTTTTATTGAAACTAGTGGTCTTGTCTACCATCAACACTTGATGCTCTTTCTTGATTTCTACCTTCATCGATTTCATCATCATGAAAAGCTCGGGAGTCGTTTTCGTCATCCCTTGCATACTATTGTTCATCACTAAGTTCTACTAACTTGGTGATGGTGACTAGAGAATTCTGTCAATCACTATCTTATCTGGAAGATTAACTCCCACTTGATTCAAGCGATTGTAGTGCCCAGACAATCTGAGCACATGCTCACTAATTGAGCAATTCTCCTCCATCTTTTGGCTATAGAACTTGTTGGAGACTTCATATCTCTCAACTCGGGTATTTGCTTGAAATATTAACTTCAACTCCTGGAACATCTCATATGGTCCATGACGTTCAAAACGTCTTTGAAGTCCCGATTCTAAGCCGTTAAGCATGGTGCACTAAACTATCAAGTACTCATCATATTGAGCTAGCAACGTTCATAACGTCTATATCTGCTCCTGCAATAGGTTTGTCACCTAGCGGTGCATCAAGGACATAATTCTTCTGTGCAGCAATGAGGATAAACCTCAGATCACGGATCCAATCCGCATCATTGCTACTAACATCTTTCAACATAATTTTTCTCTAGGAACATATCAAAACAAACATAGGGAAGCAACAACACGAGCTATTGATCTACAACATAGATATGCTAATACTACCAGGACTAAGTTCATGATAAATTTAAGTTCAATTAATCATATTACTTAAGAACTCCCACTTAGATAGACATCCCTCTAATCATCTAAGTGACCACGTGATCCAAATCAACTAAACCATGTCCGATCATCACGTGAGATGGAGTAGTTTTCAATGGTGAACATCACTATGTTGATCATATCTACTATGTGATTCACGCTCGACCTTTCGGTCTCCAGTGTTCCGAGGCCATATCTGCATATGCTAGGCTCGTCAAGTTTAACCTGAGTATTCTGTGTGTGCAAAACTGGCTTGCACCCGTTGTAGCTGGACGTAGAGCTTATCACACCCGATCATCACGTGGTGTCTGGGCACGACGAACTTTGGCAACGGTGCATACTCAGGGAGAACACTTTTATCTTGAAATTTAGTGAGAGATCATCTTATAATGCTACCGTCAATCAAAGCAAGATAAGATGCATAAAAGATAAACATCACATGCAATCAATATAAGTGATATGATATGGCCACAATCATCTTGTGCTTGTGATCTCCATCTCCGAAGCACCGTCATGATCACCATCGTCACCGGCGTGACACCTTGATCTCCATCGTTGCATCATTGTCGTCTCGCCAATCTTATGCTTCCACGACTATCGCTACCGCTTAGTGATAAAGTAAAGCATTACAGCGCGATTGCATTGCATACAATAAAGCGACAACCATATGGCTCCTGCCAGTTGCCGATAACTCGGTTACAAAACATGATCATCTCATACAATAAAATTTAGCATCATGTCTTGACCATATCACATCACAACATGCCCTGCAAAAACAAGTTAGACGTCCTCTACTTTGTTGTTGCAAGTTTTATGTGGCTGCTACGGGCTTAAGCAAGAACCAATCTTACCTACGCATCAAAACCACAACGATAGTTTGTCAAGTTGGTGCTGTTTTAACCTTCGCAAGGACCGGGCGTAGCCACACTCGGTTCAACTAAAGTTGGAGAAACTGTCACCCGCAAGCCACCTATGTGCAAAGCACGTCGGGAGAACCGGTCTCGCGTAAGCGTACGCGTAATGTCGGTCCGGGCCGCTTCGTCCAACAATACCGCCGAACCAAAGTATGACATGCTGGTAAGCAGTATGACTTATATTGCCCACAACTCACTTGTGTTCTACTCGTGCATATAACATCAAACCATAAAACCTAGGCTCGGATGCCACTGTTGGGGAACGTAGTAATTTCAAAAAAATTCCTACGCACACACAAGATCATGGTGATGCATAGCAACGAGAGGGGAGAATGTGATCTACGTACCCTTGTAGATTGACAACGAAAGCGTTTGGTTGATGTAGTCGTACGTCTCCACGGCTCGGCCGATCAAGCACCAAAACTACGGCACCTCCAAGTTCTAGCACACGTTCAGCTCGATGACGATCCCCGGACTCCGATCTAGCAAAGTGTCGAGGAAGAGTTCCGTCAGCACGACGGCGTGGTGACGATCTTGATGTACTACTGTCGCAGGGCTTCGCCTAAGCACCGCTACAATATTATCGAGGACTATGGTGGCAGGGGGCGCCGTACATGGCTAAGAATATGATCACGTGGATCAACTTGTGTTCCTCTGGGGTGCCCTTGCCTCCGTATATAAAGGCTCAAGGGGGGTGCGGCCGGCCTAGGAGAGGCGCGCCAGGAGGAGTCCTACTCCCTCCGGGAGTAGGATTCCCCCCCCCCCAATCCTAGTTGGAATAGGATTCACGGAGGGGGGGAAAGAGGAAAGGGGGCCGGCCCCCTCTCCTTGTCCTATTCGGACCAAGGGAGGGGAGGGGCGCGCGGCCCATCTCTGGCTGCCTCTTCTCTTTTCCACTAAGGCCCACTAAGGCCCATATATCTCCCGGGGGGTTCCGGTAACCTCCCGGTACTCCGGTAAAATCCCGATTTCACCCAGAACACTTCTGATATCCAAACATAGGCTTCCAATATATCAATCTTTGTGTCTCGACCATTTCGAGACTCCTCGTCATGTCCGTGATCACATCCGGGACTCCGAACAACATTCAGTACATCAAAACGTATAAACTCATAATATAACTGTCATCGAAACCTTAAGCGTGCAGACCCTACGGGTTCGAGAACAATGTAGACATGACCGAGACACGTCTCCGGTCAATAACCAATAGCGGGACCTGGATGCCCATATTGGCTCCTACATATTCTACGAAGATCTTTATCGGTCAGACCGCATAACAACATACGTTGTTCCCTTTGTCATCGGTATGTTACTTGCCCGAGATTCGATCGTCGGTATCCAATACCTAGTTCAATCTCGTTACCGGCAAGTCTCTTTACTCGTTCCGTAATACATCATCCCGCAACTAACTCATTAGTTGCAATGCTTGCAAGGCTTAAGTGATGTGCATTACCGAGAGGGCCCAGAGATACCTCTCCGACGATCGGAGTGACAAATCCTAATCTCGAAATACGTCAACCCAACATGTACCTTTGGAGACACCTGTAGAGTACCTTTATAATCACCCAGTTACGTTGTGACTTTTGGTAGCACACAAAGTGTTCCTCCGGCAAACGGGAGTTGCATAATCTCACAGTCATAGGAACATGTATAAGTCATGAAGAAAGCAATAGCAACATACTAAACGATCGGGTGCTAAGCTAATGGAATGGGTCATGTCAATCAGATCATTCAACTAATGATGTGATCCCGTTAATCAAATAACAACTCTTTGTCCATGGTTAGGAAACATAACCATCTTTGATTAACGAGCTAGTCAAGTAGAGGCATACTAGTGACACTCTGTTTGTCTATGTATTCACACATGTATTATGTTTCCGGTTAATACAATTCTAGCATGAATAATAAACATTTATCATGATATAAGGAAATAAATAATAACTTTATTATTGCCTCTAGGGCATATTTCCTTCAAGTGGCACCAGGCCAGGAGCTCCCGAGCCCGGTCCTCCGCCGCCTCTCGCCGCCGGTCAGCTTCCCGGGCCTCCTCAGCGGCCCAAGATCGGGCCTCCCGAGAGGCCACCAGCGACGCCTTGGCCTCTGCGTCGTCAAGATCGCGCTGATGGCGCGCAAGGGCAATGGCGCCCTCCAGCTCGTGCCTCTCTGCAGCCAGGCGCAGGCCCTCGGCCTCAAGGCTCGCGTCTTCATCAGCAAGCTCCTCACCAAGCAGGCTCACCGCGTCAGCCGCCCTTCGAAGGAACCATTGGCGAAGAGCGCGACGCTCCCGGGCGCGCTCGAGCACGTCTTCCACACCATCATCTGCCCCAAGCAAGCGCCGGGGGCCACGAATCAGCACTCCCCCTCCGGGAAGGGGGCTGGGGGCTGGCACCCTCGCGACGGCCGGGCACGCCACGCCAGAAGCCCGGCCTGGAGCCAGCCCGTCCCCAGATGAAGAGCGCAGGGAGCGCCTCAGCCAATCGCAGTCCACGACCAGGCGAGAAGCCCACGGCAGGCTGGCTATGCCACGAGAAGGCCCGCGAAGAAGGATCGCGAGGTGCGCAGGGCCACAATGCGCCTCGGGACGGTTCGCCTCTCCGATCGCCCTCACCACAAGGGCTCTGCTGCTCGGAGCGCTTGAGGACGGTAGAGGGGGAAAAGCCAAGGGGGGCGGCACCTCAGCCGTCTCCGCGAGCTCGGCTGGAAGGGGCCTGCAGAGCAATGATCAGTAAAAGCAACAGAAGGATCGGGAGCTGGGAAAGGAGAAGTCTTACTCATCAGTGGCGAAGTACTTCCTACGCTTCAGCAAGCGACAAGGGTAATCGTCGCCCAGGGCCTCCCTTCTCTTCCGGAGGGCCTCAAAGTCCACGCGGAAGCGGCCCAAGAGTTGAGCGCAGGGATCAACCTGTGACGAAGACAGAGCGTCAAGGCGATCCGCGTCAGGGGCGCCTGCCTGATGCGCGCTGCCAATCGCCTCGCCAAGAGAAGCGGCTGGAGCCTCAGGGGCCTCAGTCGCAGGCGCTGAGGGCAGCTGCTTGCCTCCCTCAGCCTCAGCGGCACGGGCCCCAAGAGCTGCTCCCTCATGAGCATCGCCCGGCGCTGTCACCCCGCCGGGAGCCCCCTCGGCCTCTGACGCCTCATGCCTCCCTGCTCCGCCACTTGAGGAAGAGTCACCTTGGCCGACTGGAAGGGCAATCACCATCACTGGGTTCTCGCGAGGCCCCCGGAGGCCGGCGGGGCGCGGCCCCCACTCATCAAAGATAGGCATCTGATTCACAAAATCGCCCCTGTTCTGGCAGAGGTACAGCAAGGCCCCTCCCTGCTGGATGCTGCCAGGGTTGGGGTCCCCAGTCAGGATCAAGAGCACTGTCCTCAACACTTCAGGCGTCAGGTCCTCTTCCTGGAGCCTCAAACGATCATCACGCCCGCTGAAGGCCCACATCCGGCGGGAGTGGCGTTGGAGAGGAGCAATGCGGCGAAGCAGGAACTCCTTCACCACCTTGGGCACTGTCACGCCAAGCGACCTCAAGAACGCGAAGCGGTGCCAGACGAAGACGAGCCGGGGGCTCTCAAGCGTCTCCTGGCCCCAGCCCAAATTGGGGACAGCAGGCGAAGTTGGCTCCGATAGCAGGGGGCTGGGCACCCCTGCATCCACATACAGCCACCGCTCGCGGAACCCAGCCGCGGGCAGAGGGAGCCTGAAGTCAATCCCTGAGGCCGCTGTCTCAGACGCGGCAACGAAGCTCACGCACGCCCAGCATTGGGTAGGGTCGACAAGACGCAGAGAGAAGAAGTGGCGCAGCAAGGCAATCGAAGGAAGGATGCCCATCATTGCCTCGCAAACAAAGGCGAAGACCGAAAGAAGGGTGATGGATTCAGGACCCAGATGCATCATGTGGATCCGATAGTGGGAAAGCACGGCATTGAAGAAATCAGAAAAGGGGGGAACCAGACCCGCCCGCAGGGCATTGGTGAAATACTGGACCTTGATGACTATCCTGTCGATGGAGAAGTGAGACGCGGGCCAGGTCGTCGTCCTCCCGCATTCGTTGAAGATAGTGGCCAGAGCCGAGCTGACCTTGCCCAAGCCCTCGGCGAGGGCCGCCAAGGGCGGCGAGCAAGGCGGAGGCATGGATTTCTTCCCTCTTCCCTTCTTCGTTGGAGCCATGGCGATGGGAAGGGGGGGAAGGTTCGATATTGGGTTGAAAACAGAAGCTGGAGTTCGAGCGGAGGAAGGACAGAGGGCGCTCGAGCAACAGAAAGGGGAGCGGCTGTGTGCGACTACGAGTCCGCCTAGCATGGCGCAAAATAAGGGGGCGTGGGGGAACAGTGCCGCCCACGCCCAATCAACCGCCACGCGGCACCCAAGGCCGCAGGCTGTTAGGGCCCGCGGCGCTTTGCCCTTGCCATTTCGCCTCCCTGCACGGCCAAGTCCGGGCGCGCCTTGGGCCCGGGGGCAACTGTCGGCGTTCTGGGAACGGGGGTCCCCAGACTTGCCTGCCTGCGGCGTGGCTCAAAGGGGGCCCAGCACGGCTCGTCTTCATCAACATAGACCCAAGACCCTCGCGAGGGGCCAAACCTCGCGGGGCGGACGACGCGGAGCTTCCTCAGGCACGGCCTCATCAGGCTGGCTCGCGAGGAGGCGGAGAGATCAAGGCGGGGTACCTCACGAGGTGCCCGTGACGCAAGCCATGACGACCAAGGGTGCCAGGCGGGCGCCAGTCCACGCATTGTCCTCCTTTCCTCTTTGGTGCAAAGGGAGCAAGCGCAGGCGAGAGCATCAAGCAAAGGCATCCGTTTCGGTGCAACGAGACCAAGACCAGTCCAACAGCAGGGAGGAAGTCATTGTGGAGCCCAAGCCAGCGTCACCACCAGAGCCTTTGGCAGGCGAAGACCAACTTTAGTCAGGATAAGTGTACCAGATGTTCCCCTTCAAAATGGCCAATTGTTGGCGCCCTTCCCGCTCAATATTTGGGAAGAGGCCCAGGGCCTTTGCCTATAAATAGGACTAGCCACCCACAGGGTAGAGGGATGGGAATCAAGAAGAGAGAGAGAGAAGGGTGACTAAACTCCTCCTAGCAGTTCATCCCCTCAGCCAAGAACAGACCCTCGCGAGGCTGTTCTTCCTTGTATTGCTCATCATCATCAGCCCAAGAGGCAATCCACCACACCACACACTGGAGTAGGGTATTACACCACAAGGGTGGCCCGAACCAGTATAAACCCTATGTCTCTTGTGCTATTCTTTCCATAGCTTAGATCTTAGCGAGGCGGAGGGGTGCAGGTAGGTAGAAGGAGAAATCTCCGCGCGCACCCCAGTGTTCGAACCTCAAGGGTCTGCCGGAACCCGAAATCCGACAATATCTACTATATGATTCACGCTCGACCTTTCGGTCTCATTGTTCCGAGGCCATATCTGCATATGCTAGGCTCGTCAAGTTTAACCCGAGTATTCTGCGTGTGCAAAACTGGCTTGCACCAGTTGTAGATGGACGTAGAGCTTATCACACCCGATCATCACATGGTGTCTCAGCACGACGAACTTTGGCAACAGTGCATACTCAGGGAGAACACTTTTATCTTGAAATTTAGTGAGAGATCATCTTATAATGCTACCTTCAATCAAAGCAAAATAAGATGCATAAAGGATAAACATCACATGCAATAAATATAAGTGATATGATATGGCCATCATCATCTTGTGCTTGTGATCTCCATCTCCGAAGCACCGTCATGATCACCATCATCACCGGCGCGACACCTTGATCTCCACCGTATCATCGTTGTCGTCTCGCCAACTATTGCTTCTACGACTATCACTACCGCTTAGTCATAAAGTAAAGCAATTATAGGGCGATTGCATTGCATACAATAAAGCGACAACCATATGGCTCCTGCCAGTTGGGGATAACTCCGTTACAAAACATGATCATCTCATACAATAAATATAGCATCATGTCTTGACCATATCACATCACAATATGCCCTGCAAAAACAAGTTAGACGTGCTCTACTTTGTTGTTGCAAGTTTTACGTGGCTGCTACGGGCTGAGCAAGAACTGTTCTTACCTACGCATCAAAACCACAACGATAGTTCGACAAGTTAGTGTTGTTTTAAGCTTCTCAAGGACCGGGCGTAGCCACACTCGGTTCAACTAAAGTTGGAGAAACTGACACCCGCCAGCCACCTATGTGCAAAGCACGTTGGTAGAACCAGGCTCGCGTAAGCGTACGCGTAATGTCGGTCCGGGCCGCTTCATCCAACAATACTGCCAAACCAAAGTATGACATGCTGGTAAGCAGTATGACTTGTATCGTCCACAACTCACTTGTGTTCTACTCGTGCATATAACATCTACGCATAAAACCTGGCTCGGATGCCACTGTTGGGGAACGTAGTAATTTCAAAAAAATTCCTACGCACATGCAGGATCATGGTGATGCATAGCAACGAGAGAGGAGAGTGTCGTCCACATACCCTCATAGATCGTTAAGCGGAAGCATTATGACAACGCGGTTGATGTAGTCGTACGTCTTCATGATCGACCGATCCTTAGTACCGAACGTACGGCACCTCCGCGTTCAGCACACGTTCAGCTCGGTGACGTCCTGCGAACTCACGATCCAGTAGAGCTCGGGGAAGAGTTTCGTTAGCACGACGGTGTGGTGATGATGTCGATGAAGCTACCGTGGCAGGGCTTCGCCTAAGCACCGCTACAGTATGACCGAGGTGGATTATGGTGGAGGGGGGCACCGCACACGGCTGGGAGAGATCTTTGTGATCGACTTGTGTGTTTAGAGGTACCCCCCTGCCCCTGTATATAAAGGAGCAAGGGGGAGGCCGGCCGGCCCTTGTTGGTGCGCCAGGAGGAGGAATCCTCCTCCTAGTAGGAGTAGGATCCCCCTCTTTCCTACTCCTACTAGGAGAGGGAAAGGAATGGAGAGAAGGAGAAGGAAAGGGGGGCGCCGCCCCCCCTCTCCTAGTCCAATTCGGACCAGAGGGGAGGGGCGCACTGCCTGCCATAGGCCGGCCCCTCTCTCTTTCCCTTATGGCCCAACAAGGCCCATTAGCCCCCGGGGGGTTCCGGTAACCCCTCCGGTACTCCGGTAAAATCCCGATTTTACCCGGAACTCTTCTGATGTCCAAATGTAGGCTTCCAATATATCAATCTTCATGTCTCGACCATTTCGAGACTCCTCGTCATGTCCATGATCATATCCGGGACTCGGAACTACCTTCGGTACATCAAAACATATAAACTCATAAAATCGATCGTCACAGAACTTTAAGCGTGCGGACCCTACGGGTTCGAGAACTATGTAGACATGACCGAGACATGTCTCCGGTCAATAACCAATAGCGGAACCTGGATGCTCATATTGGTTCCTACATATTCTACGAAGATCTTTATCGGTCAAACCGCATAACACTATACGTTGTTCTCTTTGTCATCGGTATGTTACTTGCCCGAGATTCGATCGTTGGTATCCCAATACCTAGTTCAATCTCGTTACCGGCAAGTCTCTTTACTCGTTTCGTAATGCATTATCCCGCAACTAACTCATTAGTTGCATTGCTTGCAAGGCTTATAGTGATGTGCATTACCGAGAGGGCCCAGAGATACCTCTCCGACAATCAAAGTGACAAATCCTAATCTTGATCTATGCGAACTCAACAAGTAGGATCGGAGACACCTGTAGAGCACCTTTATAATCACCCAGTTACATTGTGACGTTTGGTAGCACACAAAGTGTTCCTCTGGTGTTCGGGAGTTGCATAATCTCATAGTCGTAAGAACATGTATAAGTCATGAAGAAAGCAATAGCAGTAAACAAAATGATCAAGTGCTAAGCTAACAGAATGGGTCAAGTCAATCACATCATTCTCCTAATGATGTGACCCCATTGATCAAATAACAACTCATGTCTATGGTTAGGAAACTTAACCATCTTTGATCAATGAGCTAGTCAAGTGGAGGCATACTAGTGACACTATGTTTGTCTATGTATTCACACATGTATTATGTTTCTGGTTAATACAATTCTAGCATGAATAATAAACATTTATCATGAAATAAGGAAATAAATAATAACTTTATTATTGCCTCTAGGGCATATTTCCTTCATTATGTTGTTGGTGTTGTTCTAGGACAAAGAGTTGATAAGAAACTGAATGTTATTCATTATGATAGTAAAACTCTAGACAATGCTCAATGAAATTATGCAACTACTGAAAAAGAATTCTTAGCAGTGGTGTTTGCTTGTGATAAATTTAGATCTTACATTGTTGATTCAAAAGTAATTCTTCACACCGACCATGCTGCTATTAAATATCTTATGGAAAAGAAAGATGCTAAACCTAGACTTATTCGATGGGTTCTCTTGCTACAAGAATTTGATTTACATATCACTGATAGAAAATGAGCTGAGAACCCCGTAGCTGATAATTTGTCTAGGCTTGAAAATGTGTTTGATGACCCACTACCTATTGGTGATAGTTTTCCTGATGAGTAGTTAGCTGCAATAAATCTTGCTCATAATACTACTTGGTATGCTGACTATGCTAATTACATTGTTGCTAAATATTTACCGCATAGTTTCACATACCAACAAAAGAAAACATTCTTCTATGATTTAAGACACTACTTTTGGGATGATCCACATCTTTATAAAGAAGGAGTAGATGGTATTATTAGACGTTGTGTACCTGAGCATGAATAGGGACAAATCCTACGGAAATGTCACTCTGAAGCTTATGGAGAGCATCATGCTGGAGATAGAACTGCTCACAAGGTATTGCAATCTGGGTTTTATTGGCCTACTCTCTTCAAGGATGATCGTATGTTCATCTTATCTTGTGATGAATGCCAAAGAATAGGTAATATCGGTAAGCATCAAGAAAGGCCTATGAATTATTCACTTGTTGTTGAACCATTTGATGTTTGGGGATTTGATTCCATGGGACCTTTTCCTTCCTCTAATGGGTATACACATATTTTGGTTGTTGTTGATTATGTTACTAAATGGGTAGACGCTACTCCAACCAGTAGTGCTAATCACAACACCTCTATTAAAATGCTTAAGGAAGTTATTGGTTTGGAGTCCCTAGATATTTAATGACTGATGATGGTTCACACTTTATTCATGGTGCTTTTCGTAAAATGATTGCCAAGTATGATGTTAACCATAGAATTGCATCACCTTACCATCCTCAATCTAGTGGTCAAGTTGAACTTAGTAATAGAGAAATAAAATTAATTTTGCAAAAGAATGTCAATAGGCCCCGAAAGAATTGGTCTAGGAAATTAGATGATGCACTTTGGGCTTATAGAACAGCATATAAAAATCCTATGGGTATGCCTCCTTATAAAATGGTTTATGGAAAAGCTTGTCATTTGCCTCTTGAGTTTGAACATAAAGCATATTGGGAAATCAAAGAACTCAACTATGATTTCAAACTTGCCGGTGAAAAGAGGTTATTTGATATTAGCTCATTAGATGAATGGAGAACCCAAGCTTAAGAAAATGCCAAGTTGTTTAAAGAAAAAGTAAAAAGATGGCATGATAAGATAATCCAAAAGCATGAGTTTAAAATCGGAGAATATGTTCTTTTGTACAACTCTCATTTCAGATTCTTTGCAGGAAAACTCCTCTCAAAACGGGAAGGACCCTATGTTATCGAGGAGGTTTATCGGCCCGGAGCGATCAAAATAAATAATGCCGAAGGCACTAACTCGAAGGTTGTTAACGGGCAACGAATAAAACATTATTTCTCAGGTACGCCCATTAATGTTGAAAGTAATATTATCAAAACTTTGACACCGGAGGAACATATAGAGGAGTCCTTCTGGAACACTCCAGAATCGTGAAAACAAGGAGGTACATGATACGGTAAGTAAACGGACTCCGAAAAAATCCACAATTTTTTTGTCAGTTTTGGAATATTTAGAAAATTAGGAAAATAAGAAACTTCCAGGAAGCGTACCCTGGTGGGCACGGTTGTGCCCACCTGGGGTACCTTCTGGACCCCGTTTTTCTTCCGCTTGCTTGTTTCCCAAGATAAAAAATCTTTATATACCCCCCGAACCTATTGACCACCGTATCACGTAGAAATCTTCTGTTTTCTTTCCTTGCTGTTTTTGTCAGGTCCCATCTACCATGGCCTCTTCAAGCTCCTCCGAGGACAAGTTCTTCAAGAACGTCATCAACCCATATTGGCGGGAGGTGGTGCAGCACCCTCAGGTCATCCAGATGCATGAGGGGGTGCTTCACCTCCGCGATGTGCCAGGTCACAAGGGGATGGGAACCATGGAGGCCAGGCTTGAAGCTATGGAGCAAGAGGTCTTTCGGTGCAAAGGGATGGTGGAGCGTGGACTCAATCCCAATCATCTCATGATCACAGACCTTTCCCGTGATGTCAAGGTGGATGGCAAGCCCATGAAGGACATTGTCTTCACTCTCAACGAGCATCAACTTCCTCCAAAGCCAGATCTACGATCTCCAAAACCAAGTCTTTGAATATGAGGCAAGTTTTAAAGGTATGAGTTTGGCTGCCGGTTGCAGGACCCGTGAGACTCACTCCTCCTCTTATGATGGTGGACCTCTGCTATGGAAACCCGAGGACAAGATATCTTATTCATCATCACCACATTCTTCTTCATCACCAAAAGAAAATTGAGTATCGGGTATGGGCACTCCCCTTGGCTTCAACCAAGCTTGGGGGAGGTGCCCCGGTATCGTATCATCCCCACTATCTTTCGCCTTTACTTATCTTAGTTCGGTCCATAGTTATCTTTTGTTTTAGATGAATAAAAGTTTAGTTCGATCCTTTCTTTTCGAGAGTTTGCTTAGTGATCTTTCCTTATAAGCGTGTGTGAGATATATAATAAAGTTTAGTTTGAGTTTTTTCTTTCTTTACTTTTGAGTTGCAATAAAAAGAAAGGAAATAAATAAGAAGAAAGGAAATAAATGAAAAGGGTCATATGCTAATCTTATGGTAGGTGATGACACCACATAAGGAAAAGCATAAGTAGGAAATTTTATTAGAGATTGACAAACATAGCATTGGTCAATGATGCAACTCATGAAATAATTAATAAGGGAAGAGAAGATTCACATATAAATATACTATCCTAGAAATCTTTTTGTGATTGTGAGCCCCCATCAAAATATTATATGCCAAAATTGTTGACGTTGGACAAGGAAGACAACTTAATGATTTATGTTTGTTCATATTCACATAGAAGTCATATTGTCATAGATCCTTTAACATGTGGTGCTTGCCCCTATCTTTGCTAGCCAAAAATTCCGCACTAAGTAGAGATACTACTTGTGCATCCCAAAACCCTTAAACCCAAATCTTATTTTCAAGAGTCCACCATACCTACCTAGGGATTGAGCAAGATCCCTCAAGTAAGTTGTCATCGGTGCAAAAAGGCAATAAAAATTGCTTCTAAAAAAGTGAGATCATTTAGTGTAAGAGAAAATTGAGTGTTGTATGAACTTGTGATGGTGAAGAATAAAAGAGACAGACTACATAATAAAGGTCGCTATCACAAGGGGCAATACAACGTTCTTTTGCACCAAGGGGTTGAGCATACAAACAAATGAGCGCATGGCAACCTCTGCTTCCCTCTACGAAGGGCCTATTTTTTACTTTTATGTATTTACTTTTATGCAAAGAGTCAAAAGTTTTCCTCCCTATTCCTTTTTATTTTTCTCCTTTGGCAAGCATCATGTGGCGAGGAAATATGTAGGCACATATGTCCAGTTGAATATGGGTACCATGAGTTATATTGTTGCATCACCCTTGAGGTGGATACGTTGGGAGGCGAAACTATAAACCCCTATCTTTCTATGTGTCCGGTTGAAACGTTTTGCTCATGTGTATGCGGTGAGTGTTAGCAGTCATAGAAGACTATATGATGGTTGAGTACATGGACTTGCCTAAAGGCTCCGATACGTGACCCTTCCTGAAAAGATGATGAATTGTAGTTGCAAAGTTGACTGAGAACATAGTTTGTTGGTTTTTAATAGAGTTTTTGCTTTATACTTCAATCGCGTGATGAATTGTCACTTATTCATGGGAAGTATATGATAAAAGTTCTATGATAAGAGTCATATGTTTAAGTTTGTTGTTGTTATAATAATGAACATGATGTTTCTATGTCTGTATTTTGTTTTTATCGACACCTCTCTCTCTCTCTCTAAGCATGTGGACATGTTTTTTGATTTTGGTTTTCGCTTGAGGACAAGTGAGGTCTAAGCTTGGGGGAGTTGATACGTCCATTTTGCATCATGTTTTCCTACTGTTACTTATGATGTTTTATACTAATAATGCCTTTCACTACAGGAATCAGCTACTTTGCCGTCTGCCACGGCGGACGGCAAAGGCCTGAACGGCGGACGGCAAAGGCCTTTGCCGTCAGCCACGGACGGCAAAAGGCTCCGGCAAAGTAGGCTTCGGTAGACAGCTACTTTGCCGTCTGCTACTGACGGCAAAGTCTTTGCCGTCTGCGGCGGACGGCAAAGAGAGCGCGGCGGACGGCAAAGAGAGCGGACGGCAATAATTGCGCTGTCAGTCCATTAAGTGGCTAACGGAATGCCTTTGCCGTCCGCCGCTGACGGCAAAATTTCTAGGGTCTTTGCCGTCCGCCGTATGATGTCATCGACACGTCACTACATGGCAGGTTCTTTGCCGTCTGCCACTGACGGCAAAGTCTTTGCCGTCTGCCACTGTAGGCAAACTGACCAAATGGGTCAGCTCCCAGGAAGCACAGCTGGATGCCACGTGGCTTCTTTGCCGTCCGCGGCAGACGGCAAAGAGCCCGTTGCCGTCAGTGGCAGACGGCAAAGAGCCTGCATTGCCTCTGTTTTTTCATATACCCAACCATTTTCACAGCAAATAGATGATACATATATATTTTTCACATGGCAAGTTCACAGCAAACATATGAGATATCCAACACATATAATTTCATCATACATGCATAGTTCCATCAACCATACATAGCAAGTTTGACATATACATGCATCCAACCATACATATTACAATAGTGTCATCCTACCATAGATGCATAGTTCATAGATACAAAGGAAACATAGTTCATCCAAACAAGCACTCCATCTATGCAAGCTTCCGTGAAGTGAATGAATTCTGCAAAATGGGAAATAAGAAAGTTAGAAGAAGAAGATTAGAAGAAGAAGAAGAAGAAGAAGAAGAAGAAAATGAAGAAGAAGAAGAATATATGACATTTATGAGCTAATTTAGGTGAAATTGATCATTTGTGAGCTAACTTAGGTGAAATGGATCGTTTATGAGCTAACCTAGGTGCAATGGATCGCTTATGAGCAAACTTAGGTAAAATGCATCATTTTAGAGGTAACCTAGGTAAGATGGATCATTTTGGAGCTAACCTAGGTAAAATGGGTCATTTTAGAGCTAACTTGGGTAGAATGGATCATTTATGAGCTAAGTAAGGTTAAATGGGTCATTTTAGAGCTAACGTAGGTAAAATGGATCGCTTATGAGCTAAGTAAGGTAAAATGGATCATTTTCGAACTAACTTAGGTAAAATGGATCGTTTATGAGCTAACTAAGCTAATTATGCCATTTTTGACATAAGTAAGCTAAGTACATGTCATTATTGAGCAAACCTAGTTAACTAAGCATATTAGAGCTAACTTTGGTCATTTTGGAGGAAACAAAGCTAAGTACAGATCGTTTTAGAGCTAACTTAGGTAAAATGGATGGTTTTGGAGGTCAGTAAGCTTATTAAGTCATTTTGGAGGTGAAGAAGCTAAGTCTAGGAAATTATGGTAAGCATTGGAGGAAATAAAGCTAAGTCTAGGTCTTTATGCATGTGTTAAGCAAAACACTAGATAAACTTACCAAGATGTAGGAGGTGTAGGAGCGGGGTGGCTCGTGTCGGTAGCTGGAGAAGGATCGTGCAATGCTTGTCTGGAGTTACGCTGCACCAAAGATCATTTCCAATGTCTTGTTAGCATGATGACACTCAAATGTTAAGACTAGCAAGTAATGTCCATTCAATAAAACTCACCGTGGTCCCAGGAGCAATCACTGGCATCGGCGGAGCGGTCTGACCTGTCTTCTCGCACACAGACTGCACATTTGGTTTTGATGACTCAGTCATACTAGTTAGTAATGAGACAAACACTACATGAATGTTTTGGCTAATCTGCAGAAGAAACTTACCACAAGGAGCTCGTACATGGCCCTTGCCTGCATGTCATTCCGTGCCCTCTCCTCCTCCATCATCTTTGTCGTCCTCTCCTCCAACTCCCGCTGCCTCTCCGCCGCCTCCGCCAGAAGTTTCTCCGTTCTATCTCTCTCACTCTGTATGGCAGCCTGCAACACCACTCACATGACCATTTGTAATCATTGATGGAAGCGCACAGAATGTAATGGAGAAAGATAACTGAGTACGTATCACTAACCTTGATGGCGAGTTGCACTGGCCGTTCACGAGGCCTTATCTCAGGAGCGGAGCTCGACTGGCGTGCCTTGATCTCCGGGAGAGTGCTAGGACAACGGATAAGTCCATCTCCAATGGCTATGGAGCCATGGGACCTCCCGCCACCAGATATCATCAACAGCTCTGGATCAATGGGACCCTGGCTCGGGTTAAAGTCCTCCCCTTTCCTCGCCTTCCCCTCATCTCTATATCTCACGAGCTTGTTGTGGGAGGAGATGTTGGTGAAGTTGTTTGCATCATCGAGGTCAGACTGAGAGAAAGCCTTGACTTTCTTGAAAGAGGCAGTGTGGGCCATGGCATACAGGTCGTACACCTCTGGCACCTTATCCGCCTTATTGTAGCGTGCCTGAAAGAGAGAAACAATGAAAATTAGTAATTAAAGGGCTCAAGCTAGCATGATGAATGAATTGCATGAATCATGAAGCAAACCACATACCCAGTTGCGCCCGAACTGATATAAGTTGGAGTTGCCTTGATGGTGTGGCACACCTTCCATTTGGGCACGTTTGTCCTTGGCCTCGTTGTGGAGGGCTAGCCATTGTGGAGAGCACCACTCATCGACCAACACCTCCCAACAATCCATCCGATCCGCACACCATCTCGGAGGCGCCTAAGTTGGCAAATAGAAACTTGAGCGCTACGGCTAAGAATTACTAAATGAAGGAACTTAAGTAGAGAAGGCCTTAAGAATTACCTTCATGTACTGCTCCTTACTCAGGAACTTATCGCAGCACGCCGGCTTGGTCTTCTTGATACCACGCAAGGCGTAGTAGTCTCGAACAGCCTGCACTCGAGCCTCGTGCCGTAAGTTCTGGAGTAGGCGCTTGCAGACGTTCTCGATAACATGTGCCGCGTCCTCCTCGTATCCCTCCTCACACCTGTAGAATGTCTGCAATCAAATGAGACAATATTGATTAGTACAATTAATAACTAGCTAGTTGAAGATTTTTAAATGTGTAAAGGAGAAATTACCCAAAACTTTCTGATCACCATGTCTGCCCTCGTGTTGCACATGACACCGTCGATAATCTCATCCGGCGGGGCCGGGGCAGCCACGTAGTGCTCCCAGCTCAATCCAAGCTCTGGAAGCCGACCCTCACCAGGCAACGTGACAAACCCCGGGAAGTTTTGCCGGCAAAGAACTCCAAGGACGGAGTTGGGCCGGCGGACACTATGATGGTGGTCCCAACCCCTGCAGCATGACAAGGCCAACGCATTAGTTATTTGAAAAAACGTGAATGCACAAGGTACAAAAATATTAAATGCACTTACGTACCTCTCCCCATCAGGGAAAATCAACCACCTCTGCTCGCGGGTCACCGGCACGGACGGGAGTCGTGTAGCACCACGCTGGTAGACGGTGCCCCCCTCCTCCTCAAGATCAGTCGGCTCCCCACCATCATCAGCATGGCCACTCGGCTCCTCGGGCTAATCCGGCCAGGTACCCCATCCGGACGTGTGCTCCTCCGGGGTCACATGGGCCGAACTCTCGTGGGCCGAAGGCCAGTCGACCCGAGGCTCGTGGGCCCAAGACCCATGGACCGGAGGCTCGTGGACCGGAGTCCGTGTAGCCTCCTCCTCGGACGAGTCCACCCTAGCAGTCACGTGCTCGGGTGAAACAGTCGGGGGTGGCAGCGAGGAAGGCGCCGTAGCCCTACCTCCTCTCCCACGACCACGTGCCCCACCTCCTCTCTTCCTACCTCGAGCTCGTCCCCTGCTGGGCACCGCGGTCGACGAAGAAGGGCCCGGCGGTGTGGCCATACTGTCAAGCAACGCTCGGCGGAGAGGTGCGTCTGGAATGGAAGACCTCAGACCATGCTCCCGACCAGCGCCCACCATCTTTCAACACCTGCCATGACAAACAGTAAACGAAATTAGTACAACATAAAAAAAGACCGACATGAATAATAATATGTGTATCACTTAAGTGTATCATCATCAAGTACAACATAAAAAAAATGTAATACCTGACACTACTAATAATCTCGATCAGTATCATCAATAAATGCATAATCATCATCATCACTATAATCAATGACGGGCTCATAGGGTTCATTGGCATCAACATGTGCAAGGCCACCTTGACGTAATCGGTCAAGCA
Organism: Triticum urartu; assembly: GCF_003073215.2. Classification (NCBI taxonomy): domain Eukaryota; kingdom Viridiplantae; phylum Streptophyta; class Magnoliopsida; order Poales; family Poaceae; genus Triticum; species Triticum urartu. The sequence goes on along the minus strand of NC_053022.1, from coordinate 483,121,260 downwards.
TTGACAGGTCATCCGCAGCAGTAACCTCTTCTTGTTCCGGCTCTTCTTGTTCCTCCTCTGGGGTGATGTCGGATTCATTGTCGCTGTCTACTTCAATGTTTTGGGGTGAAGTATAGCGGTTCTTGAAACGCTTTTTGGAAAGACGTGTCTCTTGGAAGAATTCTCCTTCATATGTGTCTGGGTTAATGTGAGGTTCATAATCCTCTTCCTTTGGGGGAGAAAGTCTAGCACGTGGCGGCACTTCATAAACGACATCCCAACCTTTCAGATTTGGATTAGTTTGGCAGGCCCACGGTAGATAGAATACTTGGGTCGCCTGTTGAGCCATAATATAGACATCAGGAACATCTAAATGAGTGCTTTGGTTGATTTCAACTAGCCCTACATGCTCATGAGTCCTTCTAGTCTCCTTCGGCTGAAAGCAATAACATTTGAAGACTACGACATTCGCTGGATTTTCACCATAGAACAGAAGTTCATAAATTGCTTCAACTCTCCCATAATACTCGGTACCTCCTTCGCCGATAGCAGATACACAACAATTTGTTGACTTTCGGTCGGCCATAGATAGCTCTTTGCCATAGGTACGAAAGCGATACCCGTTGATGTCGTACTTGTCAAATGAACGGACCTTATAGTCAAAACCATTAGCGACTTGTCTCAATTCGGCGTCCATAGACTCTGAATTAGCCTACAAGTTTAATATGAAAGGATTGTTGCATTATGCACAAATTAGCGAATGATATGAAATTGTCTAATAGAAATTACCGTTTGTTTGAACCAAGAGATGAAACCGGGATAGCCACCTCCTTGCTTTGCGAGAAGCTCATACTCTTCGACGGAATCCTTTTGGATCTCCGCTCCATACGAGAATATGGTGACGTATCGACTGTATGACATATCCAGGAATAAGAGTAGTTCAAAGGAAATAGAAGTTGCGAAACAATGTACCGAGAACTTACTCGATGTACGGCCGCACTTCTATCAGGTTGTTGAAGATATACAACGAAATGGTCCGCCATTCTTCGTTATCCAAAGATACTGGATGTGAAACACTAGCTGGTGCGAGATTCCCTTTGAATAGGCTAAGGTTGGATCCACCCTTTTTAGGCTCGTCAGCATTGTACCGAGGCTTCGGATTATGCAAATGACGATTTTTGGCTTCGTAGTGCGCTGTTACGAAGTTTGCCGCCTCCTCTGTGATGAATGCCTCAGCCATCGATGCTTCAATTCTACGTTTATTTTTACATTTTTCTCGAAGCGTCTTCTGCATCCTCTCAGTTGGGTAGCACCAATGATTTTGCACGGGCCCCCCCAATCTTGCCTCGGTCGGGAGATGCAAAATCAAATGCTGCATTGGATTAAAGAAGCCTGGTGGAAAGATCTTCTCTAACTTGCAGATCAACTCCGGCGCCAACTCTTCCATTTCTTCTAGCACGCCAGGCGATAGTTCTTTCGCACAAAGAACACGGAAGAAATAGCTGAGTTCTGCCAGTACTAGCCATTCATCCTCAGGGATGAAGCCACGCAACATCACCGGCATTACCCGCTCAATCCATATGTGCCAATCATGACTCTTGAGACCAAATATCTTTAGTTTATCAAGATTCGCTCCCCTCTTTAGATTCGCTGCATACCCATCGGGGAACATCAACTACTGTTGCACCCACAAGAGAATTTCCCTCATAGCTGGCCTTCCAAGATTGAACCATGCCTTTGGCTTCGTCCAGTTCTGCTTTCCTTTCGGTTCTTTCATGTTTTGTAACGGCCTATCACATAGCGCCTCCAGATCGACTCTAGCCTTAGTATTATCCTTTGACTTCCCATCTATGCCGAACAATGTACCAAAAAGTGCCTCGGCGATATTCTTCTCAGTGTGCATCACGTCGATGTTGTGTGGGCAAAGGAGGTCTTTGAAGTAAGGCAGATCCCATAAGCATGTTTTGTGAGTCCACGCATGCTTAGTATTATACCCCTTGAAGTACCCTGGACGTTGTGGATCTGGCTCGAGAGCGTTTAACTGATCCAGGGTCTGTTGGCCTGTCAATGCAGGTGGTGCAGAGTTTTTGACAACTCTACCCCTGATGAAGTTCTTCTTGTCTTTCCTGAACTTATGGCGAGGATCCAGGAACTGTCTATGCATGTCGAAGCAAGAAAACTTGCGACCGGCCTGAAGCCAACGAAACTCAAGAGCTCCCTTGCATGTGGGGCACGGGAACCTTCCATGCACACACCAGCCAACGAATAGCGCATACGCCGGCAAGTCATGCGTCGAGTACATGTACCAGACATGCATTATGAAGTTCCGTTTGCTAAAGGCGTCGTATGTCTTGAACCCATTATCCCAGGCTTCTTGCAATTCGTCCTTAAGCGGCTGCATGTACACATTCATATTTTTGCCCGGATAGTTGGGTCCTGGAATTATCAACGTCAGGAAAATGTTCTTTCTTTGCATAATCTGTCCGGGGGGGAGATTGAGTGGAAAGACAAATACGGGCCAACAACTGTATTGGGCTGCCGTCATACCAAACACACTGAACCCATCCGTGCTGATGCCGACTCGAGGATGCCTCGGATCTGCCGCTTTGTCAGCATGTAATTCATCAAACCTTTTCCACGCAACACCATCCGATGTGTGTACCATCATCAGATTCCCATCTGCATCTAGTTCGGTTCTTTTGCCTGTTTTGTGCCATGTCATCTGTCTGGCCGTCTCTTCGACCATGAAAAGACGTTGAAGTCTTGGTACGATTGGCATATACCGAAGAACACTAACGGGGATTTTGGTCTGTGTCTTCTCACCCATACCGTTGTCTACCACAATATACCTGGAAGACTTGCAAATGGGACAATAGTTCAAGTCCGCATAGTCAAGCCTAAATAAGGCACATCCTTTCTCACAGGCATGTATCTTCTCATAGGGCATCTTCAGTGCACGGAGGATTTTGTCCGACTGGTACAGGTTTGCAGGCATTACATGGCCTTTGAGTAGAAAGCGTCCAAATACTGTCATAATTGCGTCATAGCATTCTCTGCCCAAGTTGAACTGAGCCTTCAGAGCCATTACTTGTGAGATGGCATCCAACTGACAAAGCTCAGTGTGCTTGTGGAGCGGACGTTTCGAAGACTCCAACATTTCATTGAAGGCCTTTGCAGATTCCTCCATCTCCTCGTCCGAATCCCGAGCATCATCATAGCCTTGCACCATGTTTTCCATCCCGGTACCATGCTCGTCGGTGCGACGGCGATCCACCTCAGCTCGGTCACGTTGGGTAGACTCACCATGAAATGTCCACACCGTATAATCGGGCGTAAAACCACTCTTTTGCAGGTGTTTGCCCATTTCAGCCTCTGTCTTCTTTTCCCAATTGCCGCACCGGAAACAGGGGCACCAGGTTTTCTTTTGGCCATTTGCAAATGCGGCTTGCACAAACCCCTTAGTTTTTGTGAACCATTCAGCGCTCCATTTGTTCTGACCAGTGTGACCGGTATACATCCAAGCACGGTCACTCATCTTGACTTTCAGAGCTACTGGACACACAACAATTATATATGTAATTCACCATGTATGTATTCATCAGTTGATCTACTTTGTCAATTTTATTACGTCCATGCAACCTACACTCTAATAGGTAATGATAGGTCCTAATCCCACCCGTGTATGTGTAGATTGGGTATATTTTCCCATGCTATGCTCCGGATCCGACGCAAAATTTCGGCAGCACCTCCCCGCTGTTCTCCTGATACACGTCTCTGCAATAAACAGAGAGGATGTGTATCCGGAGAACAACAGGGGAGGCACTGACGAAATATATGCGTCGGATCCGGAGCAAAGCATATGGAAAAACGAACCCAATCTACACATACTCGGGCTGTCCGTGGATAGCGTTGGACAATTCGAAAGAATCAAGGTTATAAATATGCAAATGCATGCATATTTATAACTATGACGCTTTCGAACGGGAGACACATATTGGTTACGCATACTGATGATTCAAGACACATATATAGCTAGCTATCAAGTTTCATCGGAATAGATCAAATAATTAATGGGGGAGGAGGACTTGTCATTTGTGCTCACCCACGAATGAAGGGGCAGAGCTCGTCAAACGCACGGCGAGGTCGTCGAACACCAAACCTCGCAGCGATGAAACAACTGCACATTTAAAACTACACGATCAACACAATTATATATGATGTTTTTCATAACAAAATCGAAAAATATATGACCTAACTAATAATTCACAAATATATGACCCCGTCGGCCTCTGGAAGGCCAAAGAACACCTTTTCGGGAGGTGTCGGTGGTCGGGGTGTCCTGTCGGTGTCGGGGTGCTGGGTCGGGGTCGGGGTGCCGTGTCGGTGTCGGGGTAAGGGTGGGTGTGGTGTCAGGGTGTCGGTGTCGGGGTGTCGTGTCGGTGTCGGGGTCGGGGTCTCGGGGTCGGGGTGTCAGGTCGGGGTGCCGGGTCGGGGTCGGGGTGCCGTGTCGGTGGTCGGGTTTTTTTCCCTCTTTTTTCCTTTTCTTCTTCTTCTTATTCTTCCTTTTCTTCCTTTTCTTCCTTCTTCTTCTTCTTCTTCTTCTTCTTCTTCTTCTTCTTCTTCTTCTTTCCTTTTTCCTTTTCTTCTTCTCCTCCTCTCCTCTTTTTTCTTCTTCTTCTTCCTCTTCTTCTTTTTTCTTCTCCTCCTCCTCTTCTTCTTCTTCCTTTCCTTTTTCCTCTTCTTCTTCTCCTCCTCTCCTCTTTTTCTCTTCTTCTTCTTCTTTCCTCAAACTAAACTAAACCTAAAACTAAAACTAAAACTAAATCTAAATTAAAAATAAACCTAAAACTAATAAAACAGAAAAAAGGAAAAAACTAAATCTAAACCTAAAACTAAACTAAAACTAAACCTAAAACTAAATCTAAACTAAAACTAGAAAAGAAAAAAACAGAAAAAAAAACCAGAAAAAAGGAGGGGGCTCACCTCAGCTGACGGCAAAGATTCTTTGCCGTCAGCTGGCAGACGGCAAAGACCTGGCGGACGGCAAAGAGCTTGTTTGCCGTCCGCCAGATCTTTGCCGTCTGCTTTTTGGTAACTGATGGCAAAGAGCTTCTTTGCCGTCAGCTAGCAGACGGCAAAGAGCTGGCAGATGGCAAATTAGCTGATTCCAGTAGTGTTTTGGAGTAATTCTAATGCATTTTCTCTCATAATTTGCAAGGTACACACAAAGAGGGAGAATTCCGGCAGCTGGAAATCTGGACCTGAAAAAGCTACGCCAAGCTACCTGTTCTGCACAACTCCAAACACGGAGAATTTTTATGGAATATATGATGAATATTGGAGCAAATAAGTACCAGAGGTGGCCCACCAGGTGGGCACAACCCACCTGGGCGCGCCAGGGAGCCCAGGCGCGCCCTGGTGGGTTGTGCTCACCCAGGCCCACCTCCGGTGCCCATCTTCTGGTATATAAGTCATTTTGACCTAGAAAAAAATAAGGAGATGACTTTCGGGACGGAGCGCCGCCGTCTCGAGGCGGAACTTGGGTAGGAGCACTTTTGCCCTCCGGCGGAGCGATTCCGCCAGGGGAACTTCCCTCCCGGAGGGGGAAATCATCGTCGTCGTCATCATCACCAACAAATATCCCATACTGGGGAGGGCAGTCTCCATTAACATATTCAAACAACACCATCTCATCTCAAACCCTAGTTCATCTCTTGTGTTCAGTCTTGTTACCGGAACTATAGATTGGTGCTTGTGGGTGACTAGTAGTGTTGATTACATCTTGTAGTTGATTACTATATGGTTTATTTGGTGGAAGATTATATGTTCAGATCTAATATGCTATTTAATACCCCTCTGATCTTGAGCATGATTATCATTTGTGAGTAGTTACTTTTCTTCTTGAGGTCACGGGAGAAATCATGTTGCAAGTAATCATGTGAACTTGATATGTGTTCGATATTTTGATAGTTATGTATGTTGTGATTCCCTTAGTGGTGTCATGTGAACATCGACTACATGACACTTCACCATATTTGGGCCTAAGGGAATGCATTGTGGAGTAGCAATTAGATGATGGGTTGCGAGAGTGATAGAAGCTTAAACCTCAGTTTATGCGCTATACCGTAAGGGACCGATTGGATCCAAAAGTTTAATGCTATGGTTAGAATTTACTCTTAATACTTTTCGCGTAGTTGCGGATGCTTGCGGGAGGGTTAATCATAAGTAGGAGGTTTGTTCAAGTAAGAATAGCACCTAAGCACCGGTCCACCCACATATCAAATTATCAAAGTAGCGAACACAAATCGAACCAACATGGTGAAAGTGACTAGTTGAAATTCACGTGTACCCTCAAGAACACTTTGCTTATCTAAGAGACCATTTTGGCCTGTCCTTTGCCTCAAAAGTATTGGGCTACCTTGCTGCACTTTTGCTACTATCATCGTTACTTGCTCGTGACAAATTATCCTGCTATCAAACTACTCCGTTACTTACAATTTCAGCACTTGCAGACATTACCTTGCTAAAAACCACTTGTCATTTCATTCTGCTCCTCGTTGGGTTCGACACTCTTACTTATCGGAAAGAGCTACAATTGATCTCATATACTTGTGGGTCATCACAACACACATCGTCACCTTGTCCGTAACTAGTCTCTGTTAATTTTGCAACTCCTGTTTTGAGTTACTAATCTTAGCAACTGAACCAATATCAAATACCGAGGGGTTGCTATAAACACTAGTAAAGTACACATCAATAACATGTATATCAAATATACTTTCATTCACTTTGCTTCTTATCCGCCAAGTATCCGGGGAAGTTCCACTTCCGGTGACCATTCCCTTTACAGTAGAATCACTCAATTTCACGCTTGGGTTCATCTTTGGGCTTCTTCCCGGGAGTGGAAACTTGCTTGTCATTCTTCTTGAAGTTCTGTTTCTTTCCCTTTGCCCTTTTTCTTGAAACTAGTGGTCTTATTAACCATCAACACTTGATGCTCTTTCTTGATTTCTACCTTCGGTGATTTCAGCATCGCGAAGAGCTCGGGAATCATTTTCGTCATCCCTTGCATATTATAGTTCATCATGAAGTTCTAGTAGCTTGGTCATAGTGGCTAGAGAACTTTGTCAATCACTATCTTATTTGGAAGATTACCTCCCACTTGATTCAAGTGATTGTAGTACCCAGACATTTTGAGCACATGCTCACTGGCTGAGCTATTCTCCTCCATCTTGTAGGCAAAGTACTTGTCATAGGTCTCATACCTCTCGACACGGGCATGAGTCTGAAATACCAATTTCATCTCTTGGAACATCTCATATGCTCTGTGGCGTTCAAAACATTTTTGAAGTCCCAGTTCTAATCCGTAAAGCATGGTGCCCTAAACTATCAAGTAGTCGTCATATCGAGTTTGCCAAATACTCATAACGTCTGCATCTACTCCTGCAAAAGGTCTGTCACCTAGCGGTGCATCAAGGACATAATTCTTCTGTGCAGTAATGAGGATAATCCTCAGATCACGAACCCAGTCTGCATCATTGCTACTATCACCTTTCAACTTATTTTTCTCTAGGAACATATCAAAAATAAGGAAGCTATATCGCGAGCTATTGATCTACAACATAGATATGCAAATACTATCAGGACTAAGTTCATAATAAATTAAGTTCAATTAATCAAATTACTTAAGAACTCCCACTTAGATAGACATCCCTCGAGTCATCTAAATGATACGTGATCCAAATCAACTAAACCATGTACGATCATCATGTGAGATGGAGTAGTCATCAATGGTGCACATCTCTATGTTGATCATATCTACTATATGATTCATCTTCGACCTTTCGGTCTCCAGTGTTCCGAGGCCATGTCTGTACATGCCAGGCTCGTCAAGTTTAACCTGAGTATTCCGCATGTGCAAAACCGTCTTGCACATGTTGTATGTGAACGTAGAGTCTATCACACCCAATCATCACATGTTGTCTCAACACGACGAACTATCGCAACGGTGCATACTCAGGGAGAACACTTATACCTTGAAATTTAGTTAAGGGATCATCTTATAATGCTACCGCCATACTAAGCAAAATAAGATGCATAAAAGATAAACATCACATTCAATCAAAATATGTGACATGATATAGCCATCATCATCTTGTGCTTTTGATCTCCATCTCCAAAGCATCATCATGATCTCCATCGTCACCGGCTCGACACTTTGATCTCCATCGTAGCGTTGTGGTCGTCTCACCAACTATTGCTTCTACAACTATTGCTAACGCGTAGTGATAAAGTAAAACAATTACATGGTGTTTGTATTTCATACAATAAAGAGACAACCATAAGTGTGACACCCTGAGACCGATGTGCCAGTTGTCGTCCAGTTATTCGCCGTCGTTGCCATGTCATTTGCTTGCGTGTTGCATCTTATCATGTCATCATGTGCATTGCATCATCATGTTTTCAAAACTTGCATCCGTCCGGGTTCCCCCGGTTCCGTCCGTTGCCCGTTCCGAGTCCAGACACTTGCACGCGCCCGCGGCATGTCTGAAATAGTATTTTATAAGTGGCCGGAATATGTTCTCGGAATGGGATGAGAGTTGACGTGCGGTCTTATTATAGTGTAGATAGACCGCCTGTCAAATTTCATCACATTCGGAGTTCGTTAGATAGCCCAACCGTTAAACTATAGCGGCAGTATAGCCGGTCTTTTCGTCGGACGTTTTCGGTCTCCGAAAACCCTGCCGGGCTGTATCTCTCCCCTCTTCTCTCAGACCAACCCTCTCTTCACAATCCGCCAGACCCCAACCTAACCTCTCTCGTCAGCCCGCGGCCCTCCTCGCGCGCGCGTCCGAAAGTTATCCCGAACCCGACCTGGACAGTCGTTACCGTTGTGTCCGGATCATCCCCAAACGTCTGCAAAACGTCATCGTTTTCCTATTTGGACTTCCTAGTGTTTTATTCTCGACCGCTCGATTTTAATTGGAGGGACGGATTAGCCCCTAAACTTCCCTCTTTGCCATATTTATAGTCCACTCCTAGACTATTTTGGACAAATCCCTAATTTCTAGGGATCCTCTAGCCGCCGCCCCGTCTCATCACCCAGCTCGGGATCCCCATCCCACCAACCACCAAGCCCGAGCTCCACCTCGGTTTTCCCCACCGGACCAATCCATCGATCCACCTCCCTCCATCGATCCCCGAGCGCCCCTGCAGCCTCCCGCGTCTGATCCAGGGAGAGCAGCACCCTCCCGTGCTCCTCCACGACGTGCTCCTCCCGCGAGCGTGCTCCCTCCTTTGCTCCTTTACTTTCCCTCGTTTCCTGCTCCCTCCTCTCACTTTTGTCTCTCTCTGAACCAGGCCGCCGCCGCCAAGGCCTCAAGCTCCGTCGCTGCAGGGAACCAGGAGCCCGCCACCCCGATGCAAGGACCCCGCGGCCGGATCCCGCCATTCCCGACGAACTCCACCTCCCGTTCCCATCGCGTCGCCATCGCCAGGAGCTCCTGCCGCCTCCGTTGACCTGCGCCCCTGCCTCTCCCGCTGCTGCCTGCGTCACGTGGTCGAGCGTGCGAGCGACCCCGTGGGCTGCTGGTGCCGCCAAGGCCCATCGGCGCCTTCCCTTTGCCAGATCCAGCCAGCGCCAGGCCTCCTCTGCTTCCAGTCGGGCCTTGGCCCATGGTGAGGAACCCCCCACCGCCTATTCCTGTTAGGCCCGCAGCCAGATTCAGCCCGTTGATGTTTTTTTCAGGATCCGTGAATTTGTCTATTTATCCTAAGACTGCAGTTTTACAGAAAAGACCCTCATGTTCATGCATATAATAACTCACAATTCGTGCATCGGTTTAAAATGATTTATATATGAAACTTGCTCCGAATTTTGTCTAGTTTAATAATATGTCACTTTCATCCATGTTTAAAATGTCTAAAATGATGTTTGTTTAAATTTGCTCCTATGCCATGCTAAAATGCTTTATTTCATAACTAAATAACCGTAACTCGGTTTTTAACAATCTTTATATGTAAATGGGGTAGAAAAATGCCTACTTTAACATGGTGACCTTTATTTGCATGTTAAACAACTCTAAAATTGTGTTTAGGGCAGAACAGTACCAAACCTAATATATGCATATGAGGCGTTTCCGGAATTGTTGTTCGTTGTTTCCGGCCTCATTTAAACTTGACTAGATAGGTAGTTTTATTTGCTTCACCCTCTTGCCATGTTTATCAACATTTAATATTGTTGAGTACATAACCGGGAGAGAACTAAATAATTGATGTGGCGTTTCGTCGATATGCAACGGAGTTGCATATTGACCTCCACTTAATTTGTAGGATTGTTTGTGCACTTTGCCATGTCATGCTTCATTAAACCGTACATGCAGCATACTTGATTGTGCATCATGCCATGATTATGTGGTGGTTGTTTACTATGTTGTTTGCTCTTTTCCGGTGTTGCTTCTTCGGGTTGGTTCCGATAACGTTGTGTTTGTGAGGATCCATTCGTCTACGTCCGTTTATCTTCTTCATGGACTCGTTCTTCTTCTTTGCGGGATTTCAGGCAAGATGATCATACCCTCGAAATCACTTCTATCTTTGCTTTGCTAGATGCTCGCTCTTTTGCTATGCCTATGCTGCGATACCTACCACTTGCTTATCATGCCTCCCATATTGTTGAACCAAGCCTCTAACCCACCTTGTCCTAGCAAACCGTTGTTTGGCTATGTTATCGCTTTGCTCAGCCCCTCTTATAGCGTTGTTAGTTGCAGGTGAAGATTGAAGTTTGTTCCTTGTTGAAACATGGAGATGTTGTTCCTTGTTGGAACATGTTTACTTGTTGGGATATCACAATATATCTTATTTAATTAATGCATCTATATACTTGGTAAAGGGTGGAAGGCTCAGCCTTATGCCTGGTGTTTTGTTCCACTCTTGCCGCCTTAGTTTCCATCATATCGGTGTTATGTTCCCGGATTTTGCGTTCCTTACGCGGTTGGGTTATAATGGGAACCCCTTGACAGTTCGCCTTGAATAAAACTCCTCCAGCATGGCCCAACATTTGTTTTACCATTCGCCACCTAGCCTTTTCTTTCCCTTGGGTTCTGCAGACTCAAGGGTCATCTTTATTTAAACCCCGGGCCAGTGCTCCTCTGAGTGTTGGTCCAACTTGTCAGCCGCCGGTGGCCACCAGGGGCAACTCTGGGCTGGCCTACCGGAAGTTTGGACGATCCGGTGTGCCTTGAGAACGAGATATGTGCAGCTCCTATCGGGATTTGTCGGCACATTCGGGTGGCTTTGCTGGTCTTGTTTTACCATTGTCGAAATGTCTTGTAACCGGGATTCCGAGTCTGATCGGGTCTTCCCGCTAGGAGGTCTATTCCTTCGTTGACCGTGAGAGCTTGTCATGGGCTAAGTTGGGACTCCCCTGCAGGGATTTGAACTTTCGAAAGCCGTGCCCGCGGTTATGGGTAGATGGGAATTTGTTAACGTCCGGTTGTAGAAAACCTGAAGTTGACCTTAATTAAAATGCATCAACCGCGTGTGTAACCATGATGGTCTCTTTCCGGCGGAGTCCGGGAAGTGAACACGGTGTTGGAGTTATGCTTGACGTAGGTTGCTATAGGATCACTTCTTGATCATACTTTTATCGATCATGCTTTGCCTTCTCTTCTCGCTCTCATTTGCGTATGTTAGCCACCATATATGCTAGTCGCTTGCTGCAGCTCCACCTCATACCTTTTACCTTACCCA